>NC_079192.1:183311199-183632334 GCF_029499605.1 Hyla sarda | reverse complement strand
TCTCTCACAGACAGCTCCTTATGTCTCCATCTCTCACAGACAGCTCCTTATGCCCCATCTCTCACAGATAGCTCCTTATGCCCCCATCTCTCACAGACAGCTCCTTATGCCCTCATCTCTCAAAGACAGCCCCTTATGCCCCCATCTCTCACAATCCTAGGACAATGCAATGCAGTCTGGAGCAGTGACCATCGCAAGGCCCGAAATTTGGTTATTTATTATTATTTCAACTCAATGGTAGATATAGAGATGGTAGTCTGAATTTAAAATGATTCTACTTGATATTGCTCACTATTAATGACCTGAAAGGGTTATACTTCTAATCACTCATCCAGGCTGGCTTGGAAGATTCAGCAGAAACACCCCTACCTCTACCCTACTCTGGTTAAAGGGTCACTTATTGCTTGGTCATTGTCACTCTTACATAATCATGCAAATAAATTAGGATAATTCTTTCTTGTTTTTCCTCTGTGCATCCCTGTCTTCTTCACGTTCCCATTTCTCTCACAGGAAACCCAAAGCATGAAGGTACTTCAGCTGGTGAGTGCCTCCAAATCTCTAAAACTTTAAGGATACATTTGGTAATAGATGTTTTATAAAATCTTATTTTTATGGAAGGTCAAACATTGCTGAACCAATGAAGATAATACCATAATGTTCTTATCCTTTACAACTTCATATCCTTTAGCAGTTTTGATACATTTTTGGTAGTAGTAGTAGTAGTAGTGGTGCTAGCTCTCTAACCAATACTGAGTCTAGGCTTACTATGGAACAATCTACATCTTTTTAAATACATACTGCCATGTAAATTGGTGTCATCTGCATTTGTTTGTATGTAAATACAGCATTGTGGAATATGTTGCTGGAATATGAATATTTTGCTGGAAGTATTCCCAAATGCATCACATAGGTATGATTACTGAAGAATATATAATAGATTAAATAAGGTCAGTGTTTGTGTCAAATATTGTGCTTCTATGGTAACAAAACAATAGTTTTCAACATTTGAAATATTTTTCCACTGTCAAGAAATGTATCAAATATGTAAGTTATTATGTGACTTTTACACAACATAAAGCAGTGGCTTAATAATTTCTTCCTCCTGGTTCAGTCACAGGTTCAGTGGACTAAGGTTTCATTGTTTTCAAACACAGGACTCCTGTTTTTTTACAGAAAAGAGAAACAACTAAAATCAATAAGGTCTGGGAACCAGCTCCTTGTTCTGTTTGATGATGTAATTTAGTAATAACAAATTGAGGCCATATTTGTGCATTTAGTACAAATCTAGTATACTTAAGGTCACCTGTGCCAATCATCATGTCGTTCGCATGACTGCGGCTGATCCTCCATTACAATATCCATTTCAATATTATTTTATCTAGCTAAATGTATAGGCATATGCCAAGCAAAACGGGGGGAAAAAAGTCTTTAGCATTTTTGGAATGCATTTAAAGGGAAACTGACACCTTGTTCACCTGGACGATAACCCTGTTTATTTGGTTTAGTACGAGTGAACAAGTTGTCAATTTCCCTCTAAATGCATTCCAAAATGCTAAAGACCTTTTTTTTTAAACCTAATTAACCCTTATTAAAAAGAGGTACAACTCCAGTTCAGGAGATCCAGGCTGTATACATTCCCTATTGCTAATCCCCCGCACCCTGCGCCACCCAATAAAGGTGGTAGTCGGTATACAGAGCTTCCCTGCCTCAGTCCCTTCTGCTTTCATATGCCCCCCACCTTGTACTCACATGAGCGAAGGGTCTATGAATATTTATAAGGTGGGCAGGTATATGGGTGCAGACAGAGGCAGACAAACTCGGTATACCGTCTCCCACCTTCAGGGGTCAAGTCCTGGGAAAAAAAAGTGCAGGAACTTACCCAAGATTTCCACTCAAGGGCTGGCCCTGTAGAACTCCTGCTAATGGGAAGGGTGTTCCTGCTCTGGAAAAAGTGCAGGAACTCAGTTCCCTCACGTTCCTGCAGGACTTGAGCCTGGATATTAGTAATGGTACCTGTATACAGTCTGGTTTTCTGGAACCAGACCACCGATCGGGGTAAGTTATACCTCTTTTTAATCAGGGTCACCCGCACTATAACCCTGTTTATTTTGTTTAGTACGGGTGAACAAGGTGTCAAATTCCAAAACCTGCATTTAGAAAAATGTACATGCCTTTTGTATTTTTAATCAATGCTAAACACTACTCTTTACATGTTTTTCTTTGAAGTGTGTTTTTTAACATTATGAAAGTGCTATGTATAACAACACCTAACATATTCTTTTTGTTAATGAATTTGAAATACAATTATCTTAATGAATTTCAATAAGCTTATGCAGAGAATGCAATGGGATCATATTTTAGTTAGCAACAAAAGAAAAACAAAGGGTCTCTATACACTTGACATCTTGGTTTTCCTTTATAAAGGAAGCCAGAGCTGGGTTCATTGTAAGGCTGGGGCTGCAGATGGATTTGGATTTTGTGTTGCACTTATATTATGTGTGACATCACGCAATCTTTGTGTTGCGTGTCTGGTGCCCAATTGTACCCAGTGATTTCCAAATGGTATCCAAAAGGTGCCAGTTCTTTTGCCTGGAAAAATAGAAGCATACAGCACTTTTTGTCTAGTCAAATTTGAGGGAGAATCCAATCCAAATGTGAGCAGAAATCTATGCCTTAAACTCTACCTCCAATGATGGTCCCTGTGGCAGGAAATCTGTTCCCAGCAACTTCAGAGCCCGAGACTTGCCCTGAGACTAGTGATATGGAGATGTATTTGCCGACAGTCCCACAGACTTGCATAGGACTTCTGGCAAATATGTCTCCTGAACGCTTTAGTCTCAGGCAAGTCTTGTGCTCTGAAGATGCAAGTCTTGGGCTTCAAAGATATCCAGCCAATGGGGCCATCATTTGCCATTGTAGGTTTTAAATATAATTGTACAAGTTCAAATAAAAATAAAAAACTCAAACAGATAATGCAAAGTTGATGATACAAGACAATTTTGTCTCTACAGGATCCATCTTTTACTTATCGGCCAGAGCCTGAAAATCATCAGTACAGAAATTATAAAGTGAGTACAATACAACAAAACAACATTTGAGTGGGATTTTACTTGCTTTAGAAGATTCTAGATATTGCTAGATATAACTTAAGATTGCTAGATATAACTTAATACTTCATTCTTAACTTTTTAGCACCAATAGTAAGTGTATAGGGAAAAGGGTGGCAGAAAATTAAACAGATTTGTAAATTAGTCCCAAAAGAGAGGAAAAGATGGCACTTCGCAATGTGGATACAAAAATGCAGATTTATTCACTCACATGAGTCAGCTGGTTACATCGGTACAAGGAGGGAGCAGACAGATTGGAACGATATCTGTTTCACGGCAGACCGCCGCTTCTACTGGTTCCACATGAGAAACCAGTAGAAGCTGCGGTCTGCAGCGAAACGGATGTTGTTCCAATCTGTCTGCTCCCTCCTTGTACCGATGTAACCAGCTGACTCATGTGAGTGAATAAATCTACATTTTTGTATCCACATTGCGAAGTGCCATCTTTTCCTCTCTTTTGGGACTATTTGGACATTGTTGCTTGTTCTTTAGTGGATTACAGGATTTACGAGACTATACACCTGTACCTCCCATCCACCAGTACCCCTGACTGAATCAGTAGTGTCGACCTCCACACCTACCTTGTTCTTTAGATTTGTGACTTACTTCTAGTTAAAAATTTTAATCCTTCCCGTACTTATTCGCTGCTGTATGCTCCAGAGGTAGTTGAGTTGTTATTTTCTATCTGACCACAGTGCTCTCTGCTGACACCTCTGTCTATGTCAGGAACTGTCCAGAGCATGATAGGTTTGCTATAAAGATTTGCTCCTACTCTGGACAGTTCCTGACATGGACAGAGGTGGCAGCAGAGAGCACTGTTGTCAGACTGGAAATAAGTACACAAATTCCTCTGCAGCATACAGCAACTGATAAGTACTGGAAGGATTAAGATTTTTATATTGAAGTCATTTACAAATCTGTTTAACTTTCTGGAACCAGTTGATTTGAAAACATGTTTTGCCTCCGGAGTAGCCCTGTAGTTACATGGTGAAATCACAATGAAAACAGACACATGGCATCAAGGTCATCCATTTATGAATCAATCAATTATAGTTCATTCATTGCTAAATTAATTCTAATCCTCATTGTCATTTGTCATTAGATATATATCTTTCCTTTTCTTAAATGCTGGTATAACATCTGCCTCTTGGACTAGGGCATTCTACAGTGTGACTACTCTAACTGTAAAGAACCCTTTATTGTTTTCATGTCCAAATCATTTTTACTTTTTATTTAAGTAATGCCGTTTTGTCTGAACTACCACCAGTGTCATAGAAGTCTTAATGAAAGTAATACCTTCACTTTTTCTCAGTGCCCTAAATACGGTGAAAAACGCACTTTTAAGGGTACGTTCACACGAGCGGATTCCCAGCGCATATTACGCTGCGGATCCGCCGCTGAAGAACCTCTGTATGCTGCCTTTACAGGTGCCTGCTCGGAGCGGCAATACTCCACTACAAGCAGAAACACTGAAGTGACGTGCGAGTCGCTGCGCATGCGCGGTGTAATCGCACACTTCACGGCAGCTACCCCTGCTCTATGAGCAATGCCGAGAGCTGCCGCGATGTGCAAGTATACTGCGCATGCGCACGCGCACGGCAACTCCCACATCGCAGTGTGTATGCTCATAGCGACGGATTGCCGCTCCGAGCAGGCACCTGTAAAGGCAGCATACAGCGGTCCTTCAGCAGTGGATCCACAGCGTAATACATGCTGGGAATCCGCTCAGGTGAACGTACCCTTATGCTGCACGCCTCTCCCCTCTGATTCTTTGCCCTCTCCCTGTTTTAAAGACAGCTTGGCTGTTGAAATCTTGCATGTGCACTGTAGCAGATAAACTGCAGATTTTCGCCAGCAGAAAATGTGCCAAAAACAGAAGATGATTCAGTTGGAAGGGTGAAGTATAACACCTTCAAGCTGAACCCACTTCTGCCTTTGGCACATTTTCTGCTGTTGAAAACCTGCAGTGTATCTGTAATGTGTCTTCCTAGCCTCAGAGTATGTTTACACGTTCGTATGTGTCTGCAGATTTTCTCCTGCTGATTTTCCTACCTATTGACTTCAATGTGTTGAAAAATCAGCTGCAGAACACCTGCAGCGGCTCAAACCTGCAGCAGGAAACATGCTCATAACCTGCCCGTGTGAACATACCCATGGGCTCTATTAACATGTCCTTATTTTTGCAGAAGATTTTGCTGCCCATTGATTTCAATCTGCCGTTCACACAGGCAATTCCCTGCAGATTTTCTGCAGCAAATACACAGCAGATTTTGCTACCATTGATTTAAATGGGTAAGCTCAAAATCTGCAATAGTGGCAGATTTGCTGATATTCTGCAAATTCATTGAAGTCAATGGTAACAAAATCTGCAGCGGAAAATCTGCAGCGGAAAATCTGCTGCGAAATACAGTATGCACATATCAGCGTACCCTTAAAATGTAGGGAGAATCATCTCCTACATCAATGCTCCTTTTTCAGAAGCCATGTAATAGAGATATTTATCTCACCACTTATTTTAGGATGGCCCTCTTGTGGACAGAGTGAAGAAGACCTACAGCCTTATGCACACATACCAAACTGTGGACTTTGTGAAGGAAAAGGTGAGTTTAACCTTTAAAAATATATAATTACACAAAATATAGATACATAAGTATATATATATATATATATATATATATATATATATACAAGTATATGAGTATATATAGATACATAAGATGATGCATTTATGATGTCATATTCACGGAAATACTTAAGGTAAATAAAGCAGATACGCTGGGTATTTTAAGGAAAGGCATGCAGCTCCAAAGATTTATTATAGCTTATAAAACCACATACAGGAAAAAACTTGACGCATTCCAAGTTAATTATATCCCTTAGTCATAGGTATATAACATACAGTACAAACCAACAGGGAGGGAGGGCAGTAGCAAGCCACGTTCACTTCCCCTACACTGACACAGGTGACATAATTTAGAAGGAAACATAGAACAAAGTATTACAAAAAGTCATACCATGTAGATATAATAAAGCAATATAAAAAAAATACAAATATAATTGCTTATTCCACAAGTGTGTGGGATAAGGATATGTTCAAATGTTAGGAAAATGTGCAGAATATCTGCCCAGAAAACACGGGCAGACATTCTGCACATTTGAAAGTTCTGACAGGCGCCAGGACTGCTCGGAATGTGTCATCTCATAGACGGCAAAGCATTTCCGAGCACAATATGCAGAAAGAATAGACACGCCTTTTCTTTCTGCGGAAGCCAGATTCGGGAACATGCAATTCCACCATGTGCACAGTGCAGCAGAATCCCATTGAAATCAATAGGACTCTGTAGCAGCAGGATATCCGTGCAGAATCTTTCAGCGGAATTCTGCACAGACATTCCGCCATGTGAACATAGCCTAAGGTTATGTTCACAAGTCATAATTTCCATGGGGAATTCTGCACGGAGATTCCGCTTTAGCAAAGTCCTATTGAATTCAACAGGATTCTGCTGCGTGGTGCACACAGCAGAATTTCCGTGCCAGATGTTTCTGCTGCAGAATTTCTGATTTCCGTGTCCGCAGAAAGAATGAACCTGTGCATTCTTTCTGTGGACTCTGCACAAAATGCATTGCTGTCTATGTTATGCATTGCATCATGTTATGTCGGTGCCCTCAGTCTGCGGAATGTCCGCACAGAGATTTTCTGTGCGGATATTTCCATGTGTGAACATAGGCTATATTCACACGGCAGAATTTATGTATGGAATTCTGCAGTAAATTCCACAGAAATTAATTCCCTATTCACTTACATGGAATTCCTGCAGCGGAAATTCTGCATCAGAAATTCTGCTGTGTGAATGGGACAGTGGAATTCCATTGAAGTTTTCATGCAGAATTTATGCAGAATTCCATGCAGAAATTCTGGTGTGTGAAGAACATAGCCATTAAAAGCAGAAACGGAAAGTTGGGATAATACACAGAGGGGGAGATTTATCAAAATCTGTGTAAAGAAAGAGTGGTGCAGTTGCCCATAGCAACCAATCAGATTGCTTATTTCCTTTTTGAAGAGGCCTGGGAAAAATGAAAGAAGCAATCTGATTGGTTGCTATGGGCAAAAGCCCCACTCTTCTTTTGCATTGGTTTTGATAAATCTTCCCCAGAGTGTCTAAACATAATGTTAAATCAAATTTTGTCTTTTATTAAGCCCATTAGAGACTCTGGTAACAAGATTTAAAAAAATCCAGAATGTTTAGCGCAAGGGCATCAAGTTTTTTTTCTCCTCTTTGAAGCGGCACATGAGGCTTTGCTGGAATTTCTTTGTTCTGTTGCTATTTGTGTTCCCGCACCCAATCTGTGTGAGAAAGCGCTTATCCATCCCCAAGCGATCTGGTCTTTACTGTTAATTTTTCATCTGGATTTTAATAACTCTCATCCACACTCTGAGGAAAAAATCCATGCGGAATCTGAACAGAAACTGACCTGCAATGCTTTTGCTACAGATTCACTGCAAATCCACATCATCAGTAGTAAATCCTCACCAAAAACTCATATGAATTTCAATTTCTAATTGCTAAATATTACAACATTTCCATCCTATGTGGATGTACTCTTAGACTACATGGCATCAATTGGGAAAGGGTTAATCTTTGAAAGTCAGTTGACCTTTTTGATGTCACACAAAGAGCTAAACCGCCATAAGAATTGTAATTGATTAACTTGAAGTATATTAAAGTTAACAGACATATCAGTAGAAGGTCTATTAAACTAGAATTTGTAATACTCTGATCAATAACACAACTATATATAATATTTCTTCCACAACACTGAAATATTTTTTGATATCATGAACTCTCAATAACCCTGGATGAAGGGTTAAAACACAGGACCTTACATAATTTTAAGGGTTGCACCCAGTCTAATTGTGTAGCCATTAGAAAGTTAGAGACATTTAGCAAACTTGTTGTACCATGGTACCTACTTACCAATATATTTGTTGTTACATTTATAAATATTAATTTAACCTCTTAATGACCGCCAATACACCTTTTTGCTGCACTCGGTAGTCATTGAATATAGAGTGGGCTCAGAACCTGAGCCTGTTCTATATGCAGCAGGTGTCTGGTCACGGAATAGTGGGGTCTGGAACACAGCAAGGCAAGACACAGAATAGCTTTCTTTCAGGCACTAGGGCAAACAAAGATCCGGCAGCGGTAAGTGAGAGGTGCAGATACTAATAGAAAAGGTGCAGGTGTAAGTGATAATTACAAGTGCACTGGCCCTTTAAATCTAAAAGCTCCGGCATGCACGTGCCCTAGGAGGTGGGGGCACAGGCGTCGGCGCTGCGAGAGGTACGGAGGGACAACAGACTGGGAAGGTGAGTGTCGGGCTGAGATTCGCATGCGGACGCATCGTGTCTGGCCGGAGCGCAGCATATAACAGTAGTCGTCCCCCCCCCTTTCGTCTCCCCTTCTCTTTTGGGCACAGAAAGTTCTGGAGTAAACCACCGTCCAGGATATTCTCTTCCGGCTCCCAAGATCTTTCCTCTGGACCAAATCCCTTCCAGTCAACCAAAAAGAATCATCTTCCTCTCACGGTTTTAGTGGCAAGAATTTCCTTAACTACATAGACATCCGAAGAACCAGAGACAGGCAAGGGTACAACATTCTTTTGTGAAAAACGGTTGACCACAAGTGGCTTCAAGAGAGACACATGGAAGGAATTAGGAATATGTAAAGAAGAAGGAAGATGAAGTTTATAGGAGACCGGATTAATTCTCCGCAACACCTCAAACGGACTCAGAAAGTGGGATCCCAACTTGTCGCAGGGAATCTTGAAATGGATGTATCTTGAGGACAACCACACCTTATCACCGGGAGAAAAGGACGGAGTAGGTCTTCTTTTGTTATCTGTCTGGGCTTTCATACATGAAGAGGCTTGAGACAGAGAATTCCAAGTCTGTTGACAAATGGAAGAGAAGTCTTGGACAAGTTAATCAACAGCTGGCACACCATAGGAGACTGGAATAGGAAGAGGAGAACAAAGATGATGACCATAAACAACAAAGAACAGAGAAGTCCTTGTAGACTCAGAATCCTTATGATTGTAAGAGAATTCTGCCCAAGGTAGAAGGTTGACCCAGTCATCCTGTAGGGCTGAAACAAAAATGACGGTGATAACTCTCCAGGATTTGATTTACCCTCTCCACCTGACCGTTGGACTGAGGGTGGTAGGCAGAGGAAAAATCCAGATTGATGTCAAGACAGGAACAGAGAGCATGCCAGAACTTGGAAGCAAACTGCACTCCACGATCCCAGACGATATGATTCGGAAGGCCATGGAAACGAAAAACATGTTGAAGAAAGTGCTTTGCCAGCTATGGAACAGATTGAATACATGGTAGTGGATTGAAATGAGCCATCTTTGAAAATCGATCAACCACCACCCAGATGACCGTGTTATTACAGGAAGGAGGCAGATCGGTAATAAAGTCCATAGCTATGTGAGACCAGAGTCCCGCAGGTTTCTGCCGAGGAGCTATGTCATGGGCACAGGTAACACAGGAATGGACAAAGTCGGAGACATCGCATTCAAGATGCGACCAACCGTAATGCCGGGAGATTAGTTGAAGTGTCTTTAGTATTCCAGGGTGACCAGCCAGCAAAGAAGGATGTCCCCATTTCAAGACTTTACATCTCAATTTAACAGGTACAAAGGATTTCCCACAGGGAACTTGCTGAAGATCGGCAGGAGCTGCCGAGATCAGTCGCTCTGGAGGAATAATATGCCTTGGTGTGGAGTCCAATCCTACGACATCGGAGGACCTGGCAAGTGCATCGGCTCTGACATTAGCAGGGTGGAAATTAATGAAGAAAATAAATCTGGAAAAGAAAAGAGACCATCTAGCCTGGCGAGGATTCATTCACTGAGCAGACCTGAGATATAGGAGATTCTTATGGTCTGAATAGATGCTGACCGGATGAGAAGAACCTTCTAATAAATGTCGCCACTCTTCCAAGAAAAGCTTAATAGCAAGGAGTTCTTGATCTCCAATAGAGTAATTCCTCTCTGCAGGCGAGAAAGTCTTAGAAAAGAAACCACAGGTTACAATCTTGTCCTTGGAGTTTTTCTGGGTAAGAACGGCAGCGGCTCCTACAGAAGAAGCATTAACCTCCAAAGCAAAGGGTTTCTCAGGATCAGGTCTTGAAAGCACAGGAGCAGAGGCAAATGCTGTTCGGCCTCAGTAGGCCAAGTCTTGGGGTTAGAGTTTTTCTTAGTGAGAGCCACTATCAGGGCAACCAAGGAAGAGAAATGTGTAATGAACTGACAATAATTGGCAAATCCCCAAAAAGCGTTGAATAGCCCATAGAGGCCATTCCAATACCGCAGTCAGTTTGTGAGGATCCATCTATAGGCCTTGATGAGAAACAATGTAACCGAGGAACGGAAGACTAGATCGAAAAGGCATTTCTCCAGTTTGGTGTAAAGATCATTCTCCCGTAGGCGCTGTAGAACCAGATGGACATGAGAGCAATACTCCTCCAAATTGGATGAGAAAATCAAGATGTCATCAAGGTATACGACAACACACGTGTAGAGCAGGTCTCGGAAGATGTCTTTAAAGGGTAGCTCCCACCATCCTATTTTTTTTTCCTGTCCCTGCCTATTGCCAATCTATCCCTAACCCCCTCCCTGCTTTTAATTTTTATTTTTACTATATTAAAAATGCCTTTTGTCTGCCTGGCAGTGTGCTCACTACCAGGCAGACTTCCCCAGCAGGCACCACGTCACTGATGCCTGCTGGGGGGACTTCCGCCCTTAGTTCATCTACACAGGGTGCCTCCAGCTTTTTCACCACTACAACTCCCAGCCTGCCCTGACATCTATTGGCTGTCAGGGCATGCTGGGAGTTGTAGTATTGAAACAGCTGGAGGCACCCTGTGTAGATAAACTATTGGTTAGTTACATGCGGCGCTAGCCCGTCCCCTCCGTCCCCCTCCCCCCGCACCATACCCCGTTCCCTCCATCACAATCCCCCCCGCATACCCCATTCCCTCCATCACAAACCCCCCTCCCGCATACCACGTTCCCTCATTACACTTACTGCAGAGTCCGGCAGCGGGCATGCAGGGACAGCGGCGGCGACGTGGCGGCGGCGGCGATGTGCGGGAGGAGTGGCCTCCCAGTCAGTGGCCGGGGAGCCAATGCGCTCGCTCCCTGCCTGTCTGATTGACAGGCAGGGAGCGAGCGCAGGCTGAATGAAAAAGGACCGATGCCCGGCCGCATCAGTCCTTTTTCAGGCGTGACGTCACGCCAGGCTGCAGCGGCCACTAGGAGGGAGACCCCTAGTGGCCGGTTTTCAAATGTTAATTAAAGCATTTTAATAAAAAATAATAATAAAAGTATATTAGAGATATGTTGTAGTACATAAGTACTACAACATATCAAAAAATAAAGTTGGTGACAGTGTCCATTTAACAAATTCTTGGAATACAGCTGGAGCATTACAGAGACCAAATGGCATCACAAGATACTCAAAATGTCCATTTTGGATATTAAAGGGCGTTTTCCATTCGTCTCCCTTGTGGATACAAATAAGATTGTGTGCTCCTCGCAAATCTAACTTGGAAAAGATCTTGGCACCACTAAGACGATCAAAAAGTTCCCAGATCAGAGGTAGGGGATAGCGATTTTTGATTGTGATCTTATTAAGGTCCCTGTAGTCAATACAAGACGGAGAGAACCATCCTTCTTCCCTACAAAGGAGAAACCAGCTCCGGCAGGTGAGGAGGATTTTCAGATAAATCCCTTTTGGAGGTTCTCTTGGATATATTTCGCCATGGCTAGAGTCTCTGGAATAGATACAGATAAAGGGTAGATTCTTCCTCGAGGAAGCTTGGTTCCAGGCTGTAAGTCAATGTGGCAGTCTTAAGGACGATGCGGTGGAAGGGTCTCGGCCTGTTTTCCGCAGAATATATCTGAATAGTCCTGATATGGAAGAGGAAGACCAGCCATAGGAGGAGGTGAAGAGACAGCTTGAGACTGGATTGGCACAGGACAGTGATTTTGGCAAAACTGTCCCCAGTGTGTGATTTAACCAGATTTCCAGTCGAGTTGCAGAGTATGACATTGAAGCCATGGAAGACTGAGAAGAAGCTCCAAAGTACATTGTGGGGGCACAGAGAAATGTTTTCCTTATGCAAGACTCCTACTTGCATAACGAGGGTTTTTGTGCGGAATAGTACTGTAGAGTTTAGGATTTGTCTATTAACAGAGGTAATATACAAGGGATTAACAAGCTGAGTCACTGGAAGCTGGTGTTTATTGTCCAGGGAGGCATCAATGAAGTCCCCAGTGGAACCAGAGTCCAAAAAGCCAGAGGCAACAAAAGAAGTCTTAGCAGGAGTAAAAACTTGGACCGAAGTGGTTAGAACTTGAATTCACACCTAGGGTCGTCTCTCTCGTTTGTCCTAGATACGAGCATTCTCCCGGACACAGAGGACGTATAAAACAGTCTCTGAGAAAGTGCTCCGGACTGGCACAATATAAGCACAAATTCTCATTGCGTCGACGGGATCTTTCCTGCTGCGTTAAGCGAGAGCGGTCCACTTGCATAGCCTCTTCGGCAGGAGGCAAAGAAGACTGTAGAGGTGATGTTGGAACACGGGTGGATATTGCCGTGTTCTAGCAGGTTCTCTTTCCATACCAAGTTCTTCCTGCCTCTCGGCAAAACGCACATCAATACAAGTGGCTAAATGGATAAGTTCACTCAGGGTAGACGGAGAATCTCGTGCACCGAGAGCATCCTTGATTCCACTGGACAATCCTTTTTTAAATGTAGCACACAAGGCCTTGTCCTTCCAAGCCAGTTCAGGAGTGCGTAATTGAACCGCGTAGTGGTTGAGTAGAGCCATCTCAGCAGAGGAAGCTTGTGTGGGTTCTTCAAATACACTGCGGAATTCTGCCAGGAAGGCCGACAGATTAGAGGAGAGCGGATCATTCCGATCCCAGAGAGGAGTTTCCCAGGCCAAGGCTTTCCAGACAATAAACTGACCACAAATGCAACTTTAGCTCGCTCCGTCGGGAACTGATCTGCCATAAGCTCCAAATGCATAGAACACTGTGTCACAAAGTCTCTACACAACTTGGGATCACCTTCATACTTCGTAGGTAGAGATAAATGAAGCTTGGATCCGGAAGGAGCTACAGGAACAGGTGGATAAACAGGAGCAGGATGCAGTTGCTGTTGTTGCTGCTGTACGGCAAGGACCTGTTGCATCAAGGCAGACAATTGATTAAGTTGTTGCGCCTGACGGGCTAACTGCTGCGACTGTTGAGCCACGCTGGAGGAAACATCCGAAATGGGATCCATGGCCGGATCTTACTGTAAGACTCACGGCAGTAGGCAGTAGCACTCAGGGTAGTAGTGGATCCACTGGACCTGTGTGGTAGATTATAAGGGCGTGCCAGGGAGAGGAGGTGTCACTGGTTTTCACTAGAGCCCGCATTGATCACTGTAATTGGCACTCTGCCTATACTGCCATTTCTTCTGACACATTTAAAAGGGGTACTCCGATGGAAAACCTTTTTTTTTTTTTTTTTTTTTTTTTTTTTAAATCAACTGGTGCCAGAAAGTTAAACAGATTTGTAAATTACTTCTATAAAAAAAAATCTTAATCCTTCCAGTACTTATTAGTTGCTGAATACTACAGAGGAAATTATTTTCTTTTTGGAACACAGAACTCTTGCTGATTCACGAGCACAGTGCTCTCTGCTGACATCTCTGTCCATTTTAAGAACTGTCCAGAGTAGGAGAAAATCCCCATAGCAAACATATACTGCTCTGGACAGTTCCTAAAATAGACAGAGATGTCAGCAGAGAGCACTGTGCTCATGATTCAGCAGAGAGCACTGTGTTCCAAAAAGAAAAGAATTTCCTCTGTAGTATTCAGCAGCTAATAAGTACTGGAAGGATTAAGAATTTTTAATAGAAGTAATTTATAAATCTGTTTAACTTTCTGACACCAGTTTATTTAAAAAAAAATAATTCCACCATCCAGCAATGAACTGCATGGATGCAGTTGTGCTTAAATAAAACAGATAACTCTAGTACTAGTGGTGGTTAGTGTACATAATATGAGCAAAAAAAAACTAGACAAAAACATCTTTAAACTCTTGTTGTCAGGATTTATTGCTACTTTAACATCACTTTTCTTCTTCTATCACAGTTGTAAGGTAACATTTTTAGAGCCTATAATATTTGAGTAGGTTCACATTCAGTTTTTTCCTGCAGATTTTGGATTGAAACCTACCTGAAACTGCATGGAATCCACAATCCATTGTTTTCACAGTATGAATTACAGTGAAAATAGAAGTAAGGTTATGTTCCCATGCCAAAAGTTCTGCATGAAATGCCACAATGCCACATGAAAATTCTGCATGAATTTATAGCCAATACACTTTAATGGGATTCAACCGTCCCATTCACACTGCAGAATTTCTGCTGCAGAATTTCCGCTGCAGGAATTGAACAGTGAATGTGGATGAACAATGAATTTCTGTGGAATTTACTGCTGAATTTTCATGCATAATTCTTTGCAGACATTCTGCTATGTGAACATAGGCTAACATGCCAGTTCTTTGCCCTTGTAGCCATGCAGATGCTACAATGAACAGCCTGGACAGAGATTAAAGGGGTACTCCGGTGAAAAACTTTTTTTTTTTTTTTTAAATCAACTGGTGCCAGAAAGTGAAACAGATTTGTAAATTACTTCTATTAACCCCTTAAGGACCAAAGACGTACAGGTACGTCCTTGGTCCTGCTCCCGTGATATAACGCAGGGTTACACAGTAACCCCGCATCATATAACGGGGGGCCTGGCGTCATAGTGAAGCCGGGACCCGCCACGCGCTATTAACCCTTTAGCCGCGCGCTCAGAGCTGAGCCGCGCGGCTAAAAGCGAAAGTAAAAGCTGCCGGTTGACTCAGTGGGCTGTTCAGGATAGCCACGGCGAAATCGCGGCATCCCGAACAGCTTACAGGACAGCGGGAGGGCCCCTACCTGCCTCCTCGCTGTCCGATCGCCGAATGACTGCTCAGTGCCTGAGATCCAGGCAGAACCGTCGATCACTGGTTTCCTATGAGAAACCAGTGATCAATGATGAAGATCAGTGTGTGCAGTGTTATAGGTCCCTATGGGAGCTAGAACACTGCAAAAAAAAAAGTGGAAAAAAAAAGTGAATGAATATCATTTAACCCCTCCCCTATTAAAAGTTTGAATCACCCCCCTTTTCCCATAAAAAAAAAAAACACAGTGTAAATAAAAATAAAAATAAACATATATGGTATCACCGCGTGCGGAAATGTCCGAATTATAAAAATATATCCTTAATTAAACCGATCTGTCAATGGCGTGCGCGCAAAAAAAATTCCAAAGTCCAAAATAGTGCATTTTTGGTCACTTTTTATATCATTTAAGATCAATAAGTCCTATCAATACAAAAATAAAAAATTCAGATCACGGCGCAAAAAATGAGCCCTCATACCGCCCCATACATGGAAAAATAAAAAAGTTATAGGGGTCAGAAGATGACAATTTTAAACGTATTAATTTTCCTGCATGTAGTTATGATTTTTTCCAGAAGTACGACAAAATCAAACCTATATAAGTAGGGTATCATTTTAATCGTATGGACCTACAGAATAAGGATAAGGTGTCATTTTTACCGAAAAATGTACTACGTAGAAACGGAAGCCCCCTAAAATTACAAAACTGCGTTTTTTTTTAAAATTTTGTCGCACAATGATTTTTTTTTCCGTTTCACCGTAGATTTTTGGGCAAAATGACTGACGTCATTACAAAGTAGAATTGGTGGCGCAAAAAATAAGCAATCATATGGATTTTTAGGTGCAAAATTGAAAGAGTTATGATTTTTTAAAGGCAAGGAGCAAAAAACGAAAATGCAAAAACGGAAAAAACCCCGGTCCTTAAAGGGTTAAAAAATCTTGATCCTTCCTGTACTTATTAGCTGCTGAATACTACAGTGGAAATTCTTTTCCGTTTGAAACACAGAGCTGTCAGATGATATCATGAGCACAGTTCTCTCTGCTGACATCTCTGTCCATTTTTAGGAACTGTCCAGGGTAAAAGGAAATCCCCATAGCAAACATATGCTGTTCTGGACAGTTCATAAAATGGACAGATATATCAGCAGAGAGCACTGTGGTCATGATGTCAGCAGACAGTTCTGTGTTTCAAAAAGAAAAGAATTTCCACTGTAGTATTCAGCAGTTAATAAGTACAGGAAGGATTAAGATGTTTTAATAGAAGTAATTTACAAATCTGTTTAACTTTCTGGCACCAGTTGATTTAAAAAAAAAAAAAGTGTTTCACCGGAGTACCCCTTTAACCCCAATGAATGGTCTAATTCCCTTTCAAAACAATGGCTAAATCTGAAACAAAGTGAAAAGCTGCATTCTGAAATCCCACAGTGTGCCTTGGAATTCTGCATGCAGATTTCACAGCAGATTTTTCCTCCAAAAATAAAAATAAAAAAATTATTTATAGTCTTACTATAGTCCTCCTTTAGGCTAGGTTTCCACACAAATTTTTTTCTGCCATTTTTTGGGGGGAAACTGCCACTGCAGCTTTTGAGCCAAAGCAAAAAGTGGATTCAAAGGGAATGAGAACTATAACAGAATGGCTTATACTTCCCCCTCCTACTAGATCCACTTCTAACTTTGGCTCAAATACTTCAGTGGTGGTTTTCCAAAAAATCCCAGAAAAAATGTGTGTGGAAACCTAGTCTTACTATAGTCACCTCCATTTGGTTCTTTGTAGTCCCCAACATTTCAATATATAAGATCCAATTCAATACCCAATAAACTGTTAATGGTTGTTACAAAACAGAGCTGTCACGATGCCGGCTGGCAGGTAGTGGACCCTCTGTGCCAGAGAGGGATTGGCGTGGACCGTGCTAGTGGACCGGTTCTAAGCCACTACTGGTTTTCACCAGAGCCCGCCGCAAAGCGGGATGGTCTTGCTGCGGCGGTAGTGACCAGGTCGTATCCACTAGCAACGGCTCACCTCTCTGGCTGCTGAAGATAGGCGCGGTACAGGGGAGTAGGCAGAAGCAAGGTCGGACGTAGCAGAAGGTCGGGGCAGGCAGCAAGGATCGTAGTCAGGGGCAACGGCAGAAGGTCTGGAAACACAGGCAAGGAACACACAAGGAACGCTTTCACTGGCACTAAGGCAACAAGATCCGGCAAGGGAGTGCAAGGGAAGTGAGGTAATATAGGGAAGTGCACAGGTGAAAACCCTAATTGGAACCACTGCGCCAATCAGCGGCGCAGTGGCCCTTTAAATCGCAGAGACCCGGCGCGCGCGCGCCCTAGGGAGCGGGGCCGCGCGCGCCGGGACAGAACAGACGGGGAGCGAGTCAGGTAGGGGAGCCGGGGTGCGCATCGCGAGCGGGCGCTACCCGCATCGCGAATCGCATCCCGGCTGGCAGCAGGATCGCAGCGCCCCGGGTCAGAGGACGTGACCGGAGCGCTGCAGCGGAGGGAGTGAAGCGAGCGCTCCGGGGAGGAGCGGGGACCCGGAGCGCTCGGCGTAACAGTACCCCCCCCCTTGGGTCTCCCCCTCTTCTTGGAGCCTGAGAACCTGAGGAGCAGACTTTTGTCAAGGATGTTGTCCTCAGGTTCCCAGGATCTCTCTTCAGGACCACAACCCTCCCAGTCTACTAAAAAAAAATTTTTCCCTCTGACCTTTTTGGCAGCCAAAATTTCCTTGACCGAGAAGACGTCCGAGGAGCCGGAAACAGGAGTGGGAGGAACAGATTTGGGAGAAAAACGGTTGAGGATGAGTGGTTTGAGAAGAGAGACGTGAAAGGCATTAGGGATACGAAGAGAAGGAGGAAGAAGAAGTTTATAAGAGACAGGATTAATTTGACACAAAATTTTGAAAGGACCAAGATAGCGTGGTCCCAACTTGTAGCTAGGGACACGGAAGCGGACATATTTAGCGGAGAGCCATACCTTGTCTCCAGGGGAAAAAACGGGGGGAGCTCTTCTTTTCTTATCCGCGAACCTCTTCATGCGTGAAGAAGCCTGTAAGAGAGAATTTTGGGTCTCTCTCCATATAATGGAAAGGTCACGAGAAATTTCATCCACAGCGGGCAGACCAGAGGGCAAGGGGGTAGGGAGGGGGGGAAGAGGGTGACGGCCGTACACCACGAAAAATGGGGATTTGGAGGAAGATTCAGAGACCCTGAAGTTATACGAAAATTCGGCCCATGGAAGGAGATCTGCCCAGTCATCCTGGCGGGAGGAAACAAAATGTCGCAAATAATCACCCAGGATCTGGTTAATTCTTTCTACTTGTCCATTGGACTGGGGATGATATGCAGAGGAAAAATTTAATTTAATCTTGAGTTGTTTACAGAGAGCCCTCCAGAATTTAGACACGAATTGGACCCCTCTATCCGAGACAATCTGCGTAGGCAACCCGTGAAGACGAAAAATGTGTACAAAAAATTGTTTAGCCAACTGAGGCGCAGAAGGAAGACCAGGAAGAGGGATGAAATGTGCCATTTTGGAGAATCGATCAACGACCACCCAAATAACGGTGTTGCCACGGGAAGGGGGTAAATCAGTAATAAAATCCATACCAATCAGAGACCAAGGCTGTTCGGGGACAGGCAGAGGATGAAGAAAACCAGCGGGCTTCTGGCGAGGAGTCTTATCCCGGGCACAGATAGTGCAGGCTCGCACAAAGTCCCCAACATCCGTCTCCAGAGTCGGCCACCAATAGAAGCGGGAGATGAGTTGCACAGATTTCTTGATGCCCGCATGACCTGCGAGATGGGAGGAGTGACCCCATTTGAGGATTCCGAGGCGTTGGCGTGGAGAAACAAAGGTCTTTCCTGGAGGAGTCTGCCTGATGGAGGCAGGAGAAGTGGAGATCAGGCAGTCAGGTGGAATGATGTGTTGCGGAGGGAGATCAACTTCTGAGGCATCCGAGGAACGAGAGAGAGCATCGGCCCTAATGTTCTTATCGGCAGGACGAAAGTGAATCTCAAAATTAAATCGGGCAAAGAACAGAGACCACCGGGCCTGGCGAGGATTCAGCCGTTGGGCCGACTGGAGGTAGGAGAGGTTCTTGTGGTCGGTGTAGATAATAACAGGAAATCTTGATCCCTCCAGCAGATGCCTCCATTCCTCAAGTGCTAATTTAATGGCTAGAAGCTCTCGATCCCCGATGGAGTAGTTCCTCTCCGCTGGAGAGAAGGTCCTAGAGAAAAAACCACAAGTGACAGCATGCCCGGAAGGATTTTTTTGTAGAAGAACAGCTCCAGCTCCTACTGAGGAGGCATCAACCTCCAATAGGAAGGGTTTGGAAGGGTCAGGTCTGGAGAGCACGGGAGCCGAAGAAAAGGCAGACTTGAGTCGTTTAAAGGAGTCTTCTGCTTGAGGAGGCCAGGACTTGGGATCAGCATTTTTCTTGGTTAAAGCCACGATAGGAGCCACAATGGTAGAAAAATGTGGAATAAATTGCCTGTAATAATTGGCGAACCCCAAAAAGCGTTGGATAGCACGGAGTCCGGAGGGGCGTGGCCAATTTAAGACGGCAGAGAGTTTGTCTGGATCCATCTGTAGTCCCTGGCCAGAGACCAAATATCCTAGAAAAGGAAGAGATTGGCATTCAAACAGACATTTCTCAATTTTGGCATAGAGTTGGTTGTCACGAAGTCTCTGAAGAACCATACGGACATGCTGGCGGTGTTCTTCTAGATTGGCAGAAAAAATTAGGATATCGTCCAGATATACCACAACACAGGAGTATAACAGATCACGAAAAATTTCATTGACAAAGTCTTGGAAGACGGCAGGGGCATTGCACAGTCCAAAGGGCATGACCAGATACTCAAAGTGTCCATCTCTGGTGTTAAATGCCGTTTTCCACTCGTCCCCCTCTCTGATGCGGATGAGGTTATAGGCGCCTCTTAAGTCCAATTTAGTGAAGATGTGGGCACCTTGGAGGCGATCAAAGAGTTCAGAGATGAGGGGTAAGGGGTAGCGGTTCTTAACCGTGATTTTATTAAGACCGCGGTAGTCAATGCAAGGACGTAGGGAGCCATCTTTTTTGGACACAAAGAAAAATCCGGCTCCGGCAGGAGAGGATGATTTACGGATAAAGCCCTTTTTTAGATTCTCCTGGACGTATTCGGACATGGCAAGAGTCTCTGGGGCAGAGAGAGGATAAATTCTGCCCCGGGGTGGAGTAGTACCCGGGAGGAGGTCGATAGGGCAATCATAAGGCCTGTGAGGAGGTAGAGTCTCAGCTTGTTTTTTGCAGAAAACATCCGCGAAGTCCATATAGGCCTTAGGGAGACCGGTTACTGGAGGAACCACAGAGTTACGGCAAGGGTTACTGGGAACCGGTTTTAGACAGTTCTTGGAACAAGAGGACCCCCAACTCTTGATCTCCCCAGTGGACCAATCCAGGGTTGGGGAATGAAGTTGAAGCCAGGGAAGTCCAAGGAGAATCTCCGAGGTGCAATTGGGGAGGACCAAAAGTTCAATCCTCTCATGATGAGATCCGATGCTCATAAGAAGGGGCTCCGTGCGGAAACGTATGGTACAGTCCAATCTTTCATTATTTACACAATTGATGTAGAGGGGTCTGGCGAGACTGGTCACTGGGATGTTGAACCTGTTGACGAGAGAGGCCAAAATAAAATTTCCTGCAGATCCAGAGTCCAAGAAGGCCACTGTAGAGAAGGAG
This sequence comes from Hyla sarda, assembly GCF_029499605.1. Lineage (NCBI taxonomy): Eukaryota > Metazoa > Chordata > Amphibia > Anura > Hylidae > Hyla > Hyla sarda. Next base: position 183,611,451 of record NC_079192.1, on the reverse strand, counting down.
AAGGCAGAGGCAGACATCCGCACAGGCACAGTAAGACGTGGAGAAGCAGAGTAGACATCAAGGACTGTCTCACCTTTGTGCGGAGTCAGCGTACGTCTTTCCAGGCGGGGAGGACGGATAGGACAATCCCTCAGGAAGTGTTCGGTACTAGCACAGTACAGGCAGAGGTTCTCCATACGGCGTCGTGTCCTCTCTTGAGGTGTCAGGCGAGACCGGTCGACCTGCATAGCCTCCACGGCGGGAGGCACAGGAACAGATTGCAGGGGACCAGAGGAGAGAGGAGCCGAGGAGACGAAACGCCTCGTGCGAACAGAGTCCATATCTTGGCGGAGTTCCTGACGCCTTTCAGAAAAACGCATGTCAATGCGAGTGGCTAGGTGAATAAGTTCATGTAGATTAGCAGGAATTTCTCGTGCGGCCAGAACATCTTTAATGTTGCTGGATAGGCCTTTTTTGAAGGTCGCGCAGAGGGCCTCATTATTCCAGGACAATTCTGAAGCAAGTGTACGGAATTGTACGGCATACTCGCCAACGGAAGAATTACCCTGGACCAGGTTCAACAGGGCAGTCTCAGCAGAAGAGGCTCGGGCAGGTTCCTCAAAGACACTTCGGATTTCCGAGAAGAAGGAGTGTACAGAGGCAGTGACGGGGTCATTGCGGTCCCAGAGCGGTGTGGCCCATGACAGGGCTTTTCCGGACAGAAGACTGACTACGAAAGCCACCTTAGACCTTTCAGTGGGAAACAGGTCCGACATCATCTCCAGATGCAGGGAACATTGGGAAAGAAAGCCACGGCAAAACTTAGAGTCCCCATCAAATTTATCCGGCAAGGATAAGCGTATCCCAGGAGCGGCCACTCGCTGCGGAGGAGGTGCAGGAGCTGGCGGAGGAGATGACTGCTGAAGCTGTGGTAGCAACTGTTGTAGCATAACGGTCAGTTGAGACAGCTGTTGGCCTTGTTGCGCTATCTGTTGTGACTGCTGGGCGACCACCGTGGTGAGGTCAGCGACAACTGGCAGAGGAACTTCAGCGGGATCCATGGCCGGATCTACTGTCACGATGCCGGCTGGCAGGTAGTGGACCCTCTGTGCCAGAGAGGGATTGGCGTGGACCGTGCTAGTGGACCGGTTCTAAGCCACTACTGGTTTTCACCAGAGCCCGCCGCAAAGCGGGATGGTCTTGCTGCGGCGGTAGTGACCAGGTCGTATCCACTAGCAACGGCTCACCTCTCTGGCTGCTGAAGATAGGCGCGGTACAGGGGAGTAGGCAGAAGCAAGGTCGGACGTAGCAGAAGGTCGGGGCAGGCAGCAAGGATCGTAGTCAGGGGCAACGGCAGAAGGTCTGGAAACACAGGCAAGGAACACACAAGGAACGCTTTCACTGGCACTAAGGCAACAAGATCCGGCAAGGGAGTGCAAGGGAAGTGAGGTAATATAGGGAAGTGCACAGGTGAAAACCCTAATTGGAACCACTGCGCCAATCAGCGGCGCAGTGGCCCTTTAAATCGCAGAGACCCGGCGCGCGCGCGCCCTAGGGAGCGGGGCCGCGCGCGCCGGGACAGAACAGACGGGGAGCGAGTCAGGTAGGGGAGCCGGGGTGCGCATCGCGAGCGGGCGCTACCCGCATCGCGAATCGCATCCCGGCTGGCAGCAGGATCGCAGCGCCCCGGGTCAGAGGACGTGACCGGAGCGCTGCAGCGGAGGGAGTGAAGCGAGCGCTCCGGGGAGGAGCGGGGACCCGGAGCGCTCGGCGTAACAAGAGCACTTCACGTATCAGTGTAAATATTGCATTATTAAGACATTTGTCACTATTTGTTAGATAAGTAACAATCGGATCTATTACATTTCCTTTACATTGCATGTGACCTCTACTCTTTGACTTCATCATGATTTCAGCTGCCACTGACTTCTAATAATAGAGTGAAATACAATATATCAAAGTGCAGACTGCAAATATATAGGAGAGGCTATCTATTCTCATTCTATCTGTACCAGCAGTGATTCATACATTCAGTGCATCATTGTCATGTAAACTGATGGTTCGAAATGGTTCTGGAGATTTCAATAATTATAAAGTACTAGCTGAGTACCCGGCGTTGCCCGGTTTTTCCTTCCTAATCCTTGTTGGGGAGGAAAATAAACAAAGGAGGAAGCTTTTGACTTCATATCCCGTCCTCATATATTGTTGTCATATCCCGTCCTCCTATCCCGTCCTCCTATCCCGTCCTCCTATCCCGTCCTCCTATCCCGTCCATCTATCCCGTCCTCCTATCCCGTCCTCCTTTTCCGTCCTCCTTTCCCGTCCTCATATCTCAACCTCCTTTCCCGTCCTCCTTTACCGACCTCCTTTTTCGTCCTCCTATCCCGTCCTCCTATCCAGTCCATCTATCCCATCCTCCTATCCCATCCTTCTATCCCGACCTCCTATCCCGACCTCCTATCACGTCCTCCTATCACGACCTCCTATCCCGTCCTCCTATTGTTACGCCGAGCGCTCCGGGTCCCTGCTCCTCCCCGGAGCGCTCACGGCGTCTCTCTCCCTGCAGCGCCCCGGTCGGTCCCGCTGACCGGGAGCGCTGCACTGACATGGCCATCGGGGATGCGATTCGCACAGCGGGACGCACCCGCTCGCGAATCGCATCCCAAGTCACTTACCCGTCCCGGTCCCCTGCTGTCATGTGCTGGCGCGCGCGGCTCCGCTCTCTAGGGCGCGCGCGCGCCGGCTCTCTGAGACTTAAAGGGCCAGTGCACCAATGATTGGTGCCTGGCCCAATTAGCTTAATTGGCTTCCACCTGCTCCCTGGCTATATCACATCACTTCCCCTGCACTCCCTGGCCGGATCTTGTTGCCTTGTGCCAGTGAAAGCGTTTAGTGTTGTCCAAAGCCTGTGTTACCTGAACTCCTGCTATCCATCTTGACTACGAACCTTGCCGCCTGCCCCGACCTTCTGCTACGTCTGACCTTGCCTCTGCCTAGTCCTTCTGTCCCACGCCTTCTCAGCAGTCAGCGAGGTTGAGCCGTTGCTAGTGGATAAGACCTGGTTGCTACTGCCGCAGCAAGACCATCCCGCTTTGCGGCGGGCTCTGGTGAACACCAGTAGCCTCTTAGAACCGGTCCACCAGCACGGTCCACGCCAATCCCTCGCTGACACAGAGGATCCACTACCTGTAAGCCGAATCGTGACAGTAGATCCGGCCATGGATCCCGCTGAGGTGCCGCTGCCAAGTCTCGCTGACCTTACCACGGTGGTCGCTCAGCAATCGCAGCAGATTGCCCAACAAGGACAGCAGCTGTCGCAGTTGACCGCCACGTTACAGCAACTTCTGCCTCTGCTACAGCAGCAACCATCTCCTCCGCCAGCTCCTGCACCTCCTCCGCAGCGAGTGGCCGCTCCTAGCCTCCGCTTGTCCCTGCCGGACAAATTTGATGGGGACTCTAGACTCTGCCGTGGATTTCTGTCTCAATGTTCCCTGCATATGGAGATGTTGTCGGACTTGTTTCCTACAGAACGGTCTAAGGTGGCGTTCGTAGTGAGCCTTCTTTCAGGAAAGGCCTTGTCTTGGGCCACACCGCTCTGGGACCGCAATGATCCTGCCACAGCCACAGTCCAGTCCTTCTTCGCTGAAGTCCGTAGTGTCTTCGAGGAACCAGCCCGAGCTTCTTCTGCCGAGACTGCCCTGCTGAACCTGGTCCAGGGTAATTCTTCAGTGGGCGAGTACGCCATCCAATTTCGTACTCTTGCTTCCGAATTATCATGGAATAACGAGGCTCTCTGCGCGACCTTTAAAAAAGGCCTATCCAGTAGCATCAAGGATGTGCTGGCCGCACGAGAGATTCCTGCCAACCTGCAAGAACTTATCCATTTGGCCACCCGCATTGACATGCATTTTTCTGAGAGACATCAGGAGCTCCGCCAGGAAAAAGACTTAGATCTCTGGGCACCTCTCCCACAGGAGGCCATGCAAGTGGATCGGTCTCGCCTGACCCAGGAAGAGAGGAATCGCCGTAGGGAAGAAAATCTTTGTCTGTACTGTGCCAGTACCGAGCATTTCTTGGTGGATTGCCCTATTCGTCCTCCACGTCTGGGAAACGCACGCACGCACCCAGCTCACGTGGGTGTGGCGTCTCTTGGTTCAAAGTCTGCTTCTCCACGTCTCACGGTGCCCGTGCGGATTTCTCCTTCAGCCAACTCCTCCCTCTCAGCCGTGGCCTGCTTGGACTCTGGTGCCTCTGGGAATTTCATTTTGGAGTCTTTGGTGAATAAATTCTGCATCCCGGTGACCCGTCTCGTCAAGCCGCTCTACATTTCCGCGGTCAACGGAGTCAGATTGGATTGCACCGTGCGTTACCGCACAGAACCCCTCTTGATGTGTATTGGACCCCATCACGAAGTGATTGAGTTCTTCGTCCTTCCCAACTGTACCTCTGAGGTCCTCCTCGGTCTGCCATGGCTCCGGCTTCATTCTCCCACCCTTGACTGGACCACCGGGGAGATCAAGAACTGGGACTCTGCTTGCCATAGGAAGTGCCTCTCCCCCCCTCCCAGTTCCGTCAGGCAAGCCTCAGTGCCTCCTCATGGCCCCCGTCCTGGTGACACACTGCCCCGTGCCAGGCTTCGCCCTCTGCCCTCCCTCCCCATTCCCACTCCTGCTGTACTGCCTGCCTTTGAGGAAACCCTCCATTCACTCCCGGTGTCCTCGTCCCAGGTAAAGCAGTTGTCGGACAAAAAAAGGGGGAGACCTAAGGGGGGGGGTACTGTTACGCCGAGCGCTCCGGGTCCCTGCTCCTCCCCGGAGCGCTCACGGCGTCTCTCTCCCTGCAGCGCACCCGCTCGCGAATCGCATCCCAAGTCACTTACCCGTCCCGGTCCCCTGCTGTCATGTGCTGGCACGCACGGCTCCGCTCTCTAGGGAGCGCGCGCGCCGGCTCTCTGAGACTTAAAGGGCCAGTGCACCAATGATTGGTGCCTGGTCCAATTAGCTTAATTGGCTTCCACCTGCTCCCTGGCTATATCACATCACTTCCCCTGCACTCCCTGGCCGGATCTTGTTGCCTTGTGCCAGTGAAAGCGTTTAGTGTTGTCCAAAGCCTGTGTTACCTGAACTCCTGCTATCCATCTTGACTACGAACCTTGCCGCCTGCCCCGACCTTCTGCTACGTCTGACCTTGCCTCTGCCTAGTCCTTCTGTCCCACGCCTTCTCAGCAGTCAGCGAGGTTGAGCCGTTGCTAGTGGATACGACCTGGTTGCTACTGCCGCAGCAAGACCATCCCGCTTTGCGGCGGGCTCTGGTGAACACCAGTAGCCTCTTAGAACCGGTCCACCAGCACGGTCCACGCCAATCCCTCGCTGACACAGAGGATCCACTACCTGTAAGCCGAATCGTGACACCTATCTCAACCTCCTATCCCATCCTCCTATCTCAACCTCCTATCCCGTCCTCATATCTCGACCGCCTATCCCGTCCTCATATCTCGACCGCCTATCCCGTCCTCCTATCCCGACCTCCTATCTGACCTCCTATCCCGATATCCTATCCCGACCACCTATCCTGACCTCCTATCCCGTCGTCCTATCCCGTCCTCCTATCCCGTCCTCCTATCTCAACCTCCTTTCCCGTCCTCCTATCTCAACCTCCTTACCTGTCCTCCTATCCCGTCCATCTATCCCATCCTCCTATCCCATCCTCCTATCCCGACCTCCTATCCCGTCCTCCTATCACGACCTCCTATCCCGTCCTCCTATCTCGACCTCCTATCCCGTCCTCCTATGTCGACCTCCTATCCCGTCCTCCTATCTCGACCTCCTATCCCGTCCTCCTATCTCGACCTCCTATCCCGACCTCCTATCCCGACCTCCTATCCGTCCTCCTATCCCGTCCTCCTATCCTGTCCTCCTATCTTGACTTCCTATCCCGACCTCCTATCCCGACCTCCTATCCCGACCTCCTATCCCGACCTCCTATCACGTCCTCCTATCCTGACCTCCTATCCCGGTCCTCCTATCCCGGTCCTCCTATCCGGTCCTCCTATCCCGGTCCTCCTATCCCGTCCTCCTTTTCCGACCTCCTATCCCGACCTCCCATCCCGTCCTCATATCCCGACCTGTAATATGTGTGCCAGGTATTGAAATATCTCCAGCCATACGGAAGTTATGTGAGAACATACAATTTCCATTGATTTGCATGGGACTTTAAACAAAAACCCTGACCCTCACAAATGGGGGTAGTTAAGGGTTAAATTAACTATCCTATATTTTAAGTGGACATATCAGTAACATGTGACCAAGTATTATCGAAATATCTCCAGCCGTTTGGAAGTTATGCAATAACATATATTTCCCATTGACTTGTATGGGACTTTAAACATAAACCCCGCCCCTGGCAAAAGGGGGTGAGTAAGGGTTAAATTACCTATCCTATGTTTGTTGTTGACATATAAGTAACATGTGCCAAGTTTCATGTTAATATCTTTAGCCGTGTGGACATGATGCTGGAACATACACACATACATACATACACACACACACACACACGTTGAGTTTGATATATATATATAAAGATAAGAGAAAATGTGTAAGGGGAAAAAGTATATTGATCTATAAATATGTATGTATAAATATGGAATGTTTTTCTTCATACATATAAATTATGATTTTAACATGCAAGTAGCCATCTTCCAACTTGTCTCCGTTGTACTTACTACGGTACATTAGTGCTACAATCCTATGTGGTTCCTACTTCGTATTCATAGTAGTCTAGATGCAGTTTTTTACCAAAACTATGAGTTGATTTTAAAAAGAGACAAACTATAAAGGCTCATCCACACAACCTGTAATATAATGTATAGAGTAATTATGATTCGGCATTATATAGCTGCATGCATACTGTTCCACTGTAAGGTGCTTCTATCCAATGACACAGTTTTCCCAATAATTCATACAAAATCAGGGGTATACAATGGGTCGTCAATTCAAAAACTTTAAATTTAAGTGCGGCCTTCAAACAAAGTCGGAGCCATTGCTAATGTGCAATGCACTTGTGAGAGACTCCGCTGACCAATGAACAGTGCCAGCAGCAGAACCTTCACTTTAGGGCAAGGGTACTAAACTATTTTTAGAAAAGATCAACTTACCTTGATCTGCTGTCAGGTGAAGGTCTGATTGAAACAGCAGTAGTAAAGATACAGCGCAGTTACATCCAGTGACTGACAGGTGACGTCTTCTTGGAGTCGGTTTCTGTCCTTGTTTTTTCTTTCTTCTAACTGCCATGATGAGTTATTCCAGCCATGACTCTTTCCATGGCTGGTGCAAGGATGTTTGCCACCCTAGGCAAAAGCTCCCTTGGCTCCGCTCCTTGACCTCACCCCTTTTTTACACCACCCACCTTTTTAATGATTGCTACTTAGTTGTAGTTTTAGGCAGCCTGCAGGCAGTCTGGCTCAGCAAGCAGAAGCAATTTAGATGAAAGATTGAGTGGCTACTGGTTCTGGTGCCTGTGACTGCCTGTGGAAGACTTGGAGAGAGAGAGGAACTGCCATTGCCAGGCAGGACTTGCCACCCGCAACCACCATCCCTGCCCCTTCCCTGCACTGTCAGAATGTGTACATGTGGCAGCAGTTTAAAGGCACTTTCTTTCCTGCTGGTGTATGATCAGGGATTCAGTGGTGGTGTGAGTGAGTGAACAGTATATAAGGAGGAAAGAAACTATTATGACCACACAAACTTAAATCCACACTTAAATGCCCTGTGCGGTCTCTGGCCTACAGTAGGCACTAGAATAAGAGGCGGGGCAAGGAGCTTATAGCAGTACACAGAAAACGTCCTGATGCCAGGCCCTTGATGCCCCACACAGTAAAATGAGGTAGGTAAGTAGGCCCCCATTAGGTAAGATATGTTTACTAATAAAGGGGTTATCCAAGTTCGGAATAAAAATTGTAAAAGGCTCCAAAATGTATTAAAACAACAAATTAAATGATACTGATCTCTGCCTACTAATGAGGGAGACTATATGCTTTCTGAGAGGGAGATTTATCAAAACCTGTGCAAAAGAAAAGTTGCCCAGTTGCCCATAGCAACCAATCAGATTGCTTCTTTCATTTTGCAGAGGCCTTGTTAAAAATGAAAGAAGCGAGCTGATTGGTTGCTATGGGCAACTGGGAAACTTTTCCTCTGGACAGGTTTTGATAAATCTCCCCCTATCTGTCTAATAGGGAGAACTAAAACTGCCTGTCCCCCAGTAGGCAAGTGTTCCCCTTGATAGACAGCAGCCAGTTCTCTCAGTAACTAGCAGACAGTTCTCCACATTAGACATGTAGTCCCCACAATAAGCGGATAGTCTTTCTCATTAGCCAGCTAGCCCCCCTCCCCCACCCAGTAGACAGTCCAATTCTCCATTAGGCAGGTAGTTCCCCCCAGTAAACTGGTGACCCTAAAGTAGGCATGAAGTCCCCCATTAGCCAGGAAGCCCCCCACCCCCACTAATAGGCTGGTAGTCTTCCCCATTATCCAGGTAGCCCTACCCAATAAGCATGTAGTTCCCCCTTAAGTCAAGTAGTCCCCTAAACGTCTCTGTGGTCTGTACCAGCTTGGTGGAACTGGCACTTGCTGGTCTGAAGATTCAGGGCAAACATCTTGCATTTCTCAGCAAGTAGTATAAAGTGGACAGTTTGGACGTAAGTCAAAGTCGCTCACATTATAATCTGTAAAGTAGCTGTAGGGTGGGCTGATTTAGTCCCTTACTGGGGCCGTCAGTCTGCTGTGCAGTGAACTTACCTTAAAGGGGTACTCTGGTGAAAAACTTTGTTGTTTTTTTTAATGAACTGGTGCCAGAAAGTTAAACAGATATGTAAATTACTTCTATGAAAAATCTTAATCCTTTCAGTACTTTTTAGCAGCTGTTTGCTAGAGGAAAATCTTTATTTTTTGAATTTCTTTCTTGTGTTGTCCACAGTGCTCTCTGCTGACACCTGATGCCTGTATCAGGAATGGTCCAGAGCACGAGAAAATCCCCATAGCAAACCTATGCTACTCTCAGTTCCTGACACAAACAGAGGTGTCAGCAGAGAGCACTGTGGACAACACAAAAAAGACATTCAACAAGTAAAGAATTTCCTCTGTAGCATTCAGCTGCTAAAAAGTACTAAAAGGATTAAGATTTTTTTAATAGAAGTAATTTACAAATCTGTTTAACTTTCTGGCACCAGTTCATTTAAAAAAAATGTTTTCCATCGTAGTACCCCTTTTAGTGGAGCATTGGGGTAGGTCGGGATATTAAAAGCATATATAGTATTATGCATTAAAGTTAAACGTGACTCAACCCACCTTTTATTTATTACAGATTTCCTTACCCTAGTCTACCAATCCAAGATTTCTTTGAACAACTCTGAATGACAGAATTACCTATCCCACTTCTTAAAGATACACACGCTATCTCTCGCGTTCTGATATAAGTTAGTTTATGAGTGACAACTACTCATTAGACAATAAGCAATCACTGATAGCAGTATGGATTGTCTCAAAGGATTGTATTTACATTTTTGTAAGGAGTATCACTTTATGGAATACTGTTAACAGATATATGCGGCCAACATCTCTAGCTATTTTATTATGTAGGCATTAAGTAAGCATTGTAGATATCTTAAAGGAGGTTTTCATTTTAAATATAAGGCATCAACTGGCCATACATATTGCTGCAGCCACCACTATAAGTATTTGAGAATTACATGCTGACGATTCAGATGATGCTTTCATAGTAATATATGAACTTCTTTTGGACAGCAGGGCTTCAAGGCTCATGAATGGTGTATTTTACCATTATACAATGTCATGTTCATTTTCCATGCAGCATGCACTCTGGAGTTCTTGTACACATAATAAGATGAGTGTCATGGAGGCTCTAAATTTGCTGGATAATCTAGTGGATGAATCTGATCCTGATGTGGACTTCCCAAACTCCTTCCATGCTTACCAAACAGCAGAGGGTATCCGCAAGGTACACCCAGACAAAGGTAAGGTAGCAGATATCTCAAAATACATATTGGTCCAAGCTTCAGCATTTTTACACTTTCGGAGGTGGCATACTGTATCACACATTTTGTAGAGGTTGCAAACTTTTTTTTCAAGCATATAGCAGCTACATAGATACATATGTTACTGTTGTTTCCATACCCTTTTGTTGTGTTGTACACATCAGTCTATCATTCATGCAGATGTTAAGAGATTAACATTTCCCATAAATGTTTATTTGTTTAGTGATGTGTACAATCCAATCCATAAAGATGCTGCGGGTATTTGCTCTTAAACCAGTAATATAACAATTATGGCTACAATCTGATTGGCTCTAGCTTCTATTCTATTACCTTTTGGGTTCTCTGTTATTTATTTATATATTTATTTATTTATTTGTAAAGGCCCATTAGCTTTGAACTCGTTTTTATGTGCAAAAGAGGTCTCTCTTGATAAATTGAGTTGGGCATGAATAGGCAGATGGGGGGGGGGGGGGGGGAGGGGGTTATGATAACATACCTGTTTATGTTATGGTGATTAAATATCATTTTACTTTATTTAGGGTAAATGAAAAGAGAAATGCAGTGTGAACTTGGCTTACAGAAATCTTTAACTTTTTTGTCTTTATGAAATATCTCTTCTGATCTAATGGGTCTTTTTGCCTCTTTTCTAGAAAAATAAATTAGTAAAATTATGTCCGTTCACATTTCCTACCTTAACTCAGAGATTAACACATTCTCTTCTTTCAGACTGGTTCCAATTGGTGGGTTTGTTGCATGATATTGGCAAAATTCTGGCCCTGGAGAATGAGCCTCAGGTAAAATGAGCCTCAGCAAATGCTATAGACAATTTCTTCCCACTTTGATTCTGTTGTGCATATATATATTGGTTTTAGAATACAGTGGATATACCCTGATCAGTCATAGCATTATAATCACCTGCCTTAAAATATATAGGTCCCCCCTACCTCCAAAATAGCTCTGACTCAACATGGACTCCTTAAAGGGGTAGTCCAGTGGTGAAAAACTTATCCCCTATCCTAAGGATAGGGGATAAGTTTGAGATCGCGGGGGGTCCGACCGCTGGGGCCCCCTGCGATCACTCTGTACGGGGGCCAGGCTCTCTGGCCAGATAGCGGGTGTCGACCCCCGCATGAAGCGGCGGCCGACACACCCCCTCAATACATCTCTATGGCAGAGCCGGAGATTGCCGAAGGCAGCGCTTCGGCTCTGCCATAGAGTTGTATTGAGGGGGCGTGTCGGCCGCCGCCTCGTGCAGAGGTCGACACGCCCCCTTCCCGCGGGCTGTCAGGACTCCGTACAGGAGATCGCAGGGGGCCCCAGTGGTCGGACCCTCCGCAATCTCAAACTTATCCCCTATCCTTAGGATAGGGGATAAGTTGTTCACCACTGGGTCACCACTGGACTACTCCTTTAAGACCTTTGAATGTTTATGGCTACACAGCCCCACACACCAAGCTGTGATGCACTGTGTGTTCTGACACTTTTCTACCATATACTACAGTGGGGCAAAAAAGTATTTAGTCAGCCAAAAAGATGAGAGGCCTGCAATTTTCATCATAGGTATACCTCTACTATGAGAGACACAATGAGAAAAAAAATCCATAAAATCACATTGTCTGATTTTTAAAGAATGTATTTGCAAATTATGGTGGAAAATAAGTATATTTTCCTATGTTCTACCTCCTCAAAGTTTCTGCAAACCTTGCATACCACATAAAAAAAGATGTACTTTTTACATTTCCAAAATTTCAAGTAAAATTGTTAGGCTTCTAATTCATTTAAAATGTTAATTTAAAAAAATATATATATTTTCAAAATAAAGTAGACATCTGAAAGTATAGGTCTCATACACTATTTATTCAGTATGCATAAATATATGCAGCAGGTTAGTGTTTAACCCCTTAACGACGCAGGACGTAAATGTACGTCCTGGTGAGCTGGTACTTAACGCACCAGGACGTACATTTACGCCCTATGCATAACCGCGAGCATCGCTCCGCTGATAGCTGCCAGGGACCCGCCTGTAATGGCGGACATCCGCGTTCCCGCGGATGTCAGCGATTAACCCCTCAGATGCAGTGATCAATACAGATCACGGCATCTGCAGCATTGCGGTACTTTAAATGAATGATCGGATCGCCCGCAGCGCTGCCGCGGCGATCCGATCATCCAGCATGGCGGCCGAAGATCCCCTCACCTTGCTCCAGCCGTCTGCTGGGGTCTTCTGCTCTGGTCTGCGATCGAGCAGACCAGTGCAGAAGATGACCGATAATGCTGATCAGTGCTGTGTCCTATACATAGCACTGAACAGTATTAGCAATAAAATGATTGCTATAAATAGTCCCCTATGGGGACTATTAAAGTGTAAAAATAAAAGTAAAAAATAAAAGTAAAAAAAATGTGAAAAACCCACTCCCCCAATAAAAATGTAAATTGTCCCATTTTTCCTATTTCACCCCCAAAAAGTGTAAAAAAAAATATTTCATATACATATTTAGTATCGCCACATGCGTAAATATCCCAACTATTAAAATAAAATGTTAATGATACTGTACGGTGAACGGCGTGAACGTAAAAAAATAAATCCAAAATAGCTGCTTTTTTATATCATTTTATTCAAAAAAATTAATAAAAAAAGTATTAAAAATTTTATATAAGCAAATATGATATCAATAAAAAGTACAGATCACGGCGCAAAAAATTAGCCCTCATACCACCGCTTATACGGAAAAATGAAAAAGTTATAGGTCTTCAAAATAGGGGGATTTTAAACGTACTAATTTGGTTAAACAGTTTGCGATTTTTTTTTTAAGCGCAACAGTAAAAGAAAAGTATATTATCATGGGTATCATTTTAATCATATTGACCCAAAGAATAAAGAACACATGTCATTTTTACCATAAATTGTACGGCGTGAAAACGAAACCTTCCAAAAATTGGCTAAATTGCGGTTTTCTTTTTAATTTCCCCACACAAATAGTATTTTTTTGGTTGCACCATACATTTTATGGTAAAGTGAGTGATGGCATTACAATGGACAACTGGTCGCGCAAAAAACAAGCCCTCATACTAGTCTGTGGATGAAAATAAAAGAGTTATGATTTATTGAAGACGAGGAGGAAAAAACGAAAAGGGGCTGAGTCCTTAAGGGGTTAAACAGCAAAAAAAAAGAAATTTTTAAATTTCATGATTTTATGCATTGTGAAAAAAAATTATATATGCTTACTTTTACTATGTACATGAAGTTCAACTTGTGACAAAAAAAACAATGTCAGAATTATCATGATTGGCAAAACGTTACCAGAGTTATTCTCTAATAAAGTCAGACATCCCCAATTTGAAAAAACAGGCCTGGTCTTTAAGGGGCCTACATGCCAAATTGTCTTGGTCCTTAACCCCTTAAGGACATGCGCAGTAAATGTACGGCGCTGCTAAGAAGTACTTAGCGCACAGCGCCGTACATTTACGGCACAGCTTTCCTGGATCACCGCATCTCCGGACACGGTGATCGGAATGGTTTGACTGCTGATATCTATCAGCAGCCATCCCGGCATATCGCCCAGGGGGGTCCTGAGACCCCCCCCCCATATCGGCGATAGGTCAATTCAGACCTGTGATTTTCCACTATTCCGGGTTAATCAGGTCTCTGGTGACCCGGAAAAAAAGGGAGAATGGGGCTGTCCGAGACCCATTCACACATACCCAGCAGGAGTGAGGTGGCACGGGTGACGCCTCACGATCACGTGACTGATCGGTCGGAACGGCGATCGGAGCGGAGATCGGCGCCGGCGGGGGTCTCCTACCTTGCCCTGGTCCAGTGGGGTCCCCTCAGGATCGGTGGCGGCGACAGGAGCAGCAGGATCGGTCCCTGCGGCAGGATACAGCGGCGGCAGGATACAGCAGGAGGTGAGTCCTGTTCACCTCCTACTGTTGCCTAGCAACAACTTGCAGCATGCAAAGCCCAAGGGCATGCTGGGAGTTGTAGTTTTGCAACAGCTGGCGTTCCAACTACAACTCCCAGCATGCCCTTTGGTAGTCTGTGCATGCTGGGGGTTGTAGTTTTGCAACAGCTGGAGGCACATTTTTTCTATGAAAAAGTGTGCATTCACTGTTGCATAACTACAACTCCCAGCATGCACAAACTACCAAAGGGCATGCTGGGAGTTGTAGCAGTGTGCCTCCAGCTGTTTCAAAACTACAACTCTCAGCATGCCCTTCGGCTGTCAATGCATGCTGATTGTTGCAGTTTTGCAACAGCTGAAGACACATTGGTTGTGAAACCGAGTTTGTTACCTAACTCAGTGTTTCGCAACCAGTGTGCCTCCAGCTGTTGCAAAAATACAATTCCCAGCATGCACTGAGAGACACACTGGTTGCGAAACACTGAGTTAAGTAACAAACGCTCAGTGTTTCGCAACCAATGTGCCTCCAGCTGTTGCATATCTACAACTCCCAGCATGTATGGTCTGTCAGTGCATGCTGGGAGTTGTAGTTTTGCAACAGCTGGAGGTTTGCCATGTGAATGTACAGGGTACATTCACACAAGTGGGTTTACAGCAAGTTTTCTGCTGCAAGTTTGAGATGTGGCAAATTTTCCGCCACAGCTCAAACTCACTGTAAACCCAACTGAGTGAATGTATCCTAAAAACACTACACTACACTTACACAAAATAAAAAAGTAAAACACTACATATACACATACCCCTACACAGTCCCCCCCTCCCCCCAATAAAAAAACAAAACGTCTTGTACAGCACTGTTTCCAAAACAGAGCCTCCAGCTGTTGAAAAACAACAACTCCCAGTATTGCCGGACAGCCACTGACTGTCCAGGCATGCTGGGAGTTTTGCAACAGCTGAAGACACCCTGTTTGGGAAACACTGCCGTGGGGTATTTTTGTGGCGGATTCAAATCCCCAATTTAGGCCTCAAATGCGCATGGCGCTCTCTCACTTCGGAGCCCTATCGTATTTCAAAGAAACAGTTTAGGGCCACATATGTGGTATCTCCGTACTCGGGAGAAATTGTGTTACAAATTTTGGGGGGCTTTTTCTCCTTTTACCCCTTGTAAAATTTCAAAAACTGGGTCTACAAGAACATGAGAGTGTAAAAAATGAAGATTTTGAATTTTCTCCTTCATTTTGCTGCTATTCCTGTGAAACACCTAAAGGGTTAACACACTTTCTGAATGTCATTTTGAATACTTTGGGGGGTGCAGTTTTTATAATTGGGTCATTTGTGGGGTATTTCTAATATGAAGACCCCTCATATCCACTGCAATACTGAACTGGTCCTTGAAAAATTCTGATTTTGAAAATTTGGTGAAAAATTGGAAAATTGCTGCTGAACTTTGAAGCCCTCTGGTGTCTTCCAAAAGTAAAAACTTGTCAATTTTATGATGCAAACATAAAGTAGACATATTGTATTTGTGTATCAAAATATAATTTATTTGGAATATCCATTTTCCTTACAAGCAGAGAGTTTCAAAGTTAGAAAAATGGAAATTTTGCATGCTGCAAAATTTTTATGAAATTTTGGGATTTTTCACCAAGAAAGGATGCAAGTAACAACGAAAATTTACCACTGTGTTAAAATAGAATATGTCACGAAAAAATTAATCTCGGAATCAGAATAATCGGTAAAAGCATCCCAAAGTTATTAATGCATAAAGTGATAGTGGTCAGAATTGCAAAAAAAGGGCTGCGTCCATAAGGTGAAAAAGGGCTCAGTCCTTAAGGGGTTAATACAAATAACAAGTGGAGGACAGAGGAGACTCTTAAAGAAGAAGTTACAGGTCTGTGAGAGCCAGAAATCTTGGTTTTTTGTAGGTGACCAAATACTTATTTTCCACCATAATTTGCAAAGAAATTCTTTAAAAATGAGACAATGTGATTTTATGGATTTTTTTTCTCATTCTGTCTTTCATAGCGGAGGTATACCTATATGGAAATTACAGGCCTCTCATCTTTTTAAGTGGGAGAACTTGCACAATTGGTGGCCGACTAAATACTTTTTTGCCCCACTGTACTGTATATGATCTCACTTGGCTCTGTAACTGCATGAATTTACATACAAGACAGAGGACATTGGAATGGTCTTATCTTTTCTATATTGATATAAACTAGAATGCCTTAGGCTAGGTTCAGACTACGGAATCTCCGGGCAGAAAATTTCCACCCGGAGATTCCGAGTGCGGCCAGTGTTGACTGAATCAGTCGGCGCTAGGACCGCGCGGACACTGCAGTCTCCAATAGACTGCAATGTGTTCCGCGCGGATTTCCGCCTGAAGAAAGAGCAATGCCTTTCTTCAGGCGGAAATTTCCAAGCGGATTTTCCGTTCACAAATTCTGCTTCACAAATTCCGAAGTGTGAATTTGTGAACGGAAAACCATTCACTACACTGTACATTTTAGCAAGCGGAATTTCCGCCTGCAATTTCAAAGCAGAATTGCAGGCGGAAATTCCGTAGTCTGAACCTAGCCTTAGATTTCTACCGTTTGAGAAAGGTTGTGATGACCTAAACGTCCATATACAATGGTATCCTATCTGACCTAATGAAATAGTTTCTTATTAAATATAAACTTGTGAATGCATTTAAATACAAAGTGCTATTGATTTCTCTATTGGACACTGTAGCGCCTTGAAGTAACAAAAGCACTCAACTTTTCTATCATAGACAGCATTAACTATTTTAGCAATCTGTGCTTTAGTAACTCTTTTGTGGAATTCCCTGTGTATTAGTGAGCCTTGGGCACCCATGACCAGTTGTCCTTTCTTGGATCACTTTTTGGCAGGTATTAACCACTGCATAATAGGAACATTCCACAAAACCTGCCATTTTAAAGTCAATACTTTGTCCCAGTCATATTGGGGGACATTTATCAAAGCATTTAGTAGGGTTTTTTTGCTTAAAATTGTCGCAAAAAAGTTGCATGTGCAAGTACGCTCTTTTTTCTGCGACTTTTTGCATGTTCTGTGTCCTAAGCAAAAAATAAAAATCTTGCTTACCAAAGCAAAAAGTGATTTTTGACTTGCAGTGGTCAGAGATTTATCAAGTGCGAAAGTCGCAAAAAAGTTGCATCGCATGAAAAAAACCTCCTAAATTTACTCCAGCTCAGACATGGAGCAGAAAAAGCCACTACCAAAGCAAAAAAAGAAAAAGTGCTTAGGTGAAAGAAATTTATCAACAGGCTGAAAGCAGTTGATAAATAAGTCGCACCTAAGCAAAAAAATTGTTAGAAAAAAATTACTAAAAAAAGGAAAACATAAGCAAACATTGATAAATGTCCCCCATAGTCATTACAATTTGGCCTTTGTCAAAGTCATTCAGATGTTACTCACTAGGTCATGCAGATGCTTCACATGTCTTTTTATGTGTCTAGCTTCTGTATTTGGCTCAAAAATGCTACTGCTCATTTTTATGAAGTATATTAGAAAGGTAAAAATTTTGCCAAGATGTATAACATATAAAAAGATTTTGATTCTGACCCTGCCCATTAAAGGTATTATCATTTTCATCCAGCATATTGATAGGATTTGCAGACAATAACAGATAACAGTTTCTTGCCAAACAGAGATTTGATATTGTCACAAGGCTAAAGGTGGCCATACACATTCAATTGCTGTTGGCTGAGACTTTATTTGGCTGAAAGCAGTCGTTCCCGATCCCTCCATACACTTGAACGTTTGGCTCGATCCAACATCATATGTGTTCTCAATTCTCAGTTGATCTCTCTATAGACAATAGAGTTGGACAGTTGAAGATGAAATCCAACAAACCTGACCCTTCTCTCCCGCATATGTCAATGTAGAGTTCTGTAATGTCTCATACACATTACAGAACTCTACGTTGACATATGCGGGAGAGAAGGGTCAGGTTTGTTGGATTTCAACTTCAACTGTCCAACTCTATTGTCTATAGAGAGATCAACTGAGAATTGAGAACACATATGATGTTGGATCGAGCCAAACGTTCAAGTGTATTGAGGGATCGGGAACGACTGCTTTCAGCCAAATAAAGTCTCAGCCGACAGCAATTGAATGTGTATGGCCACCTTTAGCCTTGTGACAATATCAAATCTAGCGCTGCGGAATCTGTAGGCGCTATATAAATAAAATTATTATTATTATTATTATCTCTGTGTGGCAAGAAACTATTATCTGTTATTGTTTGCAAATCCTATCAATATGCTGGATGCAAATGATAATTTATTATATTTCCTCTTTACAGTGGGCTGTTGTTGGTGACACTTTTCCTGTTGGTTGCAAGTTCCAAAAATCTATTGTATTTAGTGACACAACATTTGAAAACAATTCAGATGCAAAACACCCAGTATACCGGTGAGTACATTGTACTTTATTATTTGTAGTCTATGTGCTTTATAAGGCTCTTCAATCTCCAGCCAACATAGTAACTATTATAGACAATTTAAAAATAGCAGATAAAATAAGGGAGATTTATCAAAACCCGTGTAGAGGAAGAGTGGTGCAAATTTCCATGGCAACCAATCAAATCGCTTCGTTCATTTTTCACAGGTCTCTTTAAAATTGAAAGAAGCAATCTGATTGGTTGCCATGAGCAATTGCTCCACTCTTCCTCTATACAGGTTTTGATAAATCTCACCTTATGTTCTTCTTTGTATAATGTAAGTATTCAGAAAGCAATGGCAACAAGACAACTTATATCTAATAATTTATCTTTTCAGCACAGAATATGGGATCTATGAACCCAATTGTGGTCTAGAAAATGTCCTCATGTCTTGGGGTCATGATGGTAATGTAAACCTACCTTCTGGCACTTTTTCCGGCTTTATGTGCAATATTTAGTTACATTACATAGCTATGATATGTTTGCTTATTATTGTCCACAAGACATTATATGGATTATGTACACCAGGATTTGAATGATCCCATAGTAGTGTATTTTCTAGTCTATTGAAAGTCTTAAGAAATATAATTATGGTAACTAACAATAAAAAATAGTAGAACGGTGAACTGCAAATCAATTGCAAGATGCTACTGGGTCACATGGTAGCAGGGAGCCTAAGGAATTGTTCAAACTATGGAAATTCCTTGTGGAAATTCTGGGTGAATTCTACCTGGAGCAGCCTCCCATTGATTTCAATAGGATTCTGCTGCTTAGTCCACATCATAGCAGGATTTCAGAAGAGGACTAAGGCTAGATTCACACTGCGGAATCTTCGGGCAGAAAATTTTCGCCCGGAGATTCCGAGTGCGGCCAGCGCCGGCTGAATCAGCGGATTTTCCGTTCACAAATTCCGCTTCACAAATTCCGAAGTGTGAATTTGTGAATGGAAAACCATTCACTACACTATACATTTTAGCTAGCGGAATTTCTGCCTGCAATTTCAAAGCGGAATTGCAGACAGAAATTCCGTAGTGTGAACCTAGTCTAAGAAAGACACCAGAGTAGATTTATCAAAACTGTCTAAAAGAAAATTACTGGGGGAAATTTATCCAGGGATTTAGACAGGATTCTTTTGGGTAAAAAAAAGTCTCAGAAAAGCTGCATGGGCATTGCGTGCGACTTTTTTGTGCCTTTTCATTGCACAGCAGATTATTGAAAAAACACTGTAAACCGTCTAATCTGTCTTTGCAGATGCAGTGGTCAGAATTTTATCATAGTTTTTTTTCTGAAAAGTCGCTGAAAAATTGGCAAACCCCTCCACTACACCACAAATCTACAAAAGCCCAGACCTGGCTTTCAAAACTGCCTTAAACCTCTTAAGGACCATGGACGTGTATACATGTCCAATGGCCGTTAACCAGGTATGACGCGGGCTCCTGACTCGAGCCCGCGTCATAATGGGCGGCGCCCAGCTGATTCCTGTAGCTGGGGGCCGGCTTTAATCGCCGACATGCGGCGATTGCCGCGGCCGGTTATTAACCATTTAGATCGCCACTGTCAAAGTTGACAGCAACATCTAAAGGTGCCTGTATTCAGTCCCTGGTGTTCCAGTGGGGTGGATCGCCCCCCCGCAGGGGTTTGTGGGGCAATCCACTGCTGAGGTAGCCTTCCATGTCAGCTCCGGCTCTCTGAATGATACAGCCTGGCAGGACCAGGCTTTATCATTCGAGCGCAGAGCACACAGATGAATGGGATTGTATGTAATTCCATTGATCTGTATGAGGAATCAAATGATTCCTCCTAAAAGTCCCCTAAGGGGACTAAAAGTGTAAAAAAAAAAAAAAAAAAAAAAGTTTAAAAACGCACACATTAACCCCTTCCTTATTAAAAGTTTAAATCACCCCCCTTTTCCCAAATTCCATCTAAAAAATATATAAACATAATAAAAATAAACATGATATCGCCGCGTGGGTAAATGTCCGAACTATAAAAATATACAGTGGTCCCTCCACATAGGATGGTAATTTGTTCCAAACGAGCCATCGTTTGTCGAATCCTTTGTATGTTTAGGGATTCGTGCAATGTAAAGTATAGGAAGCTGTACTCACCTGTCCCCGCCGCTCGCGATGGTGTCCCCGCCGCTCCTGATGGTGACTCCGGGCCTCCGCTGGGCTCTCCCTTCTTCTCCGGTCCTCTGCTGTCTTCCGCAAAGCCTTACTGGGCCTGCGTAGCGACGTCATTACGCTGCTGCGTACGCCATTCCTATTTGATGACGTGTGCAGCAGCGTATTGACGTCATCGGAGAGGGCCGAGAAGACACCGGAAGACCAGCGCTGGACCTGGAGGGCACCCCTGAGCATTGTGGAGGGGTAAGTAATACTTACCGCACCACACGGGGAACATTAAGCTGCTATCCGGCAGCAGCTTAAGCATTTTGTCCTGCTGGATAGCACTTAATGCGATGGCCCCGACATAAAAAGCATCGTATGTCGATCATTTCACACCTCCCCTAATAAAAGTTTGAATCACCCCCCCTTTTCCCATTTAAAAAAAAAGTGTAAATAAAAATAAACATATGTGGTATCGCCGCGTGCGGAAATGTGCAAATTATAAAAATATATTGTTAATTAAACCGCACAGTCAATGGCGTATGCGAAAAAAAATTCCAAAGTCCAAAATAGTGTATTTTTGGTCATGAAAAAAATTAATAAAAAGTGATCAACAAGTCCGATCAATACAAAAAGGGTAGGGCGCAAAAAAATAGCCCTCATACTGCCCCATATGCGGTAAAATTTAAAAGTTATAGGGGTCAGAAGATGACAATTTTAAAGGTATTAATTTTCCTGCATGTAGTTATGATAAGTACGACAAAATCAAACCTATATAAGTAGGGTATCATTTTAATCATATGGACCTACAGAATAAAGAGAAGGTGTCATTATTACTGAAAAATTTACTGCGTAGAAAAAGAAGCCCCCAAACGTTTTTTTTTCCAATTTTGTCTCACAATGATTTTTTTTTCCGTTTCGCCATAAATTTTTGGGTAAAATGACTGATGTCATTACAAAGTAGAATTGGTGGCGCAAAAAATAAGCTATCATATGGATTTTTAGGTGCAAAATTTAAAGGGTTATGATTTTTTTAAGGTAAGGAGGAAAAAACTAAAGTGCAAAAATGGAAAAACCACCAGCCTTAAGGGGTTAAAGGGTTAAACAGCAAGTTTAAAAAGTTGAAAATTTGGGTGCAACGGTCTACAAAATGGTACAATACAAAGGAGGCACCATACAAAGGGGTGTACTGAAGTAAAAAAAACATGTACCACACCATATTTATCACATGCCCTGCATTATGTTATACGTTTGGTGCACGTACAAACGTCCAACACCACAAATTAAGGTGTAAAAAAAGTTTACCTATATGGTACAAAGCTACAACTCAAAGCATGCCCTGACAGTGAAGACATGCTGGGAGTTGTAGTTTTGCAACAGCTGGAGAGTCATAGGTTGGGGATTGCTGCCTTAACATGTATCTCTCTATATGGTACACAACTGCAACTCCCAGCAACCCCAGAATTTTAATAAATGTGAATAAGCTCCTCCCCTCAAAAATTACCCTCTTTTCCCATAAAAAGAAGAAAAAAATACCAAAAACTATTAAATGTATAAACAAATTTGGTATAGCCACAGGCAGAAATACCCGAACTATTAAAACAAACGTTAATGATCCCATGCAGTGAACGGTGTAAACATTACAAAATACCAGAGTTCAAAATGTGACCAAATGTCATATATATGCAAAAGTGGTATCGCTAAATACTACAGATCATGGTGCAAAAAATGAGCCCTCAGACAGCCCCATGTATGGAAAAATAAGAAAGTTATAGGGGTCAGCAAAGGGTCAACAATACAATACAGCAACAAACAGCACTTATCTCAGACACTTTCAAACTGAAAGGAAAAGTGACTGTGCTGAGGTAATTTCTTCTAGCTGTTTATTGTTCAGACAGATTTATCATATATTCTGTGCTATTTCCAAAATGTGACATACGTCAGCACTTTCACAGCAAGAAATTATTGGCTGTAAAACACATCCACCAAAGACAATGATAAATTCCACCCTAAAGCACCAACTCACGCCGCGCGTGTGTGTATGTGTATATATATATATATATATATATATATATATACACACACACATACATAATACATACATACACTCTTGCTTGCATGCACACATAAATAAACAGACCTGCACAATTTGCTCATGCTCTATGTGAATTGCACTCAGTAAACCAGCCCAGGTCAGGTGCTCTATGTGAACAATGGGGGAGATTTATCAAAGTTGTCTATGTCCCGCATCAATATAGACCAAACTACAGAGGGTTAGGCTGGTCTATTGTGCGCCTCATTTATCAAAAGTCGCACGGCTCTTGATAAATTCTGTGCACGGACTTCAGGATCTATGCTTTAGACTGTATTTAAACCTGCTCCAGCATGGTCTGACATTTCGGCGTACCTTCAGCCGATGCGACTTGTCGTTGAAAAGTCGCTTTTGATAAATTCAGCACCAATGCATTATCCAATGCATTTCAGTCTAAAATAGACTAGAATGCATCATGTTCTAAAAATCCTCTAGAGCAAAAGTCGCAGAAAAGTCGCATATATTTAGGCTGCGACTTTCTGTGTGACAAATTTAGACAGGAAAAACCAGTCTAAATCCTTTGATAAATATCCCCCAATATGTAGTATCATGCAAGTTTAAAACAATAAATCAGAACAATCTGTATTTGAATCTAAACTATCAGTAGGTAGCCATTTGCCCCTTTAATATGTGACACAGATGGGTCTGACTGAGGCTGAACGAATGAGTAAATGAAATAAAAATGCAGCATGAAGGAAGAAGAAATAAACTCAGTGTACATGAAAAATTAAATCTGAAAAAGATATATAAAAGAAATAAACAATAGCTGTTATTAAAGCTGCTAAGCTAAAACATTAGGGTGACTAACTAACTAGAGAGTCCATAGAAAGATGGTAGTGCTAGCGTACACTATCATAATAATAATTATATAAACAATAAATTACACAATATATTGCAAATTGATGATTTAAAAATGAAAAAAAAAATCACTATCTAGCAGATATTGGCTGCCGTAATCCGTTCTGGGAGAGTGGAATACCAAGAGTAATGCCGCTGGTATTGCGCAGTAACCACCTGGCCGTGCCACCCTAACCCTTGCGTTGCTGTGACTCCGCCTCCACGTGACATTACGGAACGGGCCGCACATGCTATAGGGGAAGTCTGGAGGAGGAGCACGTCCATCCTACACTGTGCGGTGATATCGCTCACATAGTGTAGGAGGATTGGATCGGCAGGGAAACAAATGCACGGCAAGGCAGTGCAGCACGGAGGTGATAGAGCCTGAAGTTTGAGGCTTGATTAGGGTGTGCCCAGGCACACCCCGTGCGCACGCCTATGAAGGTGTCTTTACTCACCCATCAAAGTACAAAAAAGCAACCTTTCAGCAACGTCTGAGAAAGGCCTCATTGTGAGGCTAACACGTTGCATTTTTGTACTTTGATGGGTGAATAAAGGCACTTTTTCTTTGCAACCCTGGAGTGCGGCTTCTACTGTTTGGATTTTGAGACACATTGTTTGGAGTCAGCACCTATGTCATATTTACAGTGCCGGTTTTCTTCTTGCTTTTACATTGTAAGGCTGGGTCCACACTACGTTTTGTCCCATACGGGAGCGCATACGGCAGGGGGGAGCTAAAAGCTCGCGCTCCCGTATGTTACCGTATGCGCTCCCGTATGTCATTCATTTCAATGAGCCGACCGGAGTGAAACGTTCGGTCCGGTCGGCTCATTTTTGCGCCGTATGCGCTTTTACAACCGGACCTAAAACCGTGGTTGACCACAGTGTTTGGTACTGATATCTGAAGTGAGTATAGTGGTTATAAAGCAGTAACTTGTACATATCGGGGGAGATTTATCAAAACCTGTGCAGAGGAAGAGTGGTGCAGTTGCCCATAGCAACCAATCAGATTGCTTCTTTCATTTTCCACAGGCCTCTTTAGAGGCCTGTGGAAAATGAAAGAAGCAATCTGATTGGTTGCTATGGGCAACTGCACCACTCTTCCTCTGCACAGGTTTTGATAAATCTCCCCCATCAAGCATATATCATTACTAAATACATGTGTTGGCTGCTGTGATTTGCAGCCCATTACATGCTATGTTGACAAGTGACCAATCACCTTTGAAATCATAAAAAATTAAAATGTACAACCTACAATAATCCTACTGCCACTACACAACTGTATATGCAGCTTCTACCCTCACATTTCATATCCTTCCTCCCTAATTTTTAGACTGTTAGCCCTTGTGGCCAGGGTCTTCTCTCCTTCTAGTCTGCAACTCAATTAGTTTAGGTTTAGTATACTTTTTTGTCTTATGTACTTAACCCTCTTTAGCCCCCCTGGTGCTTTAAAAATAAAATGTAAATAATCACTACGCTGTCTTTATTAGGAACACGCTCATCGCCAACCCCTATAAACAATAAAGTAAACAAACTGCCTTCTATAAAAGGAATGGATACAACCTTGATCATAAATAGGTCAAAGTGTCACAATAATTTTGTTTTTATGATAAAAAAAAAAAGGTCCCCAGTCTGTTAATCTCCAGCTGTTGCACAACTACAACCCCCAACAAGCTGTAACAGCTTGTGGTTGTTAGAGCATGCTGGGAGTTCTAGCTTCACAATACAGTGGTCCCTCAACATACGAAGGTAATCCGTTCCAAACAGACCATCGTTTGTTGAAACCATTGTATGTTGAGGGATCCGTGCAATGTAAAGTATAGGACAGTGGTCTACAACGACGCTCCGGCAAGGCCACTACTTCCCCGGCATCCTTGCTCTCCGTCGCCGCCATCACGTCACTACGCACGCCGCTCCTATTGGATGACGGGACGGCGTACGCAGAGACGTAATGATGACGATAGAGAGAGCCGACGATGGAGGGAATCCCGAAGAGGACGCGCCGGAGCCCCGAGGACAGGTAAGTGATCATCAGTGGACCACACGGGGCACCGTAAACGGCTATCCGGGAGCAGTTGATGCTGCCTTCAACATGCGATGGCCTCTGAGAAGCCATCGTATGTTGAAATGATCGTAGGTCGGGGGTCACTGTAGTTGGAGAGCATCAGGTTGGGGACAACTGATTTAAAGCTTATTTAAAGTGTAGAATCATGTAGGTCTCAAACTGACAGCAGTAGAAGCAGAGGCCATTAGCTAAGTCAACAGTCAGACACCTCACTTGTACTATAGAAATAAGTGCAATAATTCAAGTGTAATGTGAGCACAATAAAGCATTTTCAGATGTGCAGCACAATAAAGCATTTTCAGACGTGCAGCACAATAAAGCATTTTCAGATGTGCAGCACAATAAAGCATTTTCAGACGTGCAGCACAATAAAGCATTTTTCAGATGTGCAGCACAATAAAGCATTTTCAGACGTGCAGCACAATAAAGCATTTTCAGACGTGCAGCACAATAAAGCATTTTTCAGATGTGCAGCACAATAAAGCATTTTCAGACGTGCAGCACAATAAAGCATTTTCAGACGTGCAGCACAATAAAGCATTTGCAGACGTGCAGCACAATAAAGCATTTTCAGACGTGCCGCACAATAAAGCATTGTCAGACGTGCAGCACAATAAAGCATTTCCAGACGTGCAGCACAATAAAGCATTTTCAGATGTGCAGCACAATAAAGCATTTTCAGACATGCAGCACAATAAAGCATTTTCAGACGTGCAGCACAATAAAGCATTTTCAGACATGCAGCACAGTAAAGCATTTTCAGACGTGCGGCACAGTAAAGCATTTTCAGACATGCGGCACAGTAAAGCATTTTCAGATGTGCAGCACAATAAAGCATTTTCAGATGTGCAGCACAATAAAGCATTTTCAGATGCGCAGCACAATGAAGCATTTTCAGACGTGCAGCACAATAAAGCATTTTCAGACGTGCAGCACAATAAAGCATTTTCAGATGTGCAGCACAATAAAGCATTTTCAGATGTGCAGCACAATAAAGCATTTTCAGATGTGCAGCACAATAAAGCATTTTCAGATGTGCAGCACAATAAAGCATTTTCGGAGGATATAAACATGCAAACTGTTGCTTATTATAAGGAATGTCAGTGATAATTCCATGTATGTAAGCAAATAGTTACATAGCAGCTCTTTTTCTTTGTCTTCCTGCAGAATACCTGTACCAAGTTCTGAAGTTTAACCAGTGTTCCATACCAGAAGAGGTAAGTCTTCACACTTACATCAATCACAGTCTGCAACAGAAAGGAATATTGTGGCATTCAGCATTACTCAAGATTGGAAGGGGATTGTGCAGTAACAACCTATTCTCCCAAGCAACCACCAGTGGGGAACATGCTATAATTCATAGCTACTTTGGCTACTGGGATCAGAAAAAATTCTGACCCCAGCAGTTTACCCCTTCAGTGCCATAGCCAAACCTGATTATCCATGTACCAGTGACTGCAAACATTGCACTACTGAGAAATCTGACAAAAGTTCCCAAGCTTTTACTTGCAAAAGTTCATTAGGGCAAGCAAGTGGTATTCCCTAACAGGTACGAGTGCATATTTCTATGCCCAGGCACATAATACATACAGATACTCAGGCTTTGCCTACTGGCGTACATAGAAGAAGGGGGAGGGCAAAAAGCAAATACCGAGATGGGCCTCCTTTTATGGCGTCTGATTTTCTCCCCGCCTCCCCCTTTGCTTTTTATCATCCATGAAATATTGGTTAAATTCCATGGAGAGAGGACTTCTGCTTGGTGAGCGCTGGCTGTGTTTTACATTTGACATCCAGCAGTAGCTGGGGGGACAGTGGCAGGACCTATACAATCAGACATCTAAGATAAGATGTCTAGGGTCGGAGTACCCCTTTAACCCCCTAGCGGCAGTCAGTTGTGCTTTAGGAAATATAATTCGCCCTAAAAAAAATGTCAATGGAAGAATTATAAAAATTGGAGCTTTAAGAAGGCGAGGAAGAAAAATGAAAACCACCACAAAACATATTTTTTTATTGAAAAATTGTGTTTATAAACAGTTTAAACGCATTAAAACATTATTATTCTTAGAAGTCCACTTTAGCTTGAAAATGTTTACTTTTGAAAATTGTTATTTATTGGTATAATACTTGTATTTCAGGGCATGTACATGATCAGATTCCATTCATTTTACCCGTGGCACACAGGAGGTGATTACAGACACCTTTGCAATGAGAAAGATCTTAGGATGCTACCTTGGGTGCAAGAATTCAAGTAAGCCTTTATGATGACCGGCAGGGGCTATATTTGAATTTGTGATATTTTGCGAATATATGGAAGAACATTCATCCTATGTTCGCGAAATTCGCATTTTCGCTAAGTTTGTTCCCTTTTTTTTTCATGCGAAATTTTTTTATGAAATTTGCATAATGCGCATGTGCGATTATAGCTTTCACCTAAAAGGGAGGGAGGGATCAGTGTCCTCTGGAAGTGCCATGATTAGAGAATATTTGCATATTCGCATTTACGAAATATTCGCGCTCCACACCGACCCACACAGTAAATAATATTGTAGCTTTCTTTGGACCGCAAGCTGGAAGCAGGGAGAGATGATCACTTTTTTTTTATTTTATTTTTTTATACAGTACACGTCATTGTTGTGATGTGTCCTGTGAAGAAAAAAAACAAAAAAATTAATATTCGTCATTATGAATATATATTGCTATATTCTAAATATTTGCGAAATCGCGAAGTTCTGATGTTCGCGGTAAAAATTTGCATTACGAATATTCACGCTCAACACTAGTAAGCATTATGTTTTCTTTCAAATTAACCCAATCTTAAAATTGTAAATCTATAATAAAGGTTTATAGGTTTGTAGATTAAAAAAAGCTTTTTAGGTCAGATATCACCTCCGAAATACGGTAAATATGTAGTCTATATAGGTTAGGAAACCCGAGTTCTTAGATACACGATATGGGAAGTGACCCATTGAAAGGAAAAAGAAGAGCACAGATGCTCAGATGCCTCTTTCTTAATAGAGACATTAAGGAACTCAGACTTATGGAGATTGACTTCTCACCAGATAATTACCAGAATATATAGGAGAGAGAGAGGATAGTTGACACCCTTATCTTGTTCTAGTCATAATCTTGAATGGGGATGAGAGGGAGATATTAACCCAGACCTGAGCTATCAATTTATTATAGAGAGACATAATCCTATCCACCATCATAAACCAATACAGTACAAAACTTTTTAAGAAAGACCCAATCTACTTTGGCATCGGTTTAGAGAAGGCAGAGGGGAACCTAGGGAAGGCTGGAGCTGCTTATTTGGTAACAAATATTACCCAGCAGCAACAGTACAGTGATCCCTCAACTTACAATGGCCTCAACATACAATAGTTTCAACATACAATGGTCTTTTCTGGACCATTGTAAGTTGAAACCAGACTCAACATACAATGTTACAGACAGTCCAGATCTGTGAAATGTGTCAATGTCTGGAAGAACATTCACTGGTAAAAACCCCTGTATTACTGAAGCGTATGCACTGACTGATGTCTGGTAGCACCTCCTACATACAGTACAGGGAGGTATTACATGTTCTGTACACTTTACCTGTACCAGGGTTAGCTGCTCCTTTGGACACCAGGTGAGGGCGACTCCATGTTACTTTTTTTGGACACTGTGTGTACTGTACAGGACCCTGAAGAAGCTCCTGCCCTCTACATAGACCAGTGTTTCCCAAGCAGGGTGCCCCCAGCTGTTGCAAAACTACAACTCCCAGCATGCCCGGACAGCCTTTGGCTGTCCGGGCATGCTGGGAGTTGTAGTTTTGCAACAGCTAGAGGCTCCCTGCTTGGGAATCACTGATATAGACAGTGATTACAGCTCCCAGCAGATCTTTCTTACTTTTACATGGAAGGATTTGCTTTATCTGTATTACTTATCTACTCATTTTTCTTTAATCCTCACTTTTTCCTATTTTTGGATGACATTTTGGGGCTTCAGAACCAATTACCAGGTTTCCATAGAGTTCTGGTCTCAACATACAATGGTTTCAACATACAATGGTCATCCTGGAACCAATTTTATGTGTATAATGAAATACAACTTAATTATGCTCTTTCCTTCTTGTCATCCTATACATTAGCCTTCATCTCCTAACAATCCATCAGATTGGCCTCCTTTCCCTCCATAGAGACCTTGGTTCTGTTACATTGGACCCTCTCCTCCACAGAGTTCTTTGTCCCTGGTAGACAGGCAATCCTACCTCTACAGAGCCCTTTGTATATTGAGCTCCCATCAGCCATTACAAACAGGTCATTTTCATGAATAGCAGGTGGTCTAAAACCCCAAAATTTAGAACAAATATTATCCTTAGATCTCTGGATCGGCAGATACTCCTGTTGTCGAACTCCCTTCAGTAAAAATGCTCTGGCATATGGTGTGCCATATCAATGTAAGATGGGAATAGCTTGATCATGTGACTTGAAATCAATAATCTTTTAATGTCAAATTGGTCTGTCAAATGTTCTGTACAAACTTTCTTTGTCTTTCTTTCATAGCAAATTTGATCTCTACACAAAGACTGAAGATTTGCCTGATGTGGAGAACCTTGGACCATATTACAAAGGTTTAATAGACAAGTATTGCCCTAGGGTGTTATGCTGGTGATCATTTATTGCTAAGTGACCAGAAGACACCTCCTGCTGCCTAAACATCTATGCCATTATGTCTTACTTTGCTCGATGTTTCTTTTCCACATATGAAAAATTTATGAAAAGTAACAGATGTTTGATACCACTATTTAACGTTAGTAAAAGAAGAACATGCTGAGCAAAACTGTCTTTTCATTCAGAAATAAAGTTGGAACAGAGCACCGATACTGTATATATTTAGTAAATGCTGCTCCCTAGTGGACTTCCAGGTACTGACCATTGGATTATAAACTCACTGAAAATGAGAAAAAATAAATATAAAAAATTGTTCATATGTAGTCTCCTAGAAAACATTTCCATAGAAATATTGAAAAAGAGTACATAGAGATGTAGATATAACAAATGTAGGAAATATGGCTAATTTCTCAGTTTAGCTTATAAGTAGAGTTGAGCGAACTTACAGTAAATTTGATTTGTCATGAACTTCTCGGCGGTTGCTGACTTTTCCTGCATAAATTAGTTCAGCTTTCCGGTGCTCCCGTGGGCTGGAAAAGGTGGATACAGTCCTAGGAGACTCTTTCCTAGGACTGTATCCACCTTTTCCAGCCCACCAGAGCACCGGAAAGCTGAACTAATTTATGCAGGAAAAGTCAGCAACCGCCGAGCTGAGAAGTTCGTGACGGATCGAATTTACTGTAAGTTCGCTCATCTCTACTTATAAGCAAGGGAGGGGTTATGTCTATGACATACGAACATGTTCATCTATTTTATAATGCTATTTTCTGTATACAGTTCCTGAACAAGTCTATTGTTACAGACTACAAACTTTGTTTAACGTGCAGAGTAAATTAATGCTACAGTTTGTTTTTAGGGGGCCCATCTATCTTACGCAGGTGTCATTCTGCATAGCAGTTCTCTACTTCATCTGATAGAAGGACCGAGAGGGGGAACATATTAATTATACATTATAATATACAAATACCGCATTTGCAAAGATGTTGCCCAAAGAAGACTATACCTTGTGTCCCATAAAAAAAATTTAAAAATGTTATGTTTGGACCACATACCAAATGTAGTCTCTAGTAGACTAGGTTTGGTCTGTTATATTCTACTGCCACACCACAGGTTCACAGTGCTATTCCCCTTTAAGGTATCCAGATGTATATAAGCTATGGGGGCCGGTCCTAACATGGGTTCACTATAGTACGTAATCCCAGTGGTAGAATGCACACCATCAGGTGTGAACAGATTTGCAATTTATAAAAGAGCACAAAATACATGAAAACAGGTTTACATAATACTATGGTTGGTAGCTATTTTCAAATATTAAAGTGGACCTATGATAGGAATTTTTTTTTTTTATGTTTCCTATTGACACGGCGAACATTATCTTTCAAGATTGGAGTGTTCAGACCCTGTCCAATAAGATGAGAAGCAAGATATGCACATGAAATGACAGCACTCTCAGTGCTCTGTGTCTAAGGCCTGGACGTCCAGGTTACATGACACGGAGGCAGATGTGAACACACTAAGCATATAGCTTGTTCTCATGTACCGTAAAAACATAGAGCATAATTTTTTTTTTTTTTGTTTTGTTTTTTTTATAATAGTGCCCATTTATATATAATTATTTCTATCCAAATTGTTCCCCTTTAGCTTTAATTTACAGTGATACATTATAGTAACATTTGTCTTCCAAAGAAAAACATTATTGATAAAACACTTCTTCACAGATTATGTGGCAGTGAATATCACGTCCTGGTGTCTTAAGTGATAAGACATGAACATAGGAGTACGTATACTAGTAGTTTTGATCCAACAAGATAAACTCAGAAGATACACAGAAATAGAGCCGATTAAATTGGGTGAACTTTGAGAGCTGTGTTTAAGTTTCCATTGCCAACACAAACTGGAAAAAGATACGTTCTAATTGAACTTTGCAGATCATTGGAGAAAACCAGCTGTTAAACTTTACACAAGTGCTACGTATGTCTACATAGCATTAAAGGGGTACTCCGGGGGAAAAACCTTTTTCCTTTTAAATCAACTGGTGGCAGAAAGTTAAACATATTTGTAAATTACTTCTATTAAAACATATAAATCCTTCCTGTACTTATTAGTTGCTTAATACTACAGAGGAAATACTTTTCTTTTTGGAATGCTCTCTGATGACATCACCAGCACAGTTCTCTCTGCTGACATTATTATAATAATAACGCTTTATTTATTGTTGTCCTTAGTGGGATTTGAACCCAAGTCCCCAGCACTGCAAGGCAGCAGTGCTAACCACTGAGCCACCATGCTGCCCTTAGCATACATCTGCTATGCATGGTTGCTAAAATGGACAGAGATGTCAGCAGAGAGCACTGTGTTCGTGATGTCATCAGTGTTCCAAAAAGAAAGGAATTTCCTCTGTAGCATTCAGCAGCTAATAAGTACTGGAAGGATTAAGATTTTTTTTAATAGAAGTAATTTACAAATATGTTAAACTTTCTGCCACCAGTTGATTTAAAAGAAAAAAGGTTTTCACTGGAGTACCACTTTAACTATGATTTTTTTGGTACTTCGTTTTTTAAAGTAGCAGTCCAGGAAAAAAAAAAAGTGTTATTAAATAATAAAGCAGAGGATGTTTTGTATTCCTTGTTTATACACTGGGGCAAAAAAGTATTTAGTCAGCCACCAATTGTGCAAGTTGTGAAATTTTCATCAATTTACACCTCAACTATGAGAGACATAACGAGAAAAAAATCCATAATCACTGTCTGATTTTTAAAGAATTTATTAGCAAATTGTGGTGGAAAATAAGTATTTGGTCACCTACAAACAAGCAAAATTTCTGGCTCTCACAGACCTGTAACTTCTTCTTTAAAGGGGTACTCCGCACCCCTAGACATCTTATCCCCTATCAAAAGTGGGCCCCCAGCTTCTGCACCCACCTCACACCGGCAACGCTGGAGGCTTGGAAGCCCGACCACAATGGCGGACGAGCGTTATGTCTCTCAATGCAAGTCTATGGGAGGGGGCGTGACTGACCTCCCATAGACTTGCATTGAGGGGGCGGGGCAGGGCGTCACACGGGGCGGAGTCGTGACATCACACTCGTCCGCCATTGTGGTCGGGCTCCGAAGCCTCCAGCGTTGCCGGTGTGAGGTGGAAGCCGTACAGGTGGGTGCAGAAGCAGAGATCCCGGGAGCCCACAGCAGCAGGACCCCGGCGATCTGACATCTTATCCCCTATCCTTTGGATAGGGGATAAGATGTCTTGGGGTGCGGAGTACCCCTTTAAGAGTCTCCTCTGTCCTCCACTCATTCCCTGTATTAATGGCACCTGTTTGAACTTGTTATTAGTATAAAAGACACCTGTGCACAACCTCAGACAAATCACACTCCAAACTCCACTATGGCCAAGAGCAAAGAGCAGTCGAAGGACACTAGAAACAAAATTGTAGACCTGCACGAGGCTGGGAAGACAATCTGCAATAGGCAAGCAGCTTGGTGTGAAGAAATCAACGGTGGGAGCAATTATTAGAAAATAGAAGACATACAAGACCACTGATAATCTCCCTCGATCTGGGGCTCCATGCAAGATCTCACCCCATGGTGTCAAAATTATCACAAGAACGGAGAGCAAAAATCCCAGAACCACACGGGGGGGTCCTAGTGAATGACCTCCAGAGAGCTGGCACAAAAGTAACAAAGGCTACCATCAGTAACACACTACGCTGCCAGGGACTAAAATCAGGCAGTGCCTGACATGTCCCCCTCTGCTTAAGCCAATACATGTCCGAGTCCATTTGAAGTTTGCCAGAGAACATTTGGATGATCCAGAAGAGGAGAATGTCATATGATCAGATGAAACCAAAGTACACTGCTCAAAAAAAATAAAGGGAACACTAAGATAACATCCTAGATCTGAATGAATGAACTAATCATAGGAAATACTATCGTCTTTACATAGTTGAATGTGCTGACACCAGAATCACACAAAAAATTATCAATGGATAAGGAGATTTTTTAGACTTACCGTAAAATCTCTTCCTCAAAGGATCTATTGGGGGACACAGACCTTGAGTATATGCTGCTGTCTCTAGGAGGCTTGACACTATGGTAACCAAAAGGTCGGCTCCTCCCAGCAGGATATACCCGCCTCCAGGACTCTCCTAATGGAAGTAATAGCTATAAGAAAAGCCACCTTCCAGGAAAGGAGGCGAAGGGGAACCTCCCTAAGAGGCTCAAAAGGTGCGTCCTGGAGAGCGCATAGAACTAAGTTCAAGTCCCAAGGGGGAGAAGGGGACCGGTAACGGGGGACAGCGTGTGCCACGCCCTAAAGGAAGGTCCGGACATGCGAATTGGAAGCCAGAGGACGCTGAAAGAGAATGGAAAGGGCCGAAACCTGACCCTTAAGGGAGCTGAGAGCCAGCCCTTGTTCCAACCCTGACTGCAAAAAGGAGAGGAGATGGGGAACGGAAAAGGTATTTGGAGAAAAGGTCTGAGTTTCGCACCAACGAAAGTAAGCCCACCAGGTACGGTGATACATTTTCGCAGAGGAGGGCTTGAGAGCCCTGAGCATGGTGCGAATTACCTGGGAAGAGAAGCCGCGGGCCCTTAGAACCGCGGTATCAACCGCCACGCCGTCAAATGCAGTGACTGTAAATTGGGGTGGCAAAGGGGACCCTGTGACAGTAGGTCTGGACGAAGTGGAAGACGGAACGAAACGTCATCCAGAAGCAAGACCACGTCGGCGTACCATGCCCTTCGAGGCCAGTCTGGAGACACCAGAATGGTGGGGACTCCTTCCACCTTGAGCTTCCTCAGAACCCTGAGAAGGAGGGGGGGGGGGAGGAGGGAACAGGTAGGGCAGGACAAAGCCCGACCACGGAATTACTAGGGCATCCACGACTAGAGCCAGGGGGTCCCTGGACTTTGACACAAACATCGGAATTTTCCGGTTGTGTCGAGACGCAAAGAGATCCATGTCCGGGGTCCCCCAGAGGTTGCAGATCTGTGCGAACACCTCCAAAAGAAGGGACCACTCTCCGGGGTCGGCTGAGGAAATCCGCTTCCCAGTTGAGCACTCCCGGAATGTGAATTGCCGAAATGGCTGAAACTACTTGTTACGCCCAGAGGAGGATCTTTGTCACCTCGGACATGGCTGCTGAGCTGCGAGTGCCGCCCTGCCGATTGATGTTTCCCACAGCCGTGGCATTGTCCGACTGGACAGGGTGGCCCTGAAGCAGGGAATCCAAATGCTTCAGACAAAGATAAATCGCCCTCAGTTCCAAGATGTTTATGGAAAGAAGGGCTTCTTGGGGAGGCCAGAGGCCTTGAACCGTCTGATCCCTGAAAACACCCCCCCAGCCTGTCGTGACCACCTGCCAGTGGAGGGGAAGGAACAAACTCCCCTGAAGAAGGGGGGAGCGGAGCCACCAGCGCAGAGACAGACTGGTCCAGAGAGGGAGAACAATCTTGCGATCGAGAGAGAGAGGAGACCTGTCCCACCCGGCAAGAATCACCAGCTGAAGAGGACGGTAATGAAACTGGGCAAAGGGTACGGCCTCCATGGCTGCCACCATCCGACCCAGGACTTCCATGCAAGTACGGATAGTGACCGGGGATGGTATCCGGAGGGAGCGGACTCCTGACAAGAGGGCCAGACGTTTGTCTGGCGGGAGGCGAATCAGAGCTGAGGCCGAGTCGAACTGAAGCCCCAAGAAGACCAGAGACTGGGTGGGGTAGAGAACCGACTTGTCTCGGTTGACCATCCACCCGAAGTGACATAAGGTCTGAAGAGTGAGGCTCACATTCTCCAGAGCCTGGGCTCTGGAGGAGGCCTTGATGAGGAGGTTGTCCAAGTAGGGTATCACTGATACCCCTCTTGACCGTAACAGAGCTATCTCAGGCGCCAGAATCTTGGTAAAGACTCGTGGCGCTGTGGCCAGACCGAAGGGGAGAGCCACAAATTGATAATGACCTTCCGGAACCGCAAAGCGGAGGTACCGCTGGTGTCCGGGAAAAATTGGAATGTGGAGGTAGGCATCCTTGATGTCCACCGAGGAAAGAAACTCCCCTTGATCCATAGACGCCACCTCCGAACGGAGAGATTCCATTCGGAAATGGCGGATAAGAAGATGTTGGTTGAGACGTTTGAGATCCAGGATTGGCCGCACAAAACCGTTTTTCTTGGGAACCATGAAAAGATTGGAATAGAAACCCCGAAAGCGTTCCCTTGAAGGAACCGGGACAATGACACCATGGATGAGAAGGGACTGAAGAGCCTCCCGAAATTCCCTTGCAAGCGAGGGAGATCGGGGCGCACGGGACTGAAAAAAAAACGATCCCTCGGAAGGGAGGCAAATTCTATCCAGTATCCGTTGGACACCATGTCCCTGACCCAGGAGTCCTGAATGTGCGTGGTCCAAACGTCTCGAAAGTGCAAGAGGTGACCTCCCACCCGAGGAAAAGCTGCGGGTGGGGGTATCCCTTCATGCAGAAGTGGGTTTGCAGTTGCCCGATTTGGCTGCAAAACGGTCGGAACGGTTGGTGTCCGACTTCCAAGAAGGACGTGCCTTGAAAAAAGGGGACCTTCTTGTCACGTGGAGGCGCCTGGCTGGACCCTTTAGAGGGACCAGACGTCCAAAAGGAAGAAGACTTCCTGCGGAAAGAAGTGCTAGAGGTAATAAAGAGCTCTTGCCACCTGTCGCCTCAGAGATAATCTCATCCAGGTCGGGAATCGGTAAAAGGAATCTCTGTGAGATACTTCTTAGATGCAGCATCCGCGTTCCATGTTTTAAGCCAAATGGAACTACAGAGGGCCACTAGATTACCGGTGGCAAAGGCAGCGCAGCGAGCGGAGTGCAAGGAAGCAGAACAGAGAAAGTCTCCAGCTTTGGAACATTGGAGGGCCAGAGCAAACAGTTCTTCCGAGGGAGATTCCGAAAGAATGCCCTGACAGAGTTGGGAATGCCAAACCGAAAGGGCCTTAGACACCCAGGTGGAGGCGAAGGCAGGAAGCAGGGAGGAACCCGCTGCTTCAAAAGGCATACTTTGCTAAAGACTCAACCTTTTTGTCTGTTGGATCCTTGAAGGCAGCTGCATCCGCCAGCAGCTAAATAGTAGCTTTAGAGAGGCGGGAAACCGGAGGATCCACCGACTGAGAGGAAGTCAATTTGGAGACAAGGTCCATGGCTCTTGAACTTTCCTCAGTCCCTGAAACTTCTTCTCAGGGTGCTTCCAGGCAGATTCTAGAATGGCATCAAATTCAGCGTGAGAGCTGAACATTTTGGGTGCCGGTCGGGCACGATGAAAGGATACTTCTGGAGCTGCGTTCGAAGTTCCTGGGTCCTCTAGGTTAAAGGTGTCTCTTATGGCCATAACCAAGGAGTTCACCGTGTCCACTGAGTCCGAACGGTCCTCTGAATCGGATGCAAAATTGGAAACCTCGTCCGCCAGTTCTCCAGGAGAATGCAAACAAGTGGAGGCAGCCCTAGAAGAGGGAGACTACGACCTGCTTGGCTCAGGAGAGCCAGAGCGGTGACCACGGGAACATCCTCTAGAAGAGTGATGTGTGTTGCCTGAAGAAGCGGTCGGGCGAGACCTGCGGGAGGAACGCCCGTGTCTACCAGAAGAATAAGGGGATGAGTCAGAGGAGACACCCCTATTACGCTTATGTGAAGCATAGGGAGAAGGGGAACGGGACCTTCTAGAGGGCCAGTGAAGGGTAGACCTCTCCAAGGCAGTCACCACAGAACGGGAGACCTGTGCCAAGTCGAATATAGACGGAGAGGGAGGAAGCCCAGGCAGGAGGGGCAGCCGAACCCACCGGGTCTGAAGGAGCACACCTGGGTTAGAAATAGCAGGGGGGTCTGGGGGAGCAGTGGAGCAGGCAGAACAAGTGGGTTCAGCAGAACCTGGCATTTTTGCAGAGCAGTTTTTGCAAGCGTAATGGGTAACTAATATTCCCGATATCTGCTTTGAGGGAGGAACAGTTCTGGGCATGGACACGGAAAAAATGAACCAGTCTCACCCAAGTCTGTGCCCCAAGGCAGCTGCTGTGAGAACTCCGCACCGTGGCTGTGGGGAGAGAAGAGACGCCGGCCTATAGGAGAAAGAGGCCGAGTCAGAGGCAAGGGCGCTGTGATTGGCCCCTGCACTGCCCCAAACACGCGCACAGCGCTGATTGGCGGCTCATTTTGCCGCGGCTGCCGAAAGTTAAACTAAAAGGCGCACACGCCCGCAGAGAAAAGCCTGCCTCACGTAGAAATAACACACATTGCCCAATAAAGTGCCCCTTACTGTGAAACACTGCCTCTTAGCTCCACTGCTCCCCCAATAATAAAAAAACAATCCCCCTGTAGGGAAGAATAAAGTATCCCACGGCCAGCCCCAGCTTCAGTAAGGATATGTCCAAAAACAGGGGTCTACGGCTGTTGCAAGACCTAGGGAGAGAAAAATACTCACCTGTGCTGAAGAACTTCCCTAAAGAAGTCTTCAGAATGTAGTCTTCAGTCAGCATTGTCACCTGCAGTAAGCCAAGCTCATAGCGAGGCGAACAGGGAGGTAGGGGGACCCGGACCCATGAGGTACAACCCCAAGCGCTGACCGTTGGCAAGCGGGGGTTAACAGTAGATCCAAGATGCCTGCCGAAGTGGCAATGTTCCTGAAAACAGAAAGAAAAAGGAATAAAGCACTAACACATTCCCTAAACCTAAAAAATTAAAAATATGAGACCTGGTCTGGAGAACACAAGACCAGTGTCCACCTCATTAAGACACTAAGCAAAAACTGAATTGCTCAGTGGCCTGGAGGCGGGTATATCCTGCTGGGAGGAGCCAACTTTTTGGTTACCATAGTGTCAAGCCTCCTAGAGACAGCAGCATATACCCAAGGTCTGTTTCCCCCAATGGAGCAGAAATCAAATTTATCAACCCATGGAGGTCTGCATATGGAGTCACACTCAAAATCAAAGTGGAAAACCCCACTACAGGCTGAACCAACTTTGATGTAATGTCCTTAAAACAAGTCAAAATGAGGCTCAGTAGTGTGTGTGGCCTTCACGTGCCCGTATGACCTCCCTACAATGCCTGTGCATGCTCCTGATGAGGTGGGGGATGGTCTCCTGAGGGATGTCCTCCCAGACCTGGACTAAAGCATGCGCCAACACCTGGACAGTCTGTGGTGCAACGTGGCATTGGTGGATAGAGCGAGACATGATGTTCCAGATGTGCTCAATCGGTTTCAGGTCTGGGGAACGGGCAGGTCAGTCCATGGCATCATTGCCTTCCTCTTGCAGGAACTGCTGACACACTCCAGCCACTAGGTCTAGCAAGGTCTTGCACTAGGAGGAACCCAGAGCAAACCACACCAGCATATGGTCTCACAAGGGGTCTGAGGATCTCATCTTGGTACCTAATGGCAGTCAGGCTCTCTCTGGCAAGCACATGGAAGGCTGTGCGGCCCCCCCAAAGGAATGCCACCCCGCACCATTACTGACCCACTGCCAAACCAGTCATACTGGAGGATTTTGCAGGCAGTAGAACATTCTCCATGGCATCTCCAGACTGTCACATGTACTCAGTGTGAACCTGCTTTCATCTGTGAAGAGAACAGGGCACCAGTGGCAAATTTGACAATCTTGGTGTTCTCTGGCAAATGCCAAATTTCCTGCAGTGTTGGGCTGTAAGCACAACCCCCCACCTGTGGACGTCAGGCCCTCAGTGCACACATGCACATTTGTGGCCTGCCGGAGGTAATTTTGCAGGGCTCTGGCAGTGCTCCTCCTTGCACAAAGGTGGAGGTAGCGGTCCTGCTGCTGGGTTGTTGCCCTCCTCCACGTCTCCTGATGTACTGGCCTGTCTTCTGGTAGCTCCTCCATGCTCTGGAAACTACGCTGACAGACAATTCAAAACCTTCTTGCCATAGCTCGCATTGATGTGCCATTCTGGATAGGATGCACTACCTGAGCCACTTGCATGGGTTGTAGACTTCATCTCATGCTACCACTAGAGTGAAAGCACAGCCAGCATTCAAAAGTGACCAAAACATCAGCCAGGAAGCATAGGAACTGAGAAGTGGTCTGTGGTCACCACCTGCAGAACCACTCCTTTATTAGGGGTGTCTTGCCTATAATTTCCACCTGTTGTCTGTTCCATTTGCACAACAGCATGTGAAACATTGTCAATCAGTGTTGGTTCCTGAGTGGACAGTGTGATTTCACACAAGTGTGATTGACTTGGAGTTACATTGTGTTGTTTAAGTGTTCCCTTAAAGAGTACCTGTCATCAACTAACCTCCCTGATCCCCCTCCTCATCTGTCCCTTACTCTAACTATGCCTATCCCTGTGTTTATTGAGGTTTAAAACGCTGTGGAAATACCTTTTTTTTTTTTTTTTTTTTTTATCCCTCTTCATTAGCTCAGGAGCACTGTCTTTCTGAGGGGTGGTCCCGGCAGGCATAATGTCACATGAAGCCTGGCCGGGACTCTGCTTCTGCCAGTCTTCCTGGCTGCTGCTCTCCCTCTGCAGCAGTGTTTCCCAACTAGGGTACCTCCAGCTGTTGCAAAACTACAACTCCCAGCATGCCCAGACAGCCAACAGCTGTCCTGGCATGCTGGGAGTTGTAGTTTTGCAACAGCTGGAGGCACCCTGGTTGGGAAACACTGCTCAGCAGTGTTCATACAGACTAAATACAGGGGAGGGACGGCAGCCTCTGTCTCTCTCTCTCTGCACTAAAAAGTCAATGCTGAGAACCAGGGGCGGTGGGAGCAATTACAGAGGCAGTAATTAAGATGAATGTCGGGGGGGAGTGCAGTGAGATAATACAATGTATAAGATAACGTGTGGCGAGGGGCAGGAAGAACAGAGAGCAGGGGGGGAGGTGGAGGTGACTGGCCTCTGTTATATGAGAGGCATGTGCAGGCTTGTAGCTCACAGTGCGGCTCCAGGCTGAGAGTACTGAACTTCCTGTGGAAGAACCAGAGCCCTTTCAGCATTAGTCCTAAAAGCTGTACACTTACTATGAAAAGCATAGAAAGCTGCCTGCAGAACAGGCATAGACGAGAGACCCCCAGTAGACAAAAGTATAAAACTGGTAAAAATATTAATATTTTTAATGAAGATATATTACAATATGTCTTCATTAATGATTATGAACAACATATTAAAAGTTTTTGTTGATGACAGGTACTCTAATTTTTTTGAGCAGTGTAGAACTTTTTGGTAAAAACTCAACTCGTCATGTTT
Source organism: Hyla sarda (assembly GCF_029499605.1). Classification (NCBI taxonomy): domain Eukaryota; kingdom Metazoa; phylum Chordata; class Amphibia; order Anura; family Hylidae; genus Hyla; species Hyla sarda. The sequence goes on along the minus strand of NC_079192.1, from coordinate 183,570,079 downwards.
GGAGGAGAAAGAATGCCGAGTTGCATCCAAAGAACACCATACCTACTGTGAAGGATATGGGTGGAATCATGCTTTGGGGCTGTATTTCAGCAAAGGGATCAGGACGACTGATCAGTGTAAAGAATGAATGGGGTGAGATTTTGAGTGAATACCTCCATCCATCAGCAAGGGCATTGAAGATGAAATGTGGCTGGGTCTTAAAGCATGATAATGATCCCAAACACACAGCCCAGGCAACGAAGGAGTGGCATCGTAAGAAGCATTTCAAGGTCCTGGAGTGGCCTAGCATGTCTCCAGATCTCAACCCCATAGAAAACCTTTGGAGTGAGTTGAAATACTGTGTTGCTCAGCGACAGCCCCAAAACATCACTGCTCTAGACGAGATCTGCATGGAGGAATGGGCTGAAATACCACCAAGGTTGGGTTTACACCACGTTTCGTTAAATACGGTCCCTGTTGCCTGCGGTCGGGAAACCGCATACGGCCGAAAACAAAGCCGAACGGAGGCTGTGGTTCACGCTGGTCGGCTCATAGACATGCATTAAATATGGTTCCCAAATACGGCTGAGTGCGAGCGCCGCGATTAAGCCCCGCCCCCTCCTCCCAGCCATATACGGGAACCGTAGTTAACAAAACGTGGTGTGAACCCAGCCTAACAGTGTGTGAAAACCTTGTGAAGACTTACAGAAAACATTTGACCTGTCATTACCAACAAAAGGGTATATAAAAGTTATGAGATGAACTTGTTATTGATCAAATACTTAATTTTCCACCATAATTTGCAAAGAAATTCTTTAAAAATCAGACAATTTGATTTAATGGATTTTTTCTCTCTCATTATGTCTCTCATAGATGAGGTATACCTATGATGAAAATTAAAGGACTCATCTTTTTAAGTGGGAGAACTTTTACAATTGGTGGCTGACTAAATACATTTTTTGCCCCATGGTACCTGTTTTAGGTGATGTTGCATGTATGGATTGTTGGCCATCTTGATTCCTCTCAGATAATATCATGTCCTACTGCTGCCAACATATCCACTAGAGATGAGCGAATTTACAATAAATTCGATTTGTCACGAACTTCTCGGCTCGGCAGTTGATTGCTTATCCTGCATAAATTAGTTCAGCTTTCAGGCGCTCCCGTTGGCTGGAAAAGGTGGATACAGTCCTAGGAGACTCTTTCCTAGGAATGTATCCACCTTTTCCAGCCCACCGGAGCACCTGAAAGCTGAACTAATTTATGCAGGATAAGTCATCAACTGTCGAGCCGAGAAGTTTGTGACAAATCGAATTTACTGCAAATTTGCTCATCTCTAATATCCACTATGCCTCTGGGTTTGCAGAGAGTGGGGGTGGAGTCTCATCACTACTTTCATACAGGGAATTTAGTAACAAAACTAGCTAGAATTTACTGTGTGAATAGTGATTTATGCTTATAAGCAGAGGCACACTCTGCATAATAATAATAATATTATATTATATATATCTATATATATCTTACCCATTGAATTCAGTGAAGCGATCTGCTCAGATTAATATTTTTTTAACACCTTGCAGATTCATTGTATGCAATAGGTGTTTCTCCTGAAGAATGTAACTGTGAGCCTAATCATTCCAAAAGAGCCTTCCTAAACCTGTTTGTAACATCATCATGCCACAGAATACTGGCATACCGCTGAGTGGTACACTAGTGTGGAATTTTTGTGCTGTGTGTGCAGGCTGACTAAATAATATAGTGCTAATACTGGGCTTCCTCAGAATAAACTTTGCAGAAACCTTTCACAAATAAGCCAACATTTTCTTGATATGTACTGAAAACTAGTAAATATGCCCTTGGTTCTGTGCTATATTCAGATTATCCTAAATTATCTACAACAATTTCAAAAGCAATAAAACAGATTTATTACAAAATACAAAATAATCATGACATGGCGCATAGAAAAAACAATAAGACAAGATCTTCTTCCTGAACAAAGAGCAGCTGCATTACAAAAGAAATAGATTTATTGAAGTTTTACCAAGGTGGATGCCAATTGTCATTGCTTGCTTCACATGTTGTCATAAAAGTATACATCAAGGGAAATATAGGTTTTAAGTCAGCAAGCAAAACATTTTAAAGTTTAAGTAGTGTGGAAATTGCAACAGAATACTGTAGGAATCCCTCAAAATGTGTCCTTCCTTACCATGTAAGGTCAACATTGCCATGGGCTGTGATGTAATACCAGGTCACATGGGCAGGTGTGGTACTGTTTCTTGGAAAATATAGACAACCCTTTTTCAAATCTCAAACCTTTAGAAAACAAAATAGCACCAGATAAACCGTAAAGTAATCATAGAAGGGTTGTCTTGGAACAAACACAGATTGCTACAAATTATTATTATTATTTTTTTGTTCAGACTGACAGTTTGATACTTTTGTCACTAAGTAATACACGTTTCTCAAAGTACTATTCTTACATAAACTGAAAGAAAACCAGCCCCCCAGTACAGGTGTATAAGCATTAATTCATATTACAGATTCCTTGTGCACATCTATAGTCACCTGCAACTTAGCATCTAGGCGACAGAGTGCATTTTATCTATTTTATTACCCTTCCATATATGAAATGACAATTATATCTCTGCTATTCATTTGTTTTTCTTTGAGCATGAAATGATTTATGAGAACCCAAAAACACAATATATCCATATCATAAACAGTAGCATAGCACACCTGTATGAAGTAAAACTCCTAAACCTACTCTATGTTTGATCAGGCAATCTATGCCAAGTCATCTGTAATAAAGGCACTTAAGGTATCTGTTGACAGACTGACACTTCTGAGCAACAAGGCACTTTACATAAGGAGCCTGACTTCCAGGAAAAGCAAGCCTGCCCAAACAGTAAAGAGGATGAGCATGCAGACGTTTTCCACAATAGAGAATGCTTGTTGGGGAAAGGGAATATACAAAATATATTTCCTATAATATCAATGATTTTTCCTGAAGTCAAATAGTTTGCATCATAGGAAATATTGCACATTTGTATTGCCCAATACATACTTACATTAAATGACCGCATAAAACAGGATATTTTCATTCATCACTAACAACTGCAAACATTTTTTTAAGCATGATTAATAGCTGTTGCAAAAGGGATAGACCATAGAAGTAAGGCTCTGTCCACACAACCATTAGAGGCTCTGGCAGTAGTTCCATCAGATTTTACAGGAAGAAAAGGTACTTCTTCCTATGAAAATGACCGCCACCACATGGAAACCTGGGCATCTATGTAGAACATGTATTTGTTCAGGATTTATGGACATTAAGAGGCAGCTAATTTTATTTTGTGGTGATACCCACAAGGGCCCTGCGGCTTGTACCCACTTTATCTATATACCATTATCCCCATTTTTCGTTATTCTATACGTATTATTTTACTATAACTACTTAGAATAAATATTTTGAACCATTCTATAATAGTGTTTTAGAGTTCTGATAATATTTGCAATTTGTTGCTTACCATGTGGAAGCCTGATGGACCCATTATAAGTCAAAGTAGTTCTTCAAGCACAGTTGGTGTCTGTCATTTGGTGTGTCCAGAACTGAAGTCATGGCTTTGGATGGGACAGAAGCTATGACAGCAGTGTGACACAGAACCTTACAAGTAATCTATAATTTATGGACCGCTTAACTCAAGACTATCATACAACCTTGGGGATAAAAACTAGTTTAGCATTTACATAATCTGCATATACATTTAATAAAAAACAGATTTAAAAATCAGAAGTGACAGGAGGTGGAACATATTAGTTTCATTGAGCAGTGGTCATGGATCTATTATGTCTTTAAGAAAGCCTAACAGTTATAAGCATCAATTCCTGCAATGATTACCAGAGAATGTTCAAAAGCATGAAGCTCCACCAATGTATAATGGAGTAAGGACATGTTCATAGCCAAATACTAGATTTATGGACGGTTGTGCCAGGTGAAATGACAGTCACGGGCCCCTTACGGAGGCATTAGCTCTTTTCACGCCTCTTGTTGTTGTGACCAGGTTCTTTTCCATGGCCCCCAGATTCTCTTTGTCCGCTGGTCTCTTTCTGCTTCTTCTTCTCACTTTGTGGTTTTGCATGACTCCTCTGCTTGGAGACACTTGGCCGATTACCTCTGCCAAATAAGGCTTGCAAGGAATAGATGACCACTAATGTAACAAGCAGTGAATACAGCAGTAAAGGTGCAGGGTATGGTCGTAAAATATCTCGTATAAGCCTGAGTGTTGATGGAAGTGGATCATCCAAGGACCGTTGAGGTGGTGGCTTATCCTGGAGAATAGAGGGAAAAAAAGTTAACGTTTACTCTGAAACAGGTCATAACTTCTAAATATGGTTTAATGTTAATAGAATAATCCAATATTCTAAAGCAAAAGAAGTCGGTGTACGAAGCAAACAAATGAAAAATTGACACTACAAAGCCGGCATCTTTGCACAGTGGGCCCATGGACAGTCAGACCCTGACAGGCATAATATACTGCAATACACAAGTATTCTGGTGTATTATATGAGCGATCAAAGGTCTTCTACTGGGAATATACACTACTGCGCAAAAATATAAAAGGGAACACAAACAACACAATGTAACTCCAAGTCAATCACACTGTCAATCAGTGTCGCTTCCTGAGTGGACAATCAATTTCACATGATGATGTGCAAATGGAACAGACAACAGGTGGAAATTATAGGCAATTAGCAAGACACCCCAATAAAGGAATTGTTCTGCAGGTGGTGACCACAGACCACTTCTCAGTTCTTATGCTTCCTGGCTGAGGTTTTGGTCACTTTTGGATGCTGGTGGTGCTTTCACTCTAGTGGTAGCATGAGACAGAGTCTACAACCCACACAAGTGGCTCAGGTAGTGCAGCTCATCCAGGATGTCACATCAATGCAAGCTGTGGCAGGAAGGTTGGCTGTGTCTGTCAGCGTAGTGTCCAGAGCATGGAAGCGATACCAGGAGACAGGCCAGTACATCAGGAGATGTGGAGGAGGCTGTAGGAGGGCAACAACCCAGCAGAAGGACCACTATCTCTGCCTTTGTGCAAGGAGGAGCACTGTCAGAGCCCTGCAAAATGACCTCCAGCAGGCCACAAATGTGCATGTGTCCACTCAAACGGTCAGAAACAGACCATTAGGTACAGAGATGAGATCCTCATCTCTGGGTTCCTCCTAATGCAAGACAGTGCTAGACCTCATGTGGCTGGAGTGTGTTAGCAGTTTCTGCAAGAGGAAGGCATTGACCACAGACTGTCCAGGAGTTGGCGGATGCTTTAGTCCAGGTCTGGGAGGACATCCCTCAGGAGACTATCCCCAACCTCATCAGGAGCATGCCCAGGTGTTGTAGGGAGATCATACAAGCACGTGGAGGCCACACACACTACTGAGCCTCATTTTGACTTGTTTAAGGACATTACATCAAAGTTGGATCAGCCTGTAGTGTGGTTTTCCTCTTTGATTTTGAGTGTGGATCCATATCCAGACCTCCATGGGTTGATAAATTTGATTTCCATTGATCATTTTTGTGTGATTTTGTTGTCAGCACATTCAACTATGTAAACACGAAAGAATTTAATACGATTAGTTCAATCATTCAGATCTAGGATGTGTTATCTTAGTGTTCCCTTTATTTTTTTGAGCAGTGCATTATATAAAAAAAAAATGTATGTACATAAAAATATAAATAGATATATCAGATAGTAATCCTTTTAAAAGAGAATCTACCAGTTCTTTATCATGTGAATTTAGATGAAACATCCCGGATGCCCCATGTGAGCGCTGCTTTAAACTTTGTGCATGCTTTTAAGATGCATAGAGTTCAAAGCACGCTCCTACAGAAACAGGACTTTGCTGTGGGCAATGCGTGAGGGGGCATTTTGGTTGAAATTTTTTTGTGCATCAGGACAAGTAGATTGTGTGTGGGTATATATATACAGCTCACAGCTGTTTGCAAAGTTAAAAAGAATAATGTTTTCCTTCTAAGCTTAAAGAGCCAGATTCCAGACTGAGCGCCATCATGGAGTTAATGGCCTGGCGTCACACTCTTGACATACACAGCTAAGTTATCTGAAGAAACCGCAGCCATCCAGGGGTCATTAATATGTTTTTTCCCCCCCAAGAGAACAACCCTAAAACTATAAGATTAAAAAAACTTCTATTTCACTTAGACCACATAGAGAAGTACAAACCTTTAAGCCATGTTGGTTTAGTAGAGATTCCAAAGTATGGTCTCCGAGAAATACCACTGGATAGAACTCCTCAACATGACGCCGGCGCCACCAGTTACTAGATGTGTGCCTAGAAAAGACCATAAAAAGGGATTGCCAGTTGAGTGTAATGCGAACAACAGTGCAGACACCAGAAACTGCTGGAAAATAAATCACCACAAAAATAGTGGCAACATACTGGAAAACCAAGCTTGTGCTACGCCATAATAAGGGTGTATTCTTAGTGAATTTTTTTTTTTTTTATTAAGTATGTCCCAAAAAGTAATCATTGGTAATGGACATTGGCTCAAAAGGTAATAAAAGTAATCTTTCAGACAGAAGTCATTCACCAGGCTTTGCGCAGTGGAAGGACAGGAGGCCCAGAGGTCACAAAACACTGTGGCCACAGCCTACAACTGTCTATATCTAAGGGACTGCACTTTTGGGCACAGCCGCTCATGTGGATCATCAGCAGACCTTTCATTATCTCGACTGGTGGGAACCTAGATAGACTCCAGAGCTCCAAAATTAATGAACTGAGAAAAAGGGTCATTAAAGCTGTAGTCCCAGAGAACCACTTTTTGTATACAAGTCATTACATAATGCTTTTTTGTTTAAATAAAATGTAACAAAAAACTAATTATTGGAACCTGTCAGTTGTTTCATGATACCTTAATCTAGGACAACATGGATACAGAATCAGGCTCCTTCATTACAAACCACTATGAGTTACTCTGAAACACTGCAGCATTTCAGAGAAATCATAGCTTCGACCATAAGCAGGTAACAGTACAGAGTAGGAGAGCTGCCTCTTTACCAGCTTCTCCCCACCCAATAAATGTGACTTACAGATCTCTTCCTATATATTATTTGGGTCAGATCTGACAATTCAAGCCCACTAGGGTACAGCTGGACCTGCAGCTATCAGATTATTGTATTATATCCTGTGGATTTGCCATAAATGTCCCAGATGGGAATAACCCTCTAAGATATGCACTAACAGGCATCTAAACAGGACAGGTGTTAAACAGCCTAGTTCTGAGATTTTTCCATGCTTCAAAAAAAAAAAAAAAAAAAAAAAAAAACGCCCTTTCTTAAACTTTCGAGGGCTTCCGATTCTACGCAATACACTTTTCAATAAAGATGACACCTTATCTTTATTCTGTAGGTCCATACAGTTACAAGGATACCCAATTTCTATAGGTTTTATTTTATTTTACTACCTAAAACAAATTATAACTACATGCACCAAAATTCGTATGTTTAACCCCTTAAGGACTGAGCGTTTTTCCATTTTTTGCACTTTCGTTTTTTCCTCTTTAAAAAAAAAAAATTCATAATTCTTTCAATTTTGCACCTAAAAATCCATGTGATTGCTTCTTTTTTGTGCTACCAATTCTACTTTGTAATGACATCAGTAATTACCCCAAAAATCTACAGTGAAACGAAAGAAAAAAAAAAAATTGTGTAACTTTTGGGGGCTTCCGTTTCTACGCAGTACATTTTCATAATCATAACTACATGCACGAAAATGTATGTTTAAAATTGTCATATTCTGACCCCTATAATTTATTTATTTTTCCACGTACAGGGCGGTATGAGAGCTCATTTTTTGCGCCGTGTTCTCAAGTTTTTACAGGTACCATTTTTATATTGATTTAACTTTTGATCACTTTTTATTCATTTTTCATGGTATAAAAAGTAACCAAAGATATATGACCAAAGTAGCTTTTCAATCAGAAAAGTTTATTGCGTTTGGTGCTAAACACTTTAGTATAATCTCCTATCAAAAATTGCACCAAACAAAAAAATAAATGAAGTAACAAATTTTATTAGACAAATAATAATAAATAAAAAACATAAATAGTGAGATCAGCAATAGCCAGAAAGATATATATGAGGATCCAATATAAAAGGCTCCTAGAACATTGCCATTATTAGTGAAGCATATCAGGCAGTAGAATCACTGTCACAGTGTGCATACATGAAAGAGGCAAAAAATTAAACATAATTAAAACTAGGAGAAAGGAGACAACGTGGATATATGATCACGAAGGTGTACTATGAGAGCCTGGAAGCCTGGAGGCAGTAATGTAAACCTTTCCCACTAAGGGGAAAGAAATATGTTAAAACCAGGCTCCCACAAGACATCCACGATCACCGCGTCATACTCACAGGGAGGATCACCCACAACCCCTACGCCATTTCGCTACCCGCTTCGTCAGGGAGTATCTGGGTCTTGGCTGGGAAAGTAATTTATACTAGAAAGGACCAATCAAAGTTTACAATAAAATTACCTGGTTAAGAGCAGCTGTGTTCCTAGACGCCGCACATCGCGGTCGCCAGCGCCATCTTTGACTCTTGGGCGCACGCGCACAAAGACAGAGTGACGTCTGTGCACCGATTCCACTACGTCCTTAGCAGGCGCATGCACACAAGAGTCCATGAAGCCGATGGCAAGGTGTATATGCGGCGCAAGCGCAGACTACTAGGTCCGCTGTGACGCGGGCCCAGGTCTGAGCAGGCGCACGTATTCAAGATCGGAGCAATCAACAAAAGGCACCAGTATTGTAGTATATAGATACAATCTGTACCATATAGAAGTTTATATGTAGCTTAAACTTGATGCTACACTGAGAACATAGAAAAGAGTGAAGTGCATGTGCAGAAAAAACAAAAATGAAAAGAAGAACATAGTGACCACACGTGAGGCATGCAAAGAAATTTAATATAAATTATAATGCACATAACAAAAAATTTTTTTGATTGCAGTGAATCCACAATAAATAGTGTTAGAGAGCCACTGGTGTAATGTGTATATATGTGTAAGCAAAATAAAGGTATATTAATCAACACCAGACATAGCAGCCAGGTGACAAAAAATTAGTGCATAAGAATCATGTCCTAGAACATAATTGCTCAGGTAGAAGCAAAAATAAAGTGCATTAAGATGAAGGTGCTACCTGAGTGACTGTTAATAAAGTGCACTATGATAAAGTGCATAGTGAATAATACTATGTGGTATAGAAGAACATATGCAAAATGTAGTAAAAATAGTATAAAAAAGGTGTAAAAAGATATATAAGATATATAAAAGATTATTGATATATAAAACGTATACAAAAATATATATAAAAGCCGTTTCTATAAGGAGATAACAGGTGCCATCAGGTCCAAATCCAGCTGTAACTTCTTCCAGGTACTGAAAAACACACTAGACCAAGAAACACACACAACAACACACACCACACAACAAAAAGACACACAAATAAAAATACCAGACACCACAAAAAACAAGACAACAATGAAAGAAAAACCACAATACCAACAAACAACAACGACAACAATAATGGATAGTGAGTAATTGAAATAAATCGGTCCAAACTAATTGAATAAAGTGACTGTTAAAATAAAGCTAAAACCCAAAAACCTAAAATATATATAGAGAACAGACTACAATGTAAACCTAATCATTATCATCACAAAAAAGATGCATAACTGTTATTCTCATTAAGCCCATATGGGGTGATCGTTTTTAAATCAAAAATCCACCTCGCTTCCTTCTGCGCTAATATTCTTTTCCAGTTTCCCCCCCGGGGGCCCACAATGACTCTATCAATCCCCCTTACCTTCAAAAGGCTGCTATCACAGGAGTGGTACTCCTTGAAGTGTCTTGGTATCGTCTTGAGTTGGTTGATGTCATCTTCATTCTTTGCAGCCTCAATACCTAGGACATGTTCCCAGATGAGTCTTCTGAGTTCCCTAGAAGTGAGGCCAATATACATCAGATTGCAAGGGCACCGGGCACAGTAGACAACCCCTGGGGTGCAACAATTGATAGTTTGTGTAATTTTGTAACTTTTGGCTCCACTCGAATCCGTAAAATCTTGAGCTCTTTCCATATTAGGACAGGCTACACAGCCTCCACATGATTTACTACCTCACTTTGGTCCTTTGGTCCCAAACACGTTTTGTACCTTTCTTTCCTTGTGATGGCTATGGACCAGAATGTCTCTCAGGTTTTTAGAGCGACGATAGTTGATCGCTGGTTTTTTAGGTAAGTATTTTGATAATACTGGATCGATCTGTAAAATGGACCAATGTTTTTGTAAGGCCCTCTGTATTTGACGCCACCTGGTGTTATACGTGCTAATGAACCTTACCTGATCATCAGCACTCTTCTTGGTTGTGTGAGCCAATAAGTTGGTTCTCGGTGTTTCCTTTGCTCTCTGATATCCCCTCTGAATGTCCTTTCTGCTGTATCCTCTTTCCTTGAAGCGATTTTTCAAATCAGCTGCTTGTTCCTCAAAGCAGACGGGTGATGAACAGATTCGCTTCAGTCGTAGAAATTGACCTACGGGAATATTTGCCACAAGAGGTTTGGGATGAGAGGAGGTTGCGTGTAGAACTGAATTAGTAGATGTCTTTTTACGGTAGATATTAGATGTAATATATCCATCCTTATCAACACTTAGTAGCAAATCTAGAAAATCCATATTGGACCGTCCCCATTTGTATGTCAATTTGATGTTATATGGGTTATTGTTCAGTTGAGTCATAAAGGCTTTCAGCTCATCCACCGAGCCATGCCATACAAACAGAATGTCGTCGATAAATCTTCCCCACAGTGACACCCTCTCAGTGAGTTAAATCGGGTCCAAAATAAAGATCCTCCTCTCCCACAGCCCCAGGAACAGATTAGCATATGAGGGTGCACAAGACGCCCCCATTGCTGTCCCTTGGAGCTGTAGGTAGAGGAGGTCCTTAAATAAAAAGAAATTATGCGTTAGGGCAAATTCAAGAAGTTGGACAATGAACTCACCCAATTCCGCATCCAAGTCAGTCATCTCTGGAAGCAACCAGAACATTCCTTGAGATGACTGACTTGGATGCGGAATTGGGTGAGTTCATTGTCCAACTTCTTGAATTTGCCCTAACGCATAATTTCTTTTTATTTAAGGACCTCCTCTACCTACAGCTCCAAGGGACAGCAATGGGGGCGTCTTGTGCACCCTCATATGCTAATCTGTTCCTGGGGCTGTGGGAGAGGAGGATCTTTATTTTGGACCCGATTTAACTCACTGAGAGGGTGTCACTGTGGGGAAGATTTATCGACGACATTCTGTTTGTATGGCATGGCTCGGTGGATGAGCTGAAAGCCTTTATGACTCAACTGAACAATAACCCATATAACATCAAATTGACATACAAATGGGGACGGTCCAATATGGATTTTCTAGATTTGCTACTAAGTGTTGATAAGGATGGATATATTACATCTAATATCTACCGTAAAAAGACATCTACTAATTCAGTTCTACACGCAACCTCCTCTCATCCCAAACCTCTTGTGGCAAATATTCCCGTAGGTCAATTTCTACGACTGAAGCGAATCTGTTCATCACCCGTCTGCTTTGAGGAACAAGCAGCTGATTTGAAAAATCGCTTCAAGGAAAGAGGATACAGCAGAAAGGACATTCAGAGGGGATATCAGAGAGCAAAGGAAACACCGAGAACCAACTTATTGGCTCACACAACCAAGAAGAGTGCTGATGATCAGGTAAGGTTCATTAGCACGTATAACACCAGGTGGCGTCAAATACAGAGGGCCTTACAAAAACATTGGTCCATTTTACAGATCGATCCAGTATTATCAAAATACTTACCTAAAAAACCAGCGATCAACTATCGTCGCTCTAAAAACCTGAGAGACATTCTGGTCCATAGCCATCACAAGGAAAGAAAGGTACAAAACGTGTTTGGGACCAAAGGACCAAAGTGAGGTAGTAAATCATGTGGAGGCTGTGTAGCCTGTCCTAATATGGAAAGAGCTCAAGATTTTACGGATTCGAGTGGAGCCAAAAGTTACAAAATTACACAAACTATCAATTGTTGCACCCCAGGGGTTGTCTACTGTGCCCGGTGCCCTTGCAATCTGATGTATATTGGCCTCACTTCTAGGGAACTCAGAAGACTCATCTGGGAACATGTCCTAGGTATTGAGGCTGCAAAGAATGAAGATGACATCAACCAACTCAAGACGATACCAAGACACTTCAAGGAGTACCACTCCTGTGATAGCAGCCTTTTGAAGGTAAGGGGGATTGATAGAGTCATTGTGGGCCCCCGGGGGGGAAACTGGAAAAGAATATTAGCGCAGAAGGAAGCGAGGTGGATTTTTGATTTAAAAACGATCACCCCATATGGGCTTAATGAGAATAACAGTTATGCATCTTTTTTGTGATGATAATGATTAGGTTTACATTGTAGTCTGTTCTCTATATATATTTTAGGTTTTTGGGTTTTAGCTTTATTTTAACAGTCACTTTATTCAATTAGTTTGGACCGATTTATTTCAATTACTCACTATCCATTATTGTTGTTGTCGTTGTTGTTTGTTGGTATTGTGGTTTTTCTTTCATTGTTGTCTTGTTTTTTGTGGTGTCTGGTATTTTTATTTGTGTGTCTTTTTGTTGTGTGGTGTGTGCTGTTGTTGTGTGTTTCTTGGTCTAGTGTGTTTTTCAGTACCTGGAAGAAGTTACAGCTGGATTTGGACCTGATGGCACCTGTTATCTCCTTATAGAAACGGCTTTTACATATATTTTTGTATACATTTTATATATCAATAATCTTTTATATATCTTATATATCTTTTTACACCTTTTTATACTATTTTTACTACATTTTGCATATATTCTTCTTTACCACATAGTATTATTCACTATGCACTTTATCATAGTGCACTTTATTAACAGTCATTCAGTTAGCACCTTCATCTTAATGCACTTTATTTTTGCTTCTACCTGAGCAATTATGTTCTAGGACATGATTCTTATGCACTAATTTTTTGTCACCTGGCTGCTATGTCTGGTGTTGATTAATATACCTTTATTTTGCTTACACATATATACACATTACACCAGTGGCTCTCTAACACTATTTATTGTGGATTCACTGCAATCAAAAATTTTTTTTGTTATGTTCATTATAATTTATATTAAATTTCTTTACATAAAATTTCTTTGCATGCCTCACGTGTGGTCAATATGTTCTTCTTTTCATTTTTGTTTTTTCTGCACATGCACTTCACTCTTTTCTATGTTCTCAGTGTAGCATCAAGTTTAAGCTACATATAAACTTCTATATGGTACAGATTGTATCGATATACTACAATACTGGTGCCTTTTGTTGATTGCTCCGATCTTGAATACGTGCGCCTGCTCAGACCTGGGCCCGCGTCACAGCGGACCTAATACAGTCTGCGCTTGCGCCGCATATACACCTTGCCATCGGCTTCATGGACTCTTGTGCGCATGCACCTGCTAAGGACGTAGTGGAATCGGTGCACAGACGTCACTCTGTCTTTGTGCGCGTGCGCCCAAGAGTCAAAGATGGCGCTGGCGACCGCGATGTGCGGCATCTAGGAACACAGCTGCTCTTAACCAGGTAATTTTATTGTAAACTTTGATTGGTCCTTTCTAGTATAAATTACTTTCCCAGCCAAGACCCAGATACTCCCTGACGAAGCGGGTAGCGAAACAGCGTAGGGGTTGTGGGTGATCCTCCCTGTGAGTATGACACGGTGATCGTGGATGTCTTGTGGGAGCCTGGTTTTAACATATTTCTTTCCCCTTAGTGGGAAAGGTTTACATTACTGCCTCCAGGCTTCCAGGCTCTCATAGTACACCTTCGTGATCATATATCCACGTTGTCTCCTTTCTCCTAGTTTTAATTATGTTTAATTTTTTGCCTCTTTCATGTATGCACACTGCGACAGTGATTCTACTGCCTGATATGCTTCACTAATAATGGCAATGTTCTAGGAGCCTTTTATATTGGATCCTCATATATATCTTTCTGGCTATTGCTGATCTCACTATTTATGTTTTTTATTTATTATTATTTGTCTAATAAAATTTGTTACTTCATTTATTTTTTTGTTTGGTGCAATTTTTGATAGGAGATTATGATATAAAAAGTGACAAAAAATATGCTATTTTGGAATTGTTTTCGCGTACGCCATCGACCGTGCGGTTTTATGTTTATTTTTATTTACAGTTTTTTTAATGGGAAAAGGGGGGGGGTGATTCAAACTTTTATTAGGGAAGGGGTTAAGTTATCTTTATTAACTTTTTTTTCACGTTCGTGGCTATAACACTGCACTAACTGATCTTTTACATTGATCAATGGTTTCTCATAAGATAACACTGATCAATGATTCTGCCGCTTGACTGCTCATGCCTGGATCTCCGGCACTAAGCAGTCATTCAGCGATCGGCGGTGCAGGAGGAAGGTAAGGACCCTCCTTGTGTCTGCCAGCTGTTTTCATTGCGATTTCATTGCGGCGGTCCTGAACAGCCCATTGAGCTAACCGGCAGTAGTTTACTTTCACTTTAGACACAGCAATCAACTTTGAATGCCACGTCTAAAGGGTTAATAGCGCGCGGTACCGTGATCAGTGACGCACACTATTAGCTACAGGTCCCGGCTGTTAGAGGCCAGGCCCAACCCGCCGTGGCTCCGCATTATAGAAAGGGAGCGGACTCAGGGTGTACAGGTATGCCTTCAGGGGTTAAAAATGTCATCTTCTGACCCATATAACTTTTTTATTTTTCCATATATGGGGATGTACGAGGGCTAATTTTTTTTTACACCGTGATCTGAAGTTTTTATCGGTACCATGTTTGTTTTGATGGGACTTTTTGATCGCTTTTTATAAGTTTTTTTAGGGTATACAAAGTGACCAAACATATACAATTTTGAACTTTTGTATTTTTTTTACGCAAACACCATTGACCGAGTGGTTTAATTAACAATATTTTTATAGTTCGGACATTTGCGCACACGGCGATACCACATGTTTATTTATGTTTACATATTTTTTATATTGAATTTGGGAAAAAGGGGGGGGTGATTCGAACTTTGAATATGGAATGGGTTAATGGGTGCTTATTTTTTTTCACTTTTATTCAATTTTTTTTTTTTTTTTTTTTTTTATTAGTCCCCTTAGGGGGACTTTAGGAGGAATCATTAGATTCCTCATACAGATCAATGGAATTCCACAGAACTCCCTTGATCTATGTACTCTGCGCTCGATTGGTAAAGCCTGGTTCAGCCAGGCTCTCTCTCAGAGCCACAGCAGACTGGGAAGCAGAGGTAAGCCCTCCGGCTACCTCCACAGGGGATCGCCCCCCGAGATCACGATGCAGGAGGTGCGGGAAGCGACCCACCCCACTGGACCACCAGGAACTAGTTAAAGGTCCCTTTAGATGCCACTAACAGCTTTGACAGCAGCAATCTAAAGGGTTAATAGTCGGCCGGGCGATCGCCGCATGTCGGCTATTAACAGCAGCCCCCTGCTACCAGAATCAGCTGGGGGTCGGCCAGTATGGCGTGGGCTTGAGTCGGGAGCCCGTGCCATACACTGGTTGCCATCTCCAGAGAAGCCGGCTCGTCCTTAGAGGGCAACCGGTTAAAAGGAAATCTGTCAGCTGTAATTCACATTTCAAACTGCTCCAACCAACTATTATCCCCAGTGAAATACATGTCCAGTGCAAGTGCACATAATGTATCATAAAACAAAGAAAAGTTTATTTCTCACTGCCTAAAGGACATATCAAAAAGTAGTATTCCTAGTAATCATTAAGAGATTTAGAACAGCAATAAAAACGTACCTATTTTTATCTCCATATATCTGAAGTAGCGCATGACAAGCCAAATAAAGCAAGGAAAGTCACTTGCATCATTAATGCTAAAATGTATTTACCTAACTCACCTATATCATTTTGTTACAGAAATTAATACAACTAGGAAACAAAGGGGACTTTACCAGGTCACTTGTTTCATGCTGCCCTAACCATAGGCAGCATGATATCAAGACAGTTATTCGGAAACATTTCAGAGAAACCATAGTTTAACCCTTTAACGACGCAGGACGTATATTTACGCCCTGCGCCGGCTCCCGCGATATGAAGCGCATCACATTGCGTCGGTCCCGGCGCTCATCAACGGCCGGGACCCGCGGCTAATACCACACATCGCCGATCGTGGCAATGTGCGGTATTAACCCTTTAGAAGCGGCGGTCAAAGTTGACCGCCACTTCTAAAGCGAAAGTGAAAGTATCCTGGCTAGTCAGTCGGGCTGTTCGGGACCGCCGCGGTGAAATCGCGGCGTCCTGAACAGCTGACCGGACACCGGGAGGGCTCTTACCTGCCTCCTCTGTGTCCAATCGACGAATGACTGCTCCGTGCCTGAGATCCAGGCAGGAGCAGTCAAGCGCCGATAACGCTGATCACAGGCGTGTTAATACACCAGTGATCAGCAAAGGAGATCAGTGTGTGCAGTGTTGTATGGTCCCTATGGGACCTATAACACTGCAAAAAAAAAAACGTAAAAAAAAAAAAAAAAAGTGTTAATAAAGGTCATTTAACCCCTTCCCTAATAAAAGTTTGAATCACCTCCCTTTTCCCATAAAAAAAAATAAAACAGTGTAAATAAAAATAAACATATGTGGTATCGCCGCGTGCGTAAATGTCCAAACTATAAAAATATATCATTAATTAAACCGCACGGTCAATGGTGTACGCGCAAAAAAATTCCAAAGTCCAAAAAAGCGTATTTTGGTCACTTTTTATACCATTAAAAAAATGAATAAAAAGTGATCAAAAAGTCCGATCAAAACAAAAATCGTACCGTTAAAAACTGATCACGGCGCAAAAAATGAGTCCTCATACCGCCCTGTACGTGGGAAATTAAAAAAAAGTTATAGGGGTCAGAAGAGGACATTTTTAAACGTATACATTTTCCTGCATGTAGTTATGATTTTTTCCAGAAGTACGACAAAATCAAACCTATATAAGTAGGGTATCATTTTAACCATATGGACCTACAGAATAATGATAAGGTGTAATTTTTACCGAAATATGCACTGCGTAGAAACGGAAGTCCCCAAAAGTTACAAAATGGCCTTTTTTCTTCGATTTTGTCGCACAATGATTTTTTTTTCCGTTTCGTCGTGAATTTTTGGGTAAAATGACTGATGTCACTGCAAAGTAGAATTGGTGACGCAAAAAATAAGCCATAATATGGATTTTTTGGTGGAAAATTGAAAGGGTTATGATTTTTAAAAGTTAAGGAGGAAAAAACGAAAGTGCAAAAACGGAAAAACCCTGAGTCCTTAAGGGGTTAAAAAGGCACCGCCCAGCTGGCCCTGACTGACACTTCTCTCCTTATACACTCCTTGATAGAGATGCTCCACTGAAGGCAGATGGGATGGAGGAGCAGCCATCAAGAATGCCCCAATGTTTAGGTACCTGGGTTGCAGCAGCTCCTTAAAACTAATGATTTTCTGTAATGCCTAAGCATTTCAGAGTAAATCATAATTACAGACAGTGGATGCCATGACCCTGTTTCATGCTGCACAATGTTTTAAAAGGAAAACGGTCATCCTGTTCACCCACACTAAACTTAAAGCGTACCCGTCAGATCACTCAAAAAAACAAAACTGTTATATGTTGCTCAGTATCTCATCCTGATCATGTACATGTACTTTGTATGTGTCTGTGACCTACATTTCTCTCAGAATTAACTTTATTTCTGAAATACCTCAATTTTATCTACAAGAAGCAGGGGGGTGGGTACTCACTGTGATAACCCCTCCACCTCCCTCTCCTCAGTCCAGTGCTTCCCAACCAGGGTGCCTCCAGCTGTGGCAAAACTACAGCTCCCAGCATGCCCACACATCATTTGGCTGTGCAGGCATGCTGGGAATTTTAGTTTTGAAACAGCATGAGGATATGATTGTAGTCCCCCTTTATTACACACACACACACACACACACACACACACACACACACACACACACAGGGTTCATATACATACACACACATATATATACACACACACACACACACACACGCACTTGGACACTTACTTTTTCATCTGCAATGCATGTTTCTGCCTCTCTCATTGATTTCTGCTTTGTGAGAGACGGCAGCAGGCTTCCTGCCCCTCCCCTTCTCTTCACATGAGTCTCTGCAGTGCGTACAGCCCCTCCCCCCTCCAAAACGTCCCGGAGTCCAGGACGAAGCAGTGTTCACAGAAGCACTGAATGTATTCCAGGAGGCAGAGGGGGCAGTTCTTTGACTGGATTTATCAGTATGAAATACTGAAAATTTTCTAATGAAAGCAATTGCAAAACCTATTTTTGCATGCTTTACAACATATCAAAAGTTTTTATATCTGACAGTGCCTATTTAATACACAGTGTTATAGTGAGGGTGAACAGGAGACCAACGCAGGGTCAGGGAGTTAAAAACGTACCTGCAGTCCGGCGCAGTGTCCCTCTGAAGGTTCCCTTCTATCTTCGGCAATTTGCCTGCTGGAGGTGGGCCAGACGGGTGAATTTGAATAGTTCCATGGTTGCTGGTCACGTGAGCGCTTGGGCCTACTGAGTGCTCACATGACAGCGATCATGAATATTCAAATTCACCTGGCGAGCCCACCTCCAGCGCGCAGTTCACTGAAGATAGAAGCGGACCTCCAGAGGGACACTGCACCTGACACCGCATCAGTCTTTTGTTCACCCACACTATAACCCAGTGTATAGGGTTTAATGCGTGTGAACAGGATGACTTTTCCTTTAAGCAGCATTAAACATATGACAAGTAGTAGGAAACTGCTATCTGAAAAATAAACACTCACCCAGTCTGGTCAAGCTCTGTGTACCAGTATTTGTATAGCTGGGCTCGTATATAATGAGGAGGATGTGCGTTGAAAGGATAGAGCGACTCATCATTCTGCACCAGTCGTATCACTGTTAAAATAAATAAGAGCACAACATAAAAAAGGTGTTAAGCTCAGATCACATTTCTGTTCAATTTTCAGCCAGAAGAGTGTAGCATGTTGCACAATTCTATCCAGAAAAATATGTGAATCCTAAAGGATCCGTTAGAAGACAATAACATCTGAAGAATCCGTAAACCTGGAATTAAGAAAAGGGAGACGGCATGGCACAGGAAGAAGGTTCGGTGAAAAAAGGAGAATTTTTCGTAATCACCATAAAATCTTTCTCGTAGCCTTCATTGGGGGACACCGTACTGATTGGTATATGCTCTTGCCACTAGGAAAAAAAAGTCGGCTCCTCCCTGGCAGGATATACCCGCCCATTGGAAGTGAGGTAATCAGTTTTGTCACAAAGCAATAGGAGAAGCCAACAAAGAAATATGTCCAAAGGATCCTAGAAAGGAATCCCGGAGAAACACCCAATAACCGGAATAGACTATCTGGACAAAAATGGAAAAAAAATGGGTGGGTGCAGTGTCCCCCAATAAAGGCTACGAGAGATTTTACGGTGTGTGCAAAAAAAATAATAATAATTTTCTCGGTTGCTTCTTCATTAGGGGACACCTTACCGATGGGACGTCCATATGGAGAGACACCTACGTCCATATGGAGAGACAAGAAAAAAGGTAGACTAAACAGGCCTTACAAGAAAATAATAAAGACAAGGTCTGGGAAGCTCCCAGACCTGTGTCTGGCCTCCTGTTGACACTAGCTATAACTGATTACCTCACTTCCAGTGGGTGGGTATATCCTGCCAGGGAGGAGCCAAACATTTTTCCTAGTGTCAGCGCCTCTTAGTGGCAAGAGCATATACCAATCAGTAAGGTGTACCCCAATGAAGAAGCGACCGAGAAAGTGCATTTTGTTTTTACAAATGAGACCAAAGTCATCAGACATACCTTATAGTAAAGAACAACTTTGCATACTGTGTTTATTGTCCCCTGGCAACTCAGTAATGTGGAAAAGCAATAGAAAAGATCACTATTTCCAGGTTAGGGGGCTATTTTAGAGATACTTTCCAGCATGGGCAATCCATTTACCAGAATGAATAGTCTTCTGTTGTAGAGTATGGCTTTTTGGATTTCTCTACAGATTGTCCTTGAGTATTTCTTATTGTTTATGCATTACAATGTGTACACCCATGTATCACAGTGTATATCAAATATATGTATATTTGTCATTAAATGTTTTCTAAGTTTAGTTCCTAGGAGCAACACACATCTTAGAATAAGCCTATTTTTTTCATTATGTTGCATTAAAAATAAATAAAATTGAATGGAAAAAAAATAAAATAAATAACTTGTCTGTCTATATCTAGCTATGGAACTATGTTTTTATTGGTCGGGGGCTGAGTGTTCAGACCCTGACCAACTGTTAGAATGAACCAGGAGAAAAATGCAACTGACCAAGACAATCCCATAGACTTGCATTGTAAATCTCTCTCTTGTAGTGGTCTCCAAGTTAGTTTTAGCTATTGGTCGCAGTCTGAACACTCAGACCCTGACTGATCAAAACTTGACATGTCTCTAAGGCCTCTTTCACACTATGAAATAGTTCCGTTTAGGAACTTCCGTCACAAGTTCCGTCACTATATTGGGGAAAACCTGCCGTTACAAAACCCCTGACGGCTGTGACTAAATAGCATTGCAGCCTATGGGGTTTTGTAACTGCCCGTTTGTACCCGTATATGCCCGTAATTCATTACGGACGTGATACAGTGACGGGACATCGTGGTGTGAAAGAGGCCTAAAAACATGTGAAAAGTGAGAGTGCCATTTAACTGATCACTTATGTTATCCTCCATCTTATTTATATACTGATGTACTTTTCACTGTAAGGGTATGTTCACACTACGGATTATTAACAGAATCTCCGCTCACAGAGATTCCATTCTGGCGGCCGCCGCTGCAATACTTCGGCGGTAGGAATGCGTGGTACTGCGCCGTGACCATTGACGGCTATGCAGTGTTCGGGGACTTGTCCGCCGCTGAAATTCCGCAGTGTGAACGGGTCTCACGGAAACCCATTCACACTGATGTTTATAGCACGTAATTCCGTGGGAATTACGTAGTGTAAACATACCCTCATACTGTCTGAGATGATAAGGAAATAGCTAGAAAGTGATCTGCACAAAACAGGAAGTCTCATCTTAATATAAGTTTTAGTGGACAGAATAAAAATTGCAAGGATTTTTAATTACTACAAATAGCAAAAACAAAGAAAAAATTCTTAAAGATGTTTAACATAAAAACTTGTTTTAAACAATAGTTAATTTTCTGATGACTCATTCCTTTTAAGTTCATTAAAGGTTATCAGAATAATGAAGGAAACTACAGGCCTCATTTATTTAAAGTGTCTTAAAAGGAAAACTGTCTGTTGTCCATAGCAACCAATGAGATCCCCGTTTTAGTTTCTGCAACTGCTGTGTTAAAATGAAAGCTGTATTGTGATAGGCTGCTATGAGAAATAAAGACAGCTTTTGTCATGTTACTAGAACCCAATATACAAAATCCTACACAAATACCTCAATTAAGCCTTTTCTAAAACTCACCATCTTTGTTTCCCTGTAGAAGACGATAAACAAAGCTGGTAAACCATGGACTCTGTGTGTGGGGCCCAAGGGCAGCAAACCACATCTGCCAGTCAAGTCGAGGTTGATGAGGTGTGATTATTGGAGGTGGCGCACTAACATTTCCAGGCTTGTACATAAACTCAATCTCCTAATAGGAAAACAAAGACAAATTATTTATAGAAAGCCAAACACTGCTGAGATAAAGGCATCAATCATGTCTACAGGGGTATAAAGCACAAAGTGGAATAACCCTGCACGACTTGTCAAAGGTTTTTCTAAATGAAAGTAGCACCGTAATAAGTACACTATAGACATCCAGTGTTCGCCAACTAAAGGCTCAAGGAGTCACACGTGGCAGCTGCAGGGTCAATAGTAGAGAACAACAACCACATCACTGGCAGTTACAACTAGGTTTAATAAAAGGCAAATCTAAAATAAGGTCAGGGAACTCTGGTCTATAAAAGTATTGTTGCTTCGAATATTTTAAAGGCTTATCGCCATATTATAATGTGATGGCATATGATGAGAACATGCCATCACTTAAGAATCGATGGGGGTCTGACCCCGAGACCCCCCCTACAGATCCGAAAAATAGTGATGATCCCAGCTGTGCAGGAAAATACAGATGGCCCCATATTCTAGAATAATTTTAGAAGACACAGATTTCCACTGGATTATAAAGTGACAGCATATTCTAGAGCTATGATATGAGGCTTCATTGCGGCCCCATTCGGCATAATTATGCAGCTCCGCCCTCCTAACATCCTATTGCTGTGTGCTGGACAGCTGTTCCACTGTCTAACATGGCTGCCTATGGAGAAGCATATGCAGATATATACAAAACTGTCTGTAGTCTTTGCTTGTGTGCAGCATACTGCCATGGAGGGAAGCTTCAGTATCCAAGTAATTTTAATAATACAGGTTGCCATAAAATTGTATTTACCGTCCAGGTTTCTTTGTCATAACTTCCTTCCACCACAACCTCTGGGCGGCCTCCAACACCAGTCATGCGTCTGAATAAACCATAAGAATTCACAAGCTGGTAATCATCCACGGCTTTAAACATCCGATGCACTGCTGGCCAAAGTTGACCATTAGATTCAAAGTCTATGTATGTATACGGTACCTACAGAAAATAGGTGTAAACCAGAGAGGAAAGTTTTATAAAAACAGTGCAGAAAGACAACATGACAGCAATGAATATCACAGAAAAAAAAGAGTCTCAAATAGAAGAAAGATTCCAAGAATATAAAATTCCACTTGATCTTCCCATTCAAAAGTAGACTGACAGAGGCAGGATTATTTTGTGTTTAAAATGGTGGCATGTTGCCACCGATAACACATTTTAGCCCTCTCCTCTGTCAGATTAGGAATTCCAAACTAAAAATTACTAACTCCTATCTCCCATCTAGCTATACTTCTGCTTTCAAATCTTAACCTAAGCAGAAGTAAAAGACAGACACGAAGTTATTAAAATTAGGTCTACAGAACTCTAGATTTTTTTTATTCTAGTCTTCAATTCGTGTAGTTAGCCATGCTTTTTTCCCCTACAGGTTACCAGGGCAACATGGATGGTAAACTTCTCCGAAAAGAGCAATTATGAAGAAACCTTCCACATCAGCTCCCCTTTATTTCCTTGGATGCTGCTTCCCAGTCAGTACCTCTTCTAGTGTTGGCTCTCTGCATGTGGCCTATGTTTGTAGCCACAGCTATTCCCTGCTCCCTCAGCTGTTTTGGGTAGCCACCGCTGCTACTTCCTCTCCACTGCTGCCCGTGTGACGGCTCTCTTACACCTTAGGCTGCGCTCCCTCTGTCATTACGACCCCAGGTGGCTGCATCTTCTTCCAGGCCCTCTTCTACTTTAGGCCCTGGCCTCACCCACCCACCCTTTGCCTATGAACACAATGCATGCCAGTCCAGGGGTCATTCCTGCTCTTGCCAATAGGATTTCTGTGTGCCATTTTGGGGGTCACCTTTCTTTTATAGGAATCCTGTACTCCCTTTTGCTACATGGAACAGCCTATAAGCTCCTCGGCTAGGCGAAAACTCCCCGACTCCTCAGCTCTCTAACACAGCAATTGAGCAGACTGTCTCCCTCCCGATGGGTGCTGATCCTTCTAACAAGGCAGCCATTTTTATTCTGCCTAGTCACATAGCTAGCATGTTCAGCCCTAGGTCTAAAGCCCCCTTCCGGCCCAGCCTCCCTCTACTTACCACCCAGGAATTTATTTTCGGACTGCCTGGCCTATGAGCCCATTAAACTTACCAGAGTGACTGCAAACAATCCAACTGTAGCAGCGGTGAAAATAACCCACTGTATTGTAGCCCAGAGCTTCCAAAACAATCCTCGTACAGATGCACTCCTGAGGAAACAGAGAATACATATATAATCTACTCATTCTTTGCGCAACTTAAGAACCCTAAAAAGAGTGTCTAAGATAGCCAATGCCATTTCATGGACCACTCATCTATAGGATGGTTTCCACCTCCAAACAATCCAGCTATGTGCTTGGTGTACAATTATATATTTTTTATTTTTTTTCTATTAATATTATCCACACGACTGTGCCCACCACTACCAACTTATTTAACCGTTAAAGGGAACCTGTCATCATGGCTAACATCCCCACTCGTATCATTGAATGTTCCGTGGCAAACAAACCTCCAGAGGCTGTTCCACGGCTGGGGTGTGAGATCCTGGGCATGTGCAAATATTCAGTGACAACTAGTATGCCCAAGGCTGTCAATCCTCTAATTGTGAGATTAGAAGATGAAGAGGTGCACGTATTGCCCATTAAGTGGTCGCACGCCCCAATGACTAGTTCAGGTTCATTTATGATGCCGTTTTTTAAAAGTTGTTTTAACCTCCTTCTTGGAGGGCAGAGAGGACATCCAATTGTGATAGATAACCTGATCTTTAGGTGTATAGTAAGTTGGCAAATCTAACCCAAACTTACTAAACCACATAGCAGTAACCTTGAAATAAATCGCATCCAGAAGAGACCATGCAAACGCCACCACATGGTGCCCACTATAAAACACTGTGCTCCCAAAGATTCTTAAATACTCTCTAATCCAATAACTGGACCTTCTAAAATGTAGCTATCCACCTCTCTGCTACTTTGACATGTGGCCACATTGGACACAGTATAGATATTATATACTATAAAGCAGTGCATCCTAAACTGAAGTGGACCTTAAACAGAGAGGCTCCCCCAAGCTGTTGGTGAGGCACAGCTGGGAAGGCAGTTTTCATAGTGATTATAGGCTGCACTGTTCTTTCCCGGTCTGCAACAATCTCTGGTTTACAAACATTACAGATTCATTTTGTACATGGATAGCTACATAGTTTAGTACATAGTTTAAGTAGACTGAGAAATATCTGTAATCTTAGCACTTTCACCACAGATGGTGAGGTCCAGGCACCCCCTTGAATAGAGTTAGAGGTGGCACTCGTGTATTCGTGTTGCACGTGGTCCAAACAGGTGCAAGATAGATAGGAAGAAATCCGGAACTCACATTTTTCTTGAAGAAATTCTTGTGTTTAATTCACGCAACTTAAGTTGCAATACACAGGCGAGGGGCCTCGGGCTTGCCCCCCGCCTCAACAGGTACGTTTTTTCACTTTGCTGGTGATGCAGGGTCTGACCCCCAAGTAGCTCTCACACTTCTGACTCAAAGCCTTGCGCCACTCCCCCCCCCCCGCCTGTGTCCCAACTTTAATAAGTTGTGTTAATAAAACCCAAGAATTGCTTCAAGAAAATAGTGAGTGCCAGAATTTCTTCCTATCTATCAAGCCTCCCCTTGGTCTGTCTGTTGAGGCCCAAGCATCACTTTGTTCTGTTGAGTGAGGGTCCAATAGAAAAACCTTTGCAAATCCCTCCTATATGCTGCTGTAAAAAAACGTATACATCACAGGGGTGTGGAAATTTTATAAAAAACTACTTGTCCACGGGACTAAAATGGAGCAAAATCTACTTGTCCCTCATGAAGATCCACTTGTGTGGGCCAATTTTCGCTTTTACACTCATTTTTTCCTCCTCGCCCTATAATAGCCATAACTACCTACTATAACGATACCTTTTAATTGTTACATAACATTCTCTGGACAAAAAAAAAATATATATATAAATAAATTATATTAATATAGATATACCTATATACACACACACACACACACACACCTATACCCCTATACCTATACCCCTATACCTATACATATGCAAAATACGATGCAGCACTCCACAGGTTGCAAATAAAGGGTGGTTTTTATTCCATCATGTGCATAGACAACGTTTCGCAAGTCACACTGGCTTTCTCAAGGGATATATATATCTTGGTGAAGTGAAATTGAAATAGTAAAAGATAATTTTGCAGATTTGGTGGTTTTCTTTTCTACGCCATTTACCTTGTGGTTGAGATAACATGTTAGTTTCATACTTAAGGTCGCCTGATTCCAGTGATACCAGATTTTATATAATTTATGTCATGTTTTACTAATTAAAAAAAAATTCTGAACTTTTTAGATTTTTTTTAATTGCCATTTTTGACCCCTGTAACTTTTTTTTTTTCGCATACCAGGCTGTATGAGGGCTCATTTTTTGCACCATAATCTGTTTTTTGTATTGGTACCATTTTGGTATTGATCTGACTGACTTTTTAATAGCTTTTTTTCTGGGGATATTATAAAAATTGCAATTCTGTGTTTTTTTTTACATTTACCGTACGGGATACATAATGTTATATTTTAATAGGTCGTACAATTACGCACGAAGCATAATAAATAAAATAATAGGTTTATTTTTATTATGTTTGCATGTTTTTATATAGCAAAAGTGGGGTCATTTGAACTTTTAACATGGAAGGGTTAATGTGTGTTTTTTTTAACTTATTACAAAAATTTTTTATACACTTTATTAGACTTATAGGAGGAATTATTAGATTCCTCATACAGATGAATAGAGTTCTATTGAACTCATTGATCTGTGTGCTCTGTGATCCATTGATAGAGCCTAGTCAAGCCAGGATCTATCAATGACAGAGCCACGGAACAGCAGGAAGCAGAGGTAAGCCCTCCGGTTACCTCTATAGTGGATCGCCCCCCTGCAGGGCGGTGGGGCGATCCACCCCACTAGCCCACCAGGGAGCATACACATGTCCCTTTAGACGCCGCTGTCAGCATTGACAGTGGCGATCTAAAGGGTTAATAGCCAGCCGCGGCGATCGCCGCATGCTGGCTATTAACGGCGCACCCGGCTACTGAGAACAGCCGGGGGCAGCAGAGTTTGGAGCGGGCAGGAGTCCGGAGCCCGCTCCATACAGACTGCTGAGCGCCGCATGCTGCCTATTAGCGGCGGTGTGAAACTTGCGCCCCGTGCAGATGTGCGACCGTTCCGCCCCTAAGCTCTCCGAACGTTTGTGAAGCTAGAGCTGGGGGGAGCGAAGGCAGAGGACACAGGTCTGCACAGGGAGCAAGAAGCCACGCCGCCTCATCTCCCCCTGCAGGTCTGCATTGCAGAAAGAAGGCAGAGCAGGGGGAGTGAGGACGTGCACAGCTTCTCACTTCCCCCTGCTCTGCCATCAGAGGACGCAAGTTTCCACAGCCGGGGGCTGCAGAGTATGGAGCGGGCACGAGTCAGGAGCTCCATTCAGACTGCAGAGCGCCGCAGCGCTTGTCAGGTCCGACCCTGCTTGCCCGAAGCCGGGCAAAGGGCGGGAAAAATTCACCTGCCCGGTGCCCGAAACTGCTTGTCCCGGGTGTCGGGCGATAGGAATTCCACATCCCTGCATCAGGTTAGCAGTGTGTACATGCTATTTACAATTGCTGGCTATCTAGTAGAAAAGACCAGATCTTATGACCTATTGTCTCTGGCCACATGAAATACTGGGAAAGGTCAGAGGCAACAGTAAAATAAAAGGACTTGCACTACAGCAGTTGCGGGGTGTGGGTACCGTGCATGAAAACAGAGCGACGCCCAGAAGTAATAGAGGCGTATTGCACAGTATTATAACTTGGCATCATGGGCTCAAAGGCTAAGAAAAAAATCCTTGGAATACCCCTTTAAAATGTGTTATCTGGGCTTTAAAAAAAATGAATGGGCTAGCTACAGGATAGTGCATCAATGTGAGGTCAGATCCAAAGCCTGGCAGGCCTGCTGATCAGCTGTTTGAAGAGGCCATGTAAACAATGGAGAGGCTGCAGCATCCACATGAGTGCCATGGGCCATTTAAACAGGTGATGGCGGGGATGCCAGAATTTGGAGAATTAATCCAAAACTGATGGCCTGTCTTCTGGCTCACACGTTCAACCTTGCTATCCCCCCACCCTCTCCTATCCCTATTACTGATGTATTGGTCTATCCATCTATCTAAATATATAAATATATATAAATACACAGTAACCCCGCGTCCTATCACGGCGGGCCCGGCGTCATAGTGAAGCCGGGACCCGCCTCTAATAGCGCGCAGTGCCGATCGTGGCGCTGCGCGCTATTAACCCTTTAGCCGCGCGCTCAGAGCTGAGCCGCGCGGCTAAAAGCGAAAGTTGCCGGCTAGCTCAGTTGGGCTGTTTGGGATAGCCACAGCTAATCGCGGCATCCCGAACAGCTTACAGGACAGCGGGAGGGCCCCTACCTACCTCCTCGCTGTCCGATCGCCGAATGACTGCTCAGTGCCTGAGATCCAGGCATGAGCAGTCATGCGGCAGAATCATCGATCACTGCTTTCTTATGAGAAACCAGTGATCAATGATGAAGATCAGTGTGTGCAGTGTTATAGGTCCCTATGGGAGCTATAACACTGCAAAAAAAAAAAAGTGGAAAAAAAAAGTGAATAAAAATCATTTAACTCCTCCCCTATTAAAAGTTTGAATCACCCCCCAAAAAAACAGTGTAAAAAATAAACAAACATATATGGTATCACCGCGTGCAGAAATGTCCGAATTATAAAAATATATCATTAATTAAACCGCTCGGTCAATGGCGTGTGCGCAAAAAAATTTCAAAGTCCAAAATAGTGCATTTTTGGTCACTTTTTATATAATTTAAAAATTAATAAAAAGCGATCAATAAGTCCTATCAATGCAAAAATGGTACCGTTAAAAACTTCAGATCACGGCGCAAAAAATGAGCCCTCATACCGTCCCATACACTGAAAAATAAAAAAAGGTATAGGGGTCAGAAGATGACAATTTTAAACGTCTTCATTTTCCTGCATGTAGTTATGATTTTTTCCAGAAGTCCGACAAAATCAAACCTACATAAGTAGGGTATCATTTTAATCGTATGGACCTACAGAATAAAGATAAGGTGTAATTTTTACCGAAAAATGTACTACGTAGAAACGGAAGCCCCCAAAAGTTACAAAACAGCGTTTTTCTCAATTTTGTCGCACAATAATTTTTTTTTCTGTTTCACCGTAGATTTTTGGGCAAAATGACTGACGTCATTACAAAGTAGAATTGGTGGCGCAAAAAATAAGCCATCATATGGATTTTTAGGTGCAAAATTGAAAGAGTTATGATTTTTTAAAGGCAAGGAGCAAAAAACGAAAATGCAAAAACGGAAAAACCCCCGGTCCTTTAGGGGTTAAGCTTCTGTATACAAATATTCTGCAATGCTGTACTACTAATTAAGTTATACTCTAGTTGTGCCTTGTATTTGCAACTACTGATCTATCTACATAATGCATCTGTATAATAACAATCTGTATACCAATATTCCACTTATACTATAGTCGTGCCTTGTACTTATAACTACTGATCTAATTTGATAATACAACTGTATACTAACATACTGTATACTAATATTCCACATACACTAAAGCTATGCACTGATTATACTATTTATTGCATTACCAATTGTAATCTATACCACATATACACATCTACTATACGGTCATACACATTGCAAAAGAATACAATACCCACATACTTTTATACAGATTTTACCTTTACATTTTAAACAAATAAAATAGACACACAGGCCTTTTATTTTCAAATGTATTGTTACTTTTAAACCTACTTTTAACTATCTTGTTTTAGACCATGTACACATTAGCCTTACCCCACATTGTACCTCCATTGTACCCCTACTCTCTATCCTGTCTCTATCACACCCTTGATTTTACTATCTTTCAGTATTGTACTCTTTGGACCTGATGAAGGCACCTTAAGTGTGCCGAAACGCGTTGTCCACCCTTTTTTGCTAAATAAACAAGTTTTACCTGTGCTGGCTTGAGTCCTCTCCGTCATTTCGTACACAAATAGCAGCGCCTCCACTAAAAACCGGCATTTTTCTGTAGCTACCAGCTACCTATCACGTTCAACCTTAAAGTTTCTTTTGTAATATATTTAATTTAAAATACGCTTTACTTACTGTATCTCCTAACCTCACAAAAGTACTAGAAAAAACATATACAATGCATACCTGTACATGCCTTTGAGAATCTCCCAACCAAGAGATGCAGCTGCTATCCAAATAGAGGGAAAAGCAAGTGTGCGGAGCCACTGCAGGAAATCATGGTAAGTAAATGCTGTAGAAAAAGGGAAGTCATAATATTGTTATACATTGAAATATATATCTTTATTGCATCAAAACATAGGAGTGGGAAGGTCCAGGTCAAGTTTGCCACAAAAGCCAACACATTTGGGGTCAGTCAGAAGGTTGTTTTGAGATGCAGACTACTCAGATGAGCACTCTAACCAGATTTTCTTTATATATCAGATTACTATGCAATGCCCATTAACCTCTTAAGGACTTGGGCGTACCTGTACGCCATAAGCCTGGTCCCGGTGAGAAAAACGGGGTCACACCGTTACCCCACATCACACCGGGTCGGTCCCGGCTGCTAACGATAGCCGGGACCCTGGGCTAACAGCGCGCGGGATTGATCGTTGTGCCGCACGCTGTTTACCCTTCAGACGTGGCGATCAAAGTTGACCGCCGCGTCTGAAAACAAAAGTAAACGGTTCCCGGCAGCTCAGTCGGGCTGATCGGGACATTGCGATAAAATCGTGATGTTCCGATCAGCTGGGACGCAGGCGGAGGTCTCCTTACCTCTCTCCGCGGCGTCCGACCGTTGATTGATTGCTCCAAGCCTGAGCTACAGGCTGGAGCAATCAAGCCCCTATCTGACTGATCAGTGCAAAGCTATGGCTCTGCAGGGATCAGCATAGGAGGAGATCAGTGTGTGCAGTGTTATAGGTCCCTATGGGAGCTATAACACTGCAAAAAAAAAAAAAGTGAAAAAAAAGTTAAAAGGTCATTTAGCCCCTTCCCTATTAAAACTTTGAATCACCCCCCCTTTTCCCATTAAAAAAAAACAAAACTGTGTAAATAAAAATAAAAACAAATGTGGTATCGCCGCGTTCAAAAATGTCCGAACTATAAAAATATATCGTTAATTGCACGGTCAATGGCGTGCGCGCAAAAAAAATTCCCAAGTCCAAAATAGTGTATTTTTGGTCACTTTTTATCATGAAAAAATGAATAAACGATCAAAAAGTCCGATCAATATAAAAATGGTATCGCTAAAAACTTCAGAACATGGCGCAAAAAAGGAATCTTCATACCGGCTTGTACACGGAAAAATAAAAACGTTCTAGGGGTTAGAAGATGAGCATTTTTAACATATAAATTTTCCTGCATGTAGTTATGATTTTTTTCCGAAGTACGACAATATCCAACCTATATAAGTAGGGTATCATTTTAACCGTATGGACCTACAGAATAAAGATAAGGTGTAATTTTTAGTGAAAAATGCACTGTGTAGAAACGGAAGCCCCCAAAAGTTACAAAATGAAATTTTTTCTTAAATTTTGTCGCACAATGATTTTTTTTTTCCCGTTTCGCTGTGGATTTGTTGGTAAAATGACTAATGTCACTGCAAAGTAGAATTGGTGGCACAAAAAATAAGCCATCATATGGATTTTTAGGTGCAAAATTGAAAGCGTTATGATTTTTAGAAGGTGAGGAGGAAAAAATGAAAATGCAAAAACGGAAAAACGCTGCGTCCTTAAGGGGTTAAAAGGCTACACTTCTTAGAACTCCTAGAATTAGGCCAAAGAATACCTTATGGTTTCATCTCAAGACTATAAAGAGAAATGAACTACAGCAAAGTATATATTTTATCTCCTAAACTTTTACGCATATTATTCTAATACATAACCAGTGTTAGAAAGAATTAAGCCAAGCACTTACCGGTCTTAGATTCCACATGATGCTTTT
The DNA here is from genome assembly GCF_029499605.1 of Hyla sarda. Lineage (NCBI taxonomy): Eukaryota > Metazoa > Chordata > Amphibia > Anura > Hylidae > Hyla > Hyla sarda. The sequence goes on along the minus strand of NC_079192.1, from coordinate 183,538,201 downwards.
CCCAGTTTATTTGTAGCTCAAAGTATTTTACAGTCCAGAAACCAAGCAAACCAAAAACCAGGAGATCTAAAAGAACAACTAAAGACTGCAAGGAGAACCTACGGCCTGGAAACAAAAGTACAGCTAGTAAATTTCCAAAGTAACGTAAAAGAAAAGACAATGTTTACTGTAACCTATTTTACACAGATCATGTGTACATATAAACAGAAGAAGATTTCCAACCAACATTTCTTTAGAAAAGTGACCATCAACCAGTGGCTTAGGAGACAGTATTGTATGGTTCACAATAAGAGCCCAGAGTTTAGGGGTAGTCCAGTGCTGAAAACCTTATCCCCTATCCTAGGTTTTTCCATGACATGTCAGAAAGCTTTACAGTCTACCTCCAGGTAAACATGAAAGATCATATACAGGAAGCCCATCAGTGGTGCTCCACGTGGTGACCTACAGGAGCGCTGTAACAAAACTTACTGTAACTGAATGCACACAAGGCTTTATTTGCTGAGGTTTAGGGTGAATTCATATGCAGCAGACTTGTTTCTGTGACTAAATCAATTTCATTTATCTACCGTATTTTTCACCGTATAAAACACACGGTGCGTCTTATAAGGTGAATACACACCTATTGCGGCGGTCCCTGCGGCCATCAATGGCCGGGACCCGCGGCTAATACAGGACATCACCGATCGCGGTGATGCCCTGTATTAACCCTTCAGACGTGGCGATCAAAGCTGACCGCCGCGTCTGAAGCGAAAATAACACTAACCCGGCTGTTCAGTCAGGCTGTTTGGGACCGCCGCGGTGAAATCGTGACTTACCTGCCTCCTCGGTGTCTTCTCCGTGCCGGGATTCCCTGCATGGCCGGCGCTCTCCGTCGTAGTCGTGACGATTAGCGACGTCACGGCGGCGACGGAAAGCGAGGATACCCGGCAGCAGACGTGCTCCGAAGTGATGGGGACACCCCAGGGACGCGGCGACCGTGATGGAGGGCGACATCCAGGGCAGCGGTGACTGGTCCGGAGCAGCGTGTACACGAGAGTACTACCTCCTATACCAGTGGTCTTCAACCTGCGGACCTCCAGATGTTTTAAAACTACAACTCCTGGCATGCCCGGACAGCCAACGGCTGTCCGGGCATGCTGGGAGTTGTAGTTTTGCAACATCTGAAGGTCCGCAGGTTGAAGATCACTGTCCTATACTTTAAATTGTATTTAGACATGAGCGAACTTACAGTAAATTCGATTCATCACGAACTTCTCGGCTCGGCAGTTGATGACTTATCCTGCATAAATTAGTTCAGCTTTCAGGTGCTCCCGTGGGCTGGAAAAGGTGGATACAGTCCTAGGAGACTCTTTCCTAGGAATGTATCCACCTTTTCCAGCTCACTGGAGCACCTGAAAGCTGAACTAATATATGCAGGATAAGTCATCAACTGCCGAGCCGAGAAGTTCGTGACAAATTTTTATAGAATTTTTACTAGATTTTTATCCTACAAAATTAGGTGCGTCTTATATGCCGGAGCGTCTTATATAACGAAAAAAATACGGTAAATGGAATTGTTTCTGGAACAAGCACATGGACTCCTGCCTGCCATTTCAGACAAATGGAACAGTTGCAGAAATTTCAGCACCATAGGAGCAGGATGAGGAATCTCTGCTAATGTTCAAAGTAAAAGCTTACAGTAAGTACTGCAGGATATGATTTTTCACCGATTACTTGAGACACACTAATATTGTAATGGAGGATTTAGACTTCTCACACAGACTGCCACTCAACCTACTGGGGCTGTATTTGCAACATTTTTACTCACTTGCATACACTTTAGTCGTATCGTTTACAGCCAATAGATCTCAATCTTGTTTGTCTGCCTGCTTGTCCAGGTTATGGGCAGAGATTTATAAATCTACCTGTGATTGTTTATTGGCAAAACCAAAACTATTTTAGTTTCAGGCAGATTGGATCTGGGCCAAAGTGCCACATAACCATGACCTTATTACAATATAGTAAATAACCTAACTTATAAGGGTTTTTAGGTCTTTTTGTTTATTGAGAATATATAGTTAAAGCAGATCATGTTAAAAAAAAAAAGCACATACAAGATGGCTGTATTTATCTATAAATCACACTTCAAACCTCTTTAATTTCAATTCTTTAAATTATTTGGTGTAGCATTCACTTTTTAAAACAAACTTTGTAATACCAGAATGAACAGGCTGTTCATTTTGAAACGTATGTATGCCAGAATTAGAAATAATGGCACACAAGCACAGCAATGTATTCTAACAATAGTCTCAAATAGTCACCTTTCATTTGACCTTTTCTTCCCTTCGGGCTAGATCCCAAATGCTGGTCATCCAGCAGAGAAAAGCAGAGAACCAGGGTCAGCAAATTAAAGAAGTTGTAATTCCCAGTAAGTATGATCAGCACCTGCAGCAGAGCCTAAGAAAGAAAAAACATTTTAATAGTAGTGTTTTCAAATCAGGGTGCCTCCAGCTGTTGCCAAACTACAATTTCCGGCAGAATGATCTCCCTCCCACCCAGCGGCTGCTCAACCCATTGAAGCTGACAGGCTCCTTTGAACACCTGACTGATGTAATGTATAGGCCCACTGCAACCTGGGAAGACACTCATTTTGTATGCTGTTAAAAGTCACATAAGAATTGCGAGATCAGCCATCAAACATAGGTAGAGACACTATATTATGAACTACACTAACTTTACAGCCACTGCAGCATAGTTAAAAATAAAAAAAAGGGGGGGGGGGGGGTTATACATTTTGACCTTGTTTATTCATATTGCACTGTGTTATTTTCAATGTGGTTTTTATTGCCTTACTTGCTGTGAAGGGAAGGCAGGGGGAGGGTTTCTGTGTGGGTGGGTTGGGTTCTTTTTTTTGTGTGTTTGTATGTTTTAAAGCAGGGGTCTCAAACTGGTGGCCAACCAAATATTGCAAAACTTCAACTCCCAGCATGCCTGGACATGCCCAGACAGCCATTTGCTGCAGCTAACGGCTGTCGAGAATGCTGGGAGTTGAAGTTTTGCAACATCTGGAGGGCCACCAGTTTGAGACCCCTGTAATAAAGCAAAAATGTTCAATATTGTTATGATCAGCAGAAATAAGGGGTTTAACTTCAGTTCTAATTCAAATTTGTTCTGCTGACTGACTAGTGTCTTGTGGGATGGATCCCCACTGACCAAAATTCAAAGCCTAAGGCTGGGTTCACACTGCAGAATTTCTGGGCAGAATTTCTGCCGGAGATCGAGCCGGTGGCACTAGGACCAAGCAGACTGCATTGCTGCCCCCATAGACTACAATGCATTTCTGGGTGGATATTTTGGGAGATCTGCTCAGAAATGCATTGCCATCTATGGGGACGGCAATGTAGTCCGCGCGGTCCTAGTGCTGCCGGCACGAACTCCGGCAGAATTTCTGCCCAGAAATTCCACAGTGTGAACCCAGCCTAAGGGTCTATTCCCATGGCAGAATTTCTGCACCAACTTTGTGTGTGGAATAGACCCTAAGGATCGTCATTAGCCTAAGTCTTAGAAACCCCTTAAAATTAAAGACATACAAAGAATTTTAGATTGCATTATTAAAAAAAAACTTTGCTAAACGTGTGGCTCGAGTTACATGATTATTTCCTTCTAAAATCTTCTTTGAAGCAAAACATTTTGTATTTTTGTTACTATAAAAACAGTGCATTTTGGGAGCTCTAGTTATAAATGATACAATTTGTGATAAGTTATTATGCCACATATCTTACAACAGTTTTTAAAGAGGAGAACAGAATTGTGAAAGATGACAGATACAGCAAGTTCATTGTTTCCATCTCACTTTGCGCAGCAGAAGCAATATACCAAACAGCAGTAAATGTACCTAGAATAAATAGAGCATTAAATAAACATGTAACAAAATAAAAATTCTCCTTCTTTACAACAAGAACCTGCTGTTGGTAGGTGGCTTTCTGCTATTAATCTTATGCCAAATGTTGTAGCTCCGTTTACTGTTACTTGCCTTTTATTACAATACATTAATCCAGAGGAAAAAAAATGCTCCTTATGCAATGCTCACTGCCAAGTTTTTATAGTAGGTTTTGTAAGAGATTTCTGTAATTGTTTACTGATCTTTATAGCCTGGCAGTCTCGAATAGCAAGTATGTTTTTGCATACTCTGTACATGTTCAAAAGTCAATAAAAAGAATGTTAAAAACAAGAATCTGCTATCTGGGAAACCACTATACTAAGAACAGACTGCAGGCACACAATTCACAGCCTATGTCTTTATCTAAAATACCGTATTTTCCGCCGTAGAAGACGCACTGTTTCTTCCCCAAAACTGGGGGGGAAAGTTGGTGCATCTTATACGGCAAATACACATTGAAACCTGTTCTATCGCGGCGGTCCCTGCGGCCATCAACGGCCGGGACCCATGGCCGATACAGGACATCACCGATTGCGGTGATGCCCTGTATTAACCCTTCAGACGCGGCGATCAAAGCTGACCGCCGCATCTGAAGTGAAAGTGACACTAACCCGGCTGCTCAATCGGGCTGTTCGGGACCGCCGCGGGGAAATCGCGGCGTCCCGAACAGCTTACAGGACACCGGGAGGGACCTTACCTGCCTCCTCGGTGTCTGCTCCGTGCCGGGATCCCCTGCATGACCGGCGCTCTCCATCATCATCACGTCGTCCAGCACGCTGTCCCGTCATCCAATAGGAGCGGAGTGTGTAGCGACGTGATGGCGGCGACGGAGAGCGATCATACCCAGCAGCAGAGACGTTCCGGAGCGACGGGGACAGCGATGGAGGGCGACATCCAGGGCAGCGGTGACGGGTCCAGAGCGGCGGAGACACGCGAGTATTACCTCCTATACCAGTGGTCTTCAACCTGCGGACCTCCAGATGTTGCAAAACTAAAACTCCTGGCATGCCTGGACAGCCAACGGCTGTCCGGGCATGCTTGGAGTTGTAGTTTTGTAACATCTAGAGGTCCGCAGGTCGAAGGTTCAGAATCTTTTTTTCTAGATTTTCATCCTTTAAAATTGGGTGCATCTTATATGCCGGAGCGACTTACATAGCGAAAAATACAGTATATCAAACATTTTCCTTACCTGGGCATAGAAGGAGAAGAGATGAAGCCTTCGAGAGGGCAGGAAGAAAAGCCATGGGACCCCAATTTCTATCACATATGTAGCAACCACGGACAGCTTCTGGATCCATACAGGAAGCTGATGTGCATACCAAGCAACTGGAGTTGGTATACACTGGGTCTCATAATGGTAAGTAAGAGCTAGAAAAGTGGAGACAATTCACTACATTAGTCAATCTAGAGATATTTTACTGCAGAAAATAAGTGGCTTCTAACTATACACGGCATAAGCACTAAGAAAACATATGAGGAATCTCTCAATTTAGGTAACATAAGTTACTTGAGGAATCCTTTATTTCTATGAGATTTAGCTAACTAAACCATATTCTTATGTTATACTGCTGTAAGGACAAGGAGACATCATACCTTTCCTATATCTGTCTGTGCTTCTAGATCATAGAAAAAGACTTATTCTCTAGTGCAAAGAGTCAAAGTAGCGTTCCCAAGACCCTGAAGTGCTGAGGACTGGAATGTCTCCTCTTTCCCCCTCCCATCCCTGACCGGTTTTCGTCTGAAAACTGATCCTGTGCTGTGTATACAAATTGTGTCAGATTTGGAAACAGGGCTCTGCTTCCAGCTGACTGTCAATCAGAGAGAAAAGTGGATTTCATTAGTTTGGCTGACACTTACTAAAAACGTATGCCCACTTCCACGATTAAACTGGCTAAGGCTCTGTTCACACTGTGGACATTCAGCAGCAGCAGATTCCCGTTGATTTCAATGGGATGCTGCTGCACTGTGCTTCCCCAGATTCCCAAGTCCACAGAAAGAGTAGATAAATCTATTCTTTCTAGTCCACACGGAAATGCATCTCCAAATATGAGACTGTGCATTTCCTGCTTGGCGCTTCGCTAAGTTCACTATCTAAATTATACACATTAGACAAGACCATGGCAAGATAAAATAAAACACTTTCTCACCTGTAAGTCCCCACCACGTTGGACATCGACTAGTTAGCTTTACAACTCCTGATGCAAACATAAGCCTGAAAAGCAGCCACCGAACGAGCCAGAAAGTAATGCCATCATGGGCACTCCAGATATTAACCTTTGAGCGCAAAATACGCATTGGAGCTACCAGTACTGCCAGGAATCCTGTTTCTAATAAAAGGCTGTCCCTGAAATAAAAAAAACGACAAGGTTTGGAATAAGTACACCACGGGGGAGATTTATCAAAACCTGTGCAGAGGAAAAGTTGCACAGTTGCTAATAGCAACCAGATTGCTTCTTTCATTTTTAACAAGGCCTCTGCAAAATTAAAGAAGCAATCTGATTGGCTGATTGAAATTTTGATGAATCTCCCCCCCCCCCCCCCCCCAAATGTGGTATAACCACAGTCTATTTCCAATACATGTCAATTATTTATTCACTTACCATTGGAAATAAAGAAAAACCTGTCCAACCTGCAAAAACAAGATAAATTAATATTAATGAGCAAGTCATACTCACAACAATGTATCACAAAACCTATGACAATACACATAACTTCTATGGGCGAAGAACCAGTAAATATCATGTCAGGCAGTTACAGATAAGCATATGTATTTAGTGCCAACACATACATACCACAGCATTTAATTCTGTGGATACACATAAAGACAAATATCAGACATTACAATATTACACGCTAATCACTCATACAGGGGTGAAGCCCCTGCTCGCAAGAGGTTACAGTCTAAGAGGAATGGAGCTGACATAAAAGGTAGCCTGTGCATTGTATAAACAATGGCACTGCCACGTTTTATAAATATGGTATATTACAAAAGACGAGTGAACCAGCCATTGACTAAACTTTGAATGTCTAAAGTGCATTGAGTGTAAAGAGACACTGCTGAATAATAGTGGGGAGACCATTTAGGGGATGTTATAGGCCTGTTTAAAGAGGTGTCTCTTTAGGGCATGTTTAAAACTGTAGATGTTGGATGTAAGTCTGATAGTTTCTGGGTATTACATCCCAGAGAAGAGGTGCAGCACAAGCAAAGTCTTGAAGATGTGAGGGAGAGGTTTGGATGCATGCATCTGCCATTTACAGCAATCAGAGCTCAATGTCCCAAAGCAACCACAGCAGTGTGACTTGACAAGTCACAGAAACAAGTGCTGAGTGGTGGGGACCAAAAGACATCAGAATGCCATCTGCAGTGGATCGGGACACGTAAGCATCTTTTTTTGTGTGTGTGTGTTTTATCTTCTAATCACTATGCTTAAACATTTCTGCTGGAGTTGGACAACCCCTTTAAATTTCAGAGGCAGATACATGAAGCTTACCTGATTTAGTGACAGATAGAGAATCCAAAGCAGGAGAAAGATTAAGCTGTCACGAAGGCAGCTGAAAAGCAAAGCACCTAAAGAAAGGACAGTACCAAGTAAACAGATCAATTCCATTCCTTGCTCTGTGTCCAGTCCCAACCGGGGACCTAACCAGAGCAATGTAGGGGAGTCCGTTAGCTGTTCCCATAATCCTTTGCCAGTGAATCGAAGCATCTTCCAGGCTGGTAAGATTCCTTCACGTCCATACAATCCTAAAGGAAAACATACCAAAATATATGACATGGATTGTGCCAACTACGCTCACCGTATACACTGAAATAAAAAGCCACGCGCTAACATCTTTCTATTATGTTCTAGTATAGGCACTTTATAATTCTCCATATGGTGGAATAAGTCATGACATGCCACATGCATCTCACTGAAATCATTGGTAAAACCTTTATGCCTCCCAGCTTCTTGGCATGCAACAAGCACTAAAATCAGCACAGAAAACCCCTTTGAGTGCCCCTTTGCTTTCAACAGTGAATGGCAGTGCATTTTTTTCCAGCATGCAATACAAATTCACTAAAATAAGTAACATGTCACTTATTCTAAGCTATCACTTGGGAAAGTGCTGAATGTGGATTAGCTCCATTGAATAAGGCTAAACTGCATCTATGACAGCTCTGACACAAATCCGAGGCTACCCTCAGAAGAGATATGCTGTATGAACATACACTACACCTGTGAATACTAAGGGTATGTTCATTTAAAAAAAAAAAAAAAAATTATTATATAATCGTTGTTTTGCAGTTCTCTGTTTAGTGGTTTATTTGTGGTCAGACTTTCATTTTTTTTCTCAGACATTACACCTACCTCTTTGTATGCATACTTATTGTTTTATCTGTTTTCTTTGTTCATTGGAATCCTGTTGCTTAACCTTGCTTTATAAGGATGCACATGTTGGACCTACCAGGTCTGTGTGTCCTCTTTTCTATGGTTTATGCTTTTTGATTTCACAAAAAACTGTTTTAGGGTTTATTCACATGTACAGTATTCTGTGCAGATTTGATGCACAGGATTTTAACCTGTTTTCAATCATTTAGTTTGCATCAAATCTGCGCAGAATACTGTACGTGTGAATAGACCATAGATTTTGGAAAAAATTAGACAAATTGTTTTCAGAAAATTTTTTATACTGTAATGAGCAGTTCCACTTTGAAGCTAAACAAAATAGCAGCTTAAAGAAAAAAAAATTTAAAAAAGTTGCCTACAGAGCCACATGAGCACAAAAAAACCACATGAAAAGGAGATATGTGGTACAGAACAAAAGGATGGGGGGAAAGTGCCTGATGGCAGGGGGTCCAACCACTGGGACACCCAGCGATCTCCTGCAGGGAAGGAGCTGTGTTGGCTACCGCAGGAATTCCTATATCTCCGCCTCCCTTATAGAGATACACAGAGGAGGCATGCCGAATGGAAATCGCTCCGTGCACTAGGAAAGTTCCCTGCAGGAAGTCACGTGGGTTCCAGTGGATCCCCTGCAATCAGACAATTCGCCCCTATCCTTCGGATAGAGGATAAGTTGTCTGGCACCACATAACTCCTTTAACCCCACAGTGGATGTAAATGTACGTCATGGTGTGGTGGTACTTAATACACTATGGAGGTACATTTACGCTCCGCCATGCGCGGCAGGTCTCAGCTGCTATCGGCAGCCAGGGACCCGCCGGTAATGGCGGACATCCGCAATCGCGTGGATGTCCACCATTAACCCCTCAGATGCCGTGATCAATACAGATCACAACATCTGCGACAGTTTGGTACTTTAAATGAATGATCGCATGAAGCGCTGCTGCGGGGATCTGATCATCCAGCATGGTGGCCGGAGGTCCCCTCACCTGCTAGCAGATAACACTGATCAGTGCTATGCCCTACGTATCCTATGTATAGCACTGAACAGTATTAGCAATCAAGTGATTGCTATAAATAGCCCCCTATTAAAGTGTGTGTGTGTGTGTGGGGGGGGGGGGGGGGTCAGAAATTCCACATTTCATTACAAAAACAAAATAATAATAAAAAAATAATAATAATGTTAAAGAGTACCTGTCATCATCTAAACTTTCCCTGATCCCCCTTCCCATCTGTCCCCTTCTCTAACTATGCCTATCCCTGTGTTTATTGAGGTTTAAAACGCTGCTTACAGAGCAGGGAGTGCAGTGAGATAATACAATGTATAAGATAATGTGTGGTGAGGGGCAGGGAGAACACAGAGCAGGGGGGAGGGGGAGGTGACTGGCTGTTATATGAGAGGCATGTGCAGGCTTGTAGCTCACAGGCTGGGAGCGAGTCCTGAGCTGAGAGGACTGAACTTCCGGAAGAAGGACCAGAGCCCTTTCAGCATTAGTCCTAAAAGCTGTACACTTACTATGAAAAGCATAGGAAGCTGCTTGCAGACCAGGCATAGAAGAGTGACCCCTAGTGGCCAAAAGTATAAAATGAAAAAACTGGTATAAATATTAATATTTTTTAATGAAGATATATTACAATATCTCTTCATTAATGATTATGAACAACATATTAAAAGTTTTTGTTGATGACAGGTACTCTTTAAATATAAGCAAAAGTGGTAGTGATAAAAACTACAGTTCACGGCGCAAAAAATTAGCCCTCATACCACCCCGTATACAGAAAAATGAAAAAAAGTTATAGGTGGTCAAAATAGGGCAATTTTAAATATACAAATTTTGTTAAAATATTGAGATTTTTTTTTAAGCGGTACAATTATAAAAAGGGGTATCATTTTAATCATTGACCAATAAAACAAAACATGTCATTTTTACTATAAAATGTACAGCGTGAAAACAAAACCTTTCAAATTTTGTTAAATTGTGGTTTTCTTTTTAATTTTCCCCACATAAATAATATTTTTTTTGGTTGCACCATGCATTTTATGGTAAAAAATAAATAATGATGTCATTACAATTGATGCCGCAAAAAAACAAGCCTTCATATGGGTCTGTGGATGGAAATATAAATGTTATGATTTTTAGAAGGCGAGGAGGAAAAAGCAAAAATGCTAAAAAGTTGATTTTGTGTACTTACCGTAAAATCTCAGAGGATCCATTGGGGAACACAGAACCGTGGGTACATACTCTTGCCACTAGGAGGCGCTGACACTAGGCATACAAAAGAAAAGAAAAAAAGTCGGCCCCTCCTGGCAGGATATACCCCAACTACTGACCCTGAGCTAATCTGTTTATTCCCAAAGCAGTAGGAGGCAACGGGCAGAGAAGGAAAACCAGCAGGCGTCCGAGGGAAACCAGACAAAAAATGAACCGAACCATCTCTTGGACAAAGCGAACAACCACAAACAATGGGTGGGTGCTGTGTCCCCCCCAATGGATCCTCCCGCCAAGCACAAAAAAAAATTTTTTATGTACTTTTCTCGGTCAGAACCGTGGGACGTACCAAAAGAAGTCTTTAGGGTGGGAAAAAGAACACAACCGAAAAGAAGAGGTGACCGAAAGTAATCCGAACTGCCCGAACAACGTCCAGACTGTGCAGGGAACGCTCCTTAGCATTGGAAGGAGCCAGACAAAGAAGGAAGAACAATCTCTTTTACATGAAAGGGGGAAACAACTTTGGGCAAAAATGAGGGAGGTGGACGAAAAAAAACCTTGTCCTGATGAAGAACCAAAAGCGGAGAGCGACAGGAAAGAGATGCCAAATCAGAGACCCTTCTAATGGAAGTGATAGCGATGAGAAAGGCAACCTTCCACAAAATGATGCGAAGAGAAGCGTTCAGAAGAGGGTCGAACAAAGCTTCCCTCAAAGCCGCAAGCACAGGTTGAGGGCCCAAGGAGGAGTGGGGGACCTGAAAGGTGGCGTCGCATGGGCCACACCCTGCAGAAAGCTGTGGACATGAGCATTAGAAACCTACTGTCGCTAGAACAGAATAGAAAGAGCAGACACTTGACTTTTAAGAGAGCTGAGGGTCAAATGCTGATCCAACCCGGACAGGAGAAAAGCCAGAAGGGGCAGAAAGGAAAAAACAACCGGGGGAAACGGACTGTGCCTCACACCACCGGAAATAAGCCTTCCAAGTGCGGTGGTAAATCCTGGCGAGGAGGGCTTTCGTGCACTAAGCATGGTGCGAATCACCCGGGAGGAAAACCCCCAAGCCCTTAAAACCGCGGTTTCAACCGCCACACAGTCTGATGCAGCAATAGTAAACTGGGGTGGCAGAGGGGGCCCTGGGAGCGAATATTGGGGCAAAGTGGAAGATGAAGCAGAACGCCGGCAACAAGCCAAATCACGTCTGCATACCACGCGCATCTGGGGCCCACTAAAATGGCTGGAGACCTCCTTCATTGCCGAGCGACTTGGCGATTGATGTATGCGGCAGCCGATGTCAGATTGAACCTGGACCGGCCGATCCTGAAGAAGGAACTCCCAATGAAGGAGGCAATGAAAGATGGCCCGGCGCTCCAAAAGATTGATGGGAAGACAAGCTTCCGGAGGAGACCAGCGACCCTGGACCGTAAGGTCCCGAAACCCCCCCCCCCCCCAGCCCTGGAGACTCGAATCGGTCGTAACGATCTGCCAGTGGAGGGGGAGGAAGGACCACCCCTGAAGGAGGGGAGAATGGAGCCATCAAAGGAGGGACCGCCGATCAGCTGGGGGCAAAAAGGATCCACCGATCCAGGGATGATTGAGACTTGTCCCACCTGGCCAGAATGGCCAGATGGAGGAGGCGATAATTAAACTAGGCGAACAGAACCACCTCCATGGCAGCCACCATTCGGCCCAGAACCCTTATGCAGAAACGAATGGGAATCAGGGAGGGACGTCGCAGGCGACAGACACCCTGCTACAGAGAGTGCCGTTTGTCCAACGGAAGGCAAACATGGGCCGCTGCCGTGTCAAGAAGAAGGCCCAGAAATATCAGAGACTGAATAGGGACAGGTGAGACTTTTCTCGATTGATCACCCATCCGAAGGAGGACAGTGTCCGTAAAGTCAGATGAAGGCTCTCCAGGTTTTGGGACCGGACGGGGCATTGATCAAAATGTTGTCCAGGTAGGGGAGAGTCCAAAAGGAAGGCAATTACTGCTTCCATGACCTTGGTGAAGACCCTGGGAGCCGTAGCTATGCCAAAAGGGAGAGCCACAAATTGAAAGTGACCCGTCGGGAAAGCGAAACGAAGAAAACGCTGATGGGCCGGGAAAATAGGGATGTGGAGGTAGGCGTCCCGGATGTTCACCGACGTAAGAAACTTCCCCTGGTCCATGGAGGACACTACGAAGCCTTACTTACCTACAGATGTCTTCAGCCAGCTTTTTAGATACATGCATCACGTCAGGCTGCAACAGCGGGACGAGCAGGGAGAATAGGGGGACCTGGACCCAAGGTGCAACCCCAGGCACTGGCCGTTGGCAGGAAGGGGTTATCGATGCATAGGGGTTATGTCCTGTGCCCCTTAGCCGCAAATGGGGGAACAGGTAGCGCCATGCTCCTGAACCCCCACCTAAAAACAAGAAAATAAAAAGGATAGAAGAACCTAACACAGGCCCTAACTGAAAAACAAATAAGATGACCATGTCTGAGAGAGCTCCAGACCTGTGCCTTGCCTCCTATGACACTAAGCCAAAACTGATTAGCTCAGAGTCAGTAGGAGGGGCCGACTTTTTTCTTTGTATTCCTAGTGTCAGCGCCTCCTAGTGGCAAGAGCATATACCCACAGTTCTGTGTCCCCCAATGGTTCCGACCGAGAAATAAAATTGTCCTTGTCCATAAGGCCAAAATGTCCTGGTCCTTAATTGGTTAAAGTTAGTACCAAAATGCACCGATTTCCTATTTGTTTTAAAAAGAGCAGTTTTTGTCCCTGTGAACATACCCTTAGGAAACTAGCACGACTGGTTCTGGCAAGAGGCGTAGCTTGTAGCTTCTGGGCCCCCAATGCAAAATCTGCAACAGGACGCCATATGCCAATTATATTACTGGTCTCTACGCCCTGGGTTCTGGCCATCAGAAAAGTTGCACGTTTTTCTGAAAACCCCTAGCCAGTGCAAGTTTGTGCTTTTTTTCCTTGTGAATTTACACCCATATACCCAAGGGGTTTCGCCTTTCATGCCCATCAGGCTTAGTACAATTTATGCAAGATTACTAGCTACAAAACCACATCCATATGCAGTTATGCCCAGCATGCAGCAGGCATGCTGGGAGTTCTAGTTTTGTAAGGGAAAAGGCGCCCTTCCAATAAGAGAGACCTGAAGCAGTTTACAAAGGAAGAGTGGTCTTACATTCCGGCTGAGAGGTATAAGAAGCTTATTGATGGTTATAGGAAGCGACTGATTTCGGTTATTTTTTCCAAAGGGTGTGCAACCAAATATTAACCTCTTCAGGACACAGGGCGTATGGATACGCCCTGCATTCCGAGTCCTTAAGGACCGAGGGCGTATCCATACACCCGTGGGAAATCCGGTCTCCACCGCTAGCCGATTTTCTCCAATTCTGGGCTGATCGGGTCTCTGGTGACCCGATCACCCGGAAAAATAGGGCTGATCGGAGTTGTCAGCAACAGCCCCGATCAGCCTAAAGGATAGGAGTGAGGTCGCAAAGCTGCGATCTACTCCTATCCCCTGCCATTACTCAGAACAGAGTTCTGACCAATGGCAGCGCAGGACAGGGGGTTGCCATGGCAACCCCCGTTCTGCCCGCCCCTGGATGTCAAGGGGCTCTGGGAAAAATATGGAGGCCGTACCTGCAGGAGAAGATGCCTGGGGACCTGGGATCTTCGCTGGAGCCTGCAGGATCCAGATCAGGTAGGGAATAGACAGTGGGGGGGGGGAATTGAAAGTGAAAGTAAATTGATCTTTGCTGTGGAAACCACTAGGGGGGCCAAACTGCAACTCCCAGCATGCCCAGACAGCCAAAGGCTGTCTGGGCATGCTGGGAGTTGTAGTTTTGCAACATCTGGAGGGTCACAGTTTGGAGACCACTGTTACAGTGGTGCCCAAACAGTAGCCCTCCAGATGTTGCCAAACTACAACTCTCAGCATGCCTTGACTGCCCAGGCATATTGGGAGTTGTAGTTCTGTAACATCTGTCCCTTCAGATTTAGCAATTTTCATGAAATGTTTGAAAATTGCTGCTCTACTTTGAAGCCCTCTAATTTTTTTCAAAAAGCTAAAATATGTCCATTTTATGATGCCAACATAAAGTGGACATATTGTATTTGTGAATAAAAATAAAATGTATTTGGAATATCCATTTTCCTTACAAGTAGAGAGCTTCAAAGTTAGAAAAATGCTAAATTTTCAAAATTTTCATGAAATTTTGGGATTTTTCACCAAAAAAGGATGCAATTAAAGCCGAAAATTTACCACCAAAATAAAGTAGAATATGTCACGAAAAAACAATCACAGAATCAGAATATTCGGTAAAAGCGTTTTCGCGTTATTAATTCGTAAAGTGACGGTGGTCAGAATTGCGAAAAAGGGCTCAGTCCTTAAGGTGAAAAAGGGCTGCGTCCTTAAGGGGTTAAGTTAAGGGTGACAATAATTTTGTCCAGCCCATTTTTGGAGTTTGGTGTGACATTTTGTCCAAGTAGCTTTTTTCCTCCCTTTTTTGGTTCAGTTCCAATACATACAAATGGAATAAACATGTATATAGCAAAACATGTGTTACTGTAATCCTTTTCTGTGAGAAATACTTCATTTTCTAGAAAGATTTCAGGTGTGCCAACATTTACGGCAATGACTATTTCTGATAGGAATATGGTTATAAATATTATTTTGCATGGGGATATTTTTATTACATGGGGATTATAGGTGGAATATCACAGTTACACATGCCAAGTAACACATTTGACCTGTTTCTGATAAGAATAGGAGTATAATACACTGCTCAAAAAAAATAAAGGGAAAAAGTCAATGACACTTCTGTGAACTCACACTGTCCACTCAGGAAGCAACACTGATTGACAATCAATTTCACATGATGTTGTGCAAATGGAACAGACAATAGGTGGAAATTATAGGCAATTAGCAAGGCACCCCCCAATAAAGTAGTGTTTCTGCAGGTGGTGAAAACAGACCACTTCTCAGTTCCTATGCTTCCTGGCTGATGTTTTGGTCACTATTGAATGCTGGCGGTGCTTTCACTCTAGTGGTAGCATGAGACGGAGTCTACAACCCACACAAGTGGCTCAGATAGTGCAGCTCATCCAGGATGGCACATCAATGTGAGCTGTGGCAAGAAGGTTTGCTGTGTCTGTCAGCGTAGTGTCCAGAGCATGGAGGTGCTATCAGGAGACAGAGGAGGTCGTAAAAGGGCAACAACCCAGCAGCAGGACCGCTACCTCAGCCTTTGTGCAAGGAGGAGCAGGAGGAGAACTGCCAGAGCCCTGCAAAATGACCTCCAGCATGCCACAAATGTGCATGTGTCCACTCAAACAGTCAGAAACAAACTCCATGAGAACGTT
Source organism: Hyla sarda (assembly GCF_029499605.1). NCBI lineage: Eukaryota > Metazoa > Chordata > Amphibia > Anura > Hylidae > Hyla > Hyla sarda. The sequence continues at coordinate 183,522,322 of NC_079192.1, read as the reverse complement.
CTGCTGCCTGCAACATCCTCCAGCATGACCAGTTTGGCGATGGGTCAGTAATGGTGTGGGGTGGCATTTCTTTGGGGGCCGCACAGCCCTCCATGTGCTTGCCAGAGGTAGCCTGACTGCCATTAAGTACCGAGATGAGATCCTCAGACCCCTTATGAAACCATATGCTGGTGCGGTTGGCTCTGGGTTCTTCCTAATGCAAGACAATGCTAGACCTCATGTGGCTGGAGTGTCAGCAGTTCCTGCAAGAGGACGGCATTGAAGCTATGGACTGGCCCGTCCGTTATCCAGACCAGAATCCGATTGAGCACATCTGGGACATCATGTCTCACTCCATCCACCAACGCCACGTTTCACCACAGACTGTCCAGGACCTCCCTACAACCCCACCTCACCAGGCATTATAGGGAGGTCATACGGGCACATGGAGGCCACACACACTACTGAGCCTCATTTTGACTTGTTTTAAGGACATTACATCAAAGTTGGATCAGCCTGTAGTGTGGTTTTCCACTTTGATTTTGAGTGTGACTCCATATCCAGACTTCCATGGGTTGATAAATTTGATTTCCATTGATAATTTTTGTGAGATTTGGTTGTCTGCACATTCAACTATGTAAAGACGAAAGTATTTCATACGATTAGTTCATTCATTCAGATCTAGGATGTGTCATCTTAGTGTTCCCTTAATTTTTTTTGAGCAATGTATTTTTTTACATGGGTATTATGGGTGGAAATGGTTACACATGCCAAGTAATACATTTGACCTATTTCTGATAAGAATATGGCTATAAAAAATTTTTTTTACACTGGGATTATGGGCGGAATATTATGGTAACATGCCAAAAAATAACTTTAAAAAAAAAAAAAAACACAACTAACAACGGCACTGCGTTGTGCCGTTACCAGTGGCAACTGGAGAAAAGACAGGTGAGCTGGTCCACTTACCTGATGATGTTGAGCTAGTAGCTGAACACCTATACAGGCATGTAGTAAGTAAAATCTTTTAGTAGCTGCCTTGACCCACACCCGTCCAGGACGGTCCTGCTAGAGATATTTTAGATGCCCAAGAGAACTGGGAGCCTGCTGTTGAGAAAAGCTGGTTTTTAGGGACACTCAAAGATCGTGCAATTCTACATACATTGATTAGATTTCTACATAATCATGACTGAGTGCTGACAGTTTGTGCATACATAATATACCTAAAAAGAAGAAGGAAAGAACTCCCTATACATAAATGAAATTATTGACATGATTATACACCTAAAAGAGGGCTTTTCTTTTTAAAACAATAAGTATGTATCGCTGTAATCCAATAGGCGATGTATTAGGGAGATGTATTAGTTGGCAGAACGGGATACGTTTGTCCACAATGTTGCAGAATGGAATGCACACAGTAACAAGTTTGTTTATTTTTTTTTTTTTATTAAAAAAGTCTGAAATACAAATATTGCAATTGATTACCGTATTTATCTGCGTATAACATTTTTTAAACTAACACTTTTAGCTTAAAGTCTGTGTGTTATACGATGATAATCTCTTTCTGGCCCAGCAGAAGACACTGAGGTTCAATGATTTAAAGTGGCCGCTTAAGGTCAACTGCAGAGGCTTCTGCGGGGGCCAGTGTCCCGTCACCTCCCGATTCCCTCACCATTCCCCGCCTTTCATATTTACGTCTCCTGGGGGCACGCTCCTGCAGGCTCCAGGGCGTCCTGGCCATTGCTGTGCACTGACAAGTAATGTTGCATTGAGGACGTCACATGTCAGTGCACATCCCAGGATGCCAGAGAAGCAGCTACAGTTACATGATCTAAAGCGGCCGCTTTAAGTCATTGAACCGAAGTGGCTTCTGCTGGGCCAGAAAGTTTATCAACAGGGAGAAAATATATCCCGTTCTACCAACTAAGGCTGGGTTTCCATTACATTTCTCCCATACGGGAGCACATACAGCAGGGGAAAGCTAAAAACTTGCGCTCCCGTATGTAATTCATTTCAATGAGCAGACCGCAGTGCGCTTTTCCCCCGCACCTAAAACCGTGGTCGACCACGGTTTTAGGTCCGGTTGTAATAGCACATACAGGGCAAAAATGAGCCCACCGAACGTTTCACTGCGGTCGGCTCATTGAAATTAATAACATACTGGAGTGCATAGAAAGGCATACAGGAGCGCAAGTTTTTAGCTAATAAGTCCGCTATTGGATTACAGCGATACATCCATACTAATCGTTTTAACAAAGCCCTCTTATGTGTATATTCATGTCAGTCATTTCATTTATATATAGGGAGTTCCTTCCTCCTTTTTAGGTATATTAATTATGTATGCATGGACTGTCAGTACTCAGTCATGATTATGTAGAAATCTAATCATGTATGTAAAATTGCACAATCTGTGAGCGCCCCTGAAAACCAGCTTTTGTCCACAGCAGGTTCCCGGTTCTCCTGAGCATCTGAAATCTCTAGCAGGACCGTCCTGGAAGGGTATGGGTCAAGACAGCTACTGAAAGATTTTACTTACTACATGCCAGTATAGGTGTTCAGCTCCTAGCTCAACATCATCAGGTAAGCGGACCAGCTCACTTGTCTTTTCTCCAGTTGCCACTGCTAACGGCACAACGCAACACCGCCGTTTGCTTTTACACAGTTATTTTTTTTACATGGTGTTACCATAATATTCCACCCATAATCCCTATGTAAAAAATATTTATTGCCATAATCTTATCAGAAACAGGTCAAATGTGTTCCCTAACATGTGTAACCACAATATTCCACCCATAATCCCCATGTACAAAAACATAGCCATATTCTTATCAGAAAAGGGTCAAATGTATTACTTGGCATGTGTAACCATGATATTCCACCTATAATTGCCAAGTAAAAAATATTTATACCCATATTATCAGAAATAGGTCAAATGTGTTACTTTGCATGTGTAACCACGATATTTCACCCATAATCCCCATGAAAAAAAAATATTTATACCCATATTCTTATAAGAAACAGGTCAAATGTGTTCCCTAGCATGTGTAACCACAATATTCCACCCATAATCCCCATGTACAAAAATATAGCCATATTCTTATCAGAAAAGGGTCAAATGCTTGTCTTGTAGACTGTCTTCTGTCTATTATACAGGGTCTACATAGCACGTTCTCCCATATACCTTCTTGCCTGGACTACTCCTGCTCCTTATATGCTCTGATCTCTCCTCTCCACTATTTCCATATTTTGTCCTGGCGACAAGGGTACCCTCATTACACCTTCCCTTCACACTTGTCATTACTGTAATATCATGGTATTACTGTTATGTACTAGGGATCGACCGATTATCGGTTTGGCCAACATTGTCGGCCGATATTCACGATTTTGGACGTTATCGGTATCGGCATTTACCTTGCTGATAATCCGATAATGCACCACCCCCACCCACCGCCGCACCGCCGCCACTGCCCTATTGCCTCCCCGTTTCCGGTTTTATAATGACCTGTTCCCGGGGCCCAGGGTCCGTGCTATTTCTGGCTCCTGCGGCATCCTGTGCGCTGCGCAATGACGAGTGATGTCCTCAACGCGACGTCACCGTCAGTGCGCACAGTGACAGCTCAGGAGGATGGCGCTGGAGCCAGAAGTAGCACGGACCCTGGGCCCCAGGAACAGGTAATTATTAAACCGGGAATGGGTGAGGCAATGGGGCAGCGGCGGCGGTCTCTGGCCGGGGCTGTGTGGCGCAGTGGAGGTGCGGCGTGGGCGTTGGCGGTGATAGAACTCAAGACCCCAGGACAGGCAGGGGGAGAGAAGCGGGTGGCGGCGTCGCAGGGGGGGGGAAAATAGCCATTAACATATCGATATTCTGGTATAAGTTAACGGCTATCGGCCCTAAAAAAAAACTATAATCGGTCGATCCCTACTATGTACCTTATTGTTCTTTATATCTCTTGTTTTGTTCTGTATTGTGGCCTACCAGGCCATTGTTCTATTGCAATGCATATTCATTTTGGTTTCTGTAGCCTTTGATTTACTTAATAAAACTTATCTTGAATAGGTAAAAAAAAAAAGAAATAGGTCAAATGTGTTTCTTGACATATGTAATCATGATATTTCTCCCATAATCCCCATGTAAAAAAAATATTAGCCATATTATCAGAAAACAGGTAAAATCAATAAACAGCCCTACAAATGTTTTGACTCCTTTTTCTATTTCTATAGAATTAAGGCTGGGTTCACACCACATTTTTGCAATACAGTTCCTGTATCAGGTTTTTGATAGAAAAACAGGTTCCTCAAAACCTGACTAAACTGTATCAAAACATGTGTACAAATTTTTAACTGTATACGGTTTGAAAAATTATGTCCGGTTGCATCCGTTTTACGAAAAAAAAAAAAAAAAGCTTATATGTTTTCAACTTTTCACTCCATTATGAATAAGGTTTCACTTGTTTGTTTGAAATTCCAAGAAAAAAAAAACTGCGGAAAGTCAAAAACCGTATGATGGAAACCGGATGGAACTGTACACAAATACGGTTCCCATTGACTCCTATGTTAAAAAAAAAAAAAAAAAAAAATACGGTTTAATACAGTTTTTCACCGGGGCCAAAAGCCGTGGTAGGCCACGGTTTTCTGTCTGAAAAAAAAAAAAAAAAAAAAGTTAAAAAACTGTGGTTTGAAAAACGGAGACAACCGTATACCATATGGTGCACACGGTTTTGAATGGGAAGTCTATGTGCATGGTTTTCTGTGCGGTTGTATACTTTTTTTGTTGTTTTTTTTTTTTATGAAACCGTATTCAGAAACCGTATAGCAAAATCGTGGTGTGAACCCACCCTAAGGGTGGGTTCCCACCACGATTTTTCTATACAGTTTTTGGATACCTTTTAAAAAAATAATAAATAACGTATGCAACTGTACAGCAAATCGTGCACATAGACTTCCCATTCAAAACAGTGTGCACCATATGGTATACGGTTGTCTCCGTTTTTCAAACCACACGGTTTTTTACTCTTTTTTTTCCGGACAGAAAACTGTGGCCAACCACGGTTTTTGGTCCGGGTGAAAAACCGTATTGACCTGTATAAGGTGTTTGTTTTTTTTTTTTTTTTTATATTTATTTTTTTTACATGGGAGTCAATGGGAACCGTACAGAACTGTATGTGCGTACGGTTCCATCCAGTTTTCACCATACGGTTTTTTGACTTTCCACATTTTTTTTTCTTGGAACTTCAAACAAGTGAAACTTTATTCATAATGGAGTGAAAAGTTCAAACGTATACGGTATTTTTCTTAAAAAAACTGATGCAACCGGACATCATTTTTCAAACTATATACGGTTTTCAACGTGTAATTTTATGTCTGATACTTGTCTTTGTTTGTACCCCATAATTGTAAGCGCTGCGGAATCTGTAGGCGCTAAATAAAATAAATAAACCGTATACAGATAAAAATTTGTACACAAGTTTTGATGAATCCGTTTTTTTTTTTTTTTAAATCTTTATCAAAAACCTGATACAGGAACCGTATAGCAAAATCGAGGAGTGAACCCACCCTAACTATGATTTCATTATAAAACTGTAAAAATTTCAGCAAGTAAATAGTGAAGCTTCTTTTTGCAACATAGTATCAAGAACTACAGAAAAGAACATACTGTCATTTGCCATGAGTGTAAAAAGTATAGTGACATCTAGTGATGGTTATCAGAATTGCAGTCGGTAATCCCAGTAGGTCCCTTGGAAAAAAGTGAGCGATCCAGCTGTTCAGTGCAGAGATCACTTCCAACAGGTTCCAGCACATACAGTAAAGATACATTAAATAGTTTAATATTAAAGTGAAAATATTATTGTACATAAAGTTACAAAAGTGTGAAATCACAGAGAACACAGTATCCCAATGCAAAACTACAATTCCCATCATGCCCGGACAGCCTAAGGCTGTCAGGGCATGATGGGAGTTGTAGTTTTGCAGCAGCTGGAGTGCCACAGGTAGATAAACAAAATCCTAGCCAATGCTACACACAGTATACACAGTCTTAAAGGTATATATCCGACTTAGTAAAGGAAACCTCACATATTTGTGCAAAAAGCAGAGCAGAAGACCCAACGTACGGGCTGTTATTACTGAAAGCGCTTACCTGGTATCTGCATGTACAGAGATAGGAATGCACTCAGGTAAATCCCGCTCAACCCCCATAGGAAGGTGTTCCGAACCTGCCGTTGTTCCCCCATGACCGCGGAAGCCCCGAATCTCTGCAGCTGTCTGGATGAGTCACAACGTGGCCGGTCCGCACATGCGCAGTGACTGGAGAGCGCTCGCCCTACCGGACGCGCATGCGCGTTTCCCGTTTCTACGTACTAAATCCTGCTGCGAGATCTGATTGGCGAGATCGGGGAGATTTAGGGGAATGTTCAGTGGTTCATCTACTGCGCCTGCGCAAACTCGAGCGTGTGGTCAACTCGGGAGCTCATGCGGGGACGTGTACCCTTGCTGCTAAGCAATAAGGACAAATGAGAAAGAGAATATAACATTAGGTTTTTGGTGCATCGTTCGTAGCTCCTTTGTGAATGATTGTTGCTAGAGATGAGTGAACTTACAGTAAATTCGATTCCTCACGAACTTCTCGGCTCGGCAGTTGATGACTTTTCCTGCATAAATGAGTTCAGCTTTCAGGTGCTCCCGTGGGCTGGAAAAGGTGGATACAGTCCTTGGAGACGCTTTCCTAGGACTTTATCCACCTTTTCCAGCCCACCGGAGCATCGGAAAGCTGAACTAATTTATGCAGGAAAAGTCAGCAACCGCCGAGCCGAGAAGCTCGTGACGAATCGAATTTACTATAAGTTCGCTCATCTCTAATTGTTGCATTTGTAATTACATTATGTCATTTTTTCCTTAAAGGAAACATGGAGGAGATTTAGTAACCCATTAAGGACCACGGGTTTTTCCGTTTTTGCATTTTCGTTTTATCCTCCTTACCTTTTAAAAATCATAACTCTTTCAATTTTGCACCTAAAATTCCATATGATTGCTTATTTTTTGCACCACCAATTCTACTTTGCAGTGACATCAGTCATTTTACCCAAAAATCTACGGCGAAACGAAAAAAAAAATCATTGTGCGACGAAATTGAAGAAAAAAACGCCATTTTGTAACTTTTGGGGGCTTCCGTTTCTATGCAGTACATTTTTCGGTAAAAATGACACCTTATCTTTATTCTTTAGGTCCATACGGTTAAAATGATAGGTTGGATTTTGTCGTACTTCTGTAAAAAAATCATAACTTCATGCAGAAAAATGTATACGTTTAAAATTGTCATCTTCTGACCCCTATTACTTTTTTATTTTTCCTCATATGGGGCGGTATGAGGGCTCATTTTTTGCGCCGTAATCTGAAGTTTTTAGTGGTACCTTTTTTGTATTGATCGGGCTTTTTGATCGCTATTTTTTCATAATATAAAAAGCGACCAAAAATATAAAATATTTTTATAGTTCGGACATTTACGCACATGGCGATACCACATATGTTTATATTTATTTTTATTTACATGGTGTTTTTTTTTTTATGGGAAAAGGGGGGTGATTTGAACTTTTATTAAGGAAAGGGTTAAATCAAATTTATTAACTTTTTTTTTTACACTTTTTTTTGCAGTGTTAAAGGTCTCTGCACACACTGGGGGAGATTTATCAAAACCTGTGCAGAGGGAAACTTGCCCAGTTGCCCATAGCAACCAATCAGATCGCTTCTTTCATTTTTCACAGGCCTTCATAAAAATGAAAGCAGCAAGCTGATTGGTTGCTAGGGGCAACTGGGCAAGTTTTCCTCTGCACAGGTTTTGATAAATCTCCCCCACTGATCTTATACCCTGATCACTGCAAAGCCATAGCTTTGCAGTGATCAGGGTTATCGGCGGTCGATTGCTCAAGCCTGAATCTCAGGCTTGGAGCAATCAATCGCCGAGGTGACACGCTGGAGGCAGGTAAGAGGACCTCCACTCGTGTCCCAGCTGATCGGGACACCGCATTTTCGCTGAGCAGCCGGGAAGGTTTTACTTTTGGTTTAGACGTGGCGTTCAACTTTGAACGCTGCGTCTAAAGGGTTAACAGTGCGCTGCACGGCGATCGCTGCCGCGCGCTATTAGCCCTGGGTCACGGCATCAGATACATGCCAGGACCGACCCGATATGACCCACCGCATGACCCCGCGTCATATCGGGTCAGTCCCGGCATGTATATATCACAGGAGCCGGCCAAGGACGTAAATATACGTCCTTGGTCGTTAAGGGGTTAAGGACTTCATTTTTTCCTCATCACCTTCTAAAAAATCATAACGCTTTCAAATTTGGATATAAAATTCCATATTATGGCTTATTTTTTGTGCCACCAATTCTACTTTGCAGTGACATTAGTCATTTTACCAAAAAATTCACGGCGAAACGTGAAAAAGATTAATTGTGCAACAAAATTGAAGAAAAAATGCCATTTTGTAAGTTTTGGGGGCTTCCGTTTCTACACAGTGCATTTTTCTGTAAAAATGACACCTTCTCTTTATTCTGTAGGTCCATACGATTAAAATGATACCCTACTTATATAGGTTTGATTTTGTCGCACTTCTGAAAAAAATCATAACTACATGCAGGAAAATGTATAAGTTAAAAATTCTCATGTGCTGACCCCTATAACTTTTTTATTTCATTTTCTGCTCCATGATCTGACGTTTTTATCTGTACCATTTTTGTATTGATCGGACTTTTTAATCGCTTTTTATTCATTTTTTTATGATATAAAAAGTGACCAAAAATACGCTATTTTGGACTTGAGAATTTTTTTTGAGTGTACGCAATTGACCGTGAGGTTTTAATAATGATATATTTTTATAGTTCGGACATGTCCGCACGCGGCGATACCACATATGTTTATTTTTATTTACACTGTTTTTTTTTCTATGGGAAAAGGGGGGTGATTCAAACTTTTATTAGGGAAGGGGTTAAATGACCTTTATTAACTTTTTTTTTCACTTTTTTCTTTTTGCAGTGTTATAGCTCCCATAGGGTTATAGCTCCCATAGGGTGCTAGCAGATCGGGACATCGCGATTTTATCCCGACTGAGCTGCCGGGAAGCTTTCACTTCCATTTTAGACACGGCGATCAACTTTGATCGCCGTGTCTAAAGGGTTAATAGCGTGGCACAACGACTGGTGCCGCACGCTATTAGCCCAGGGTCCCAGCTATCATTAGCCGCCGGGACCGACCCGGTATGACTCGCCGTGACCCCACGTTATATACAAGGACCGGGCGCAGGGCGTACAGGTACTACCTGCTTCCTTAAGAGGTTAAAACCTGTGGAGAGGAAAAGTTGCCCATAGCAACCAATCAGATCGCTTCTTTTATTTTCGCAGGCCTTGGTACGAATGGAAGAAGCAATCTGGTTGCTATGGGCAACTGGGCAACTTTGCCTCTCCACAGGTTTTAATAAATCTCCCCCCATGTTACTGAAATTTTGTGTATATAACCATAAACAACACGTAATGCACATTATTTAACCCTTTGAAAAGCTTACCAAATTAGTTTTTTTGTACTTTCGTTTTTTTTCTCCTTGCCTGTTGATAGCCTATATGAGGGCTTGCTTTCTGCTCGACCAATTGTATTTTGTAATGACTTAAAGCGCAAGTGTCCTGAGGTTTGGGGCATATAACCTAACCACAGTGTGTGTATGGTGTGTAAAATATGTCTGTAGCTTTGCTTTTATCCCTCTTATTACGGCTTTTATTAGCTCAAAAACACTTTTATATGCTGTCACTGACAGTCGGATGGGCATGGCCAGGGGTTCACTATGCCCCGCGGCCACCACACCTATCCCCTGTACACCAGCGCTGGGACCACTGTGTGATTGACACACAGGTCCCAGCACATGCGCCCCTTATCTTTCATATGTAAGCGCCAACCTCCTCATGTAATCTACTTACTACTGGGGTGACACACTGTAACAAACCCCCTCCTCATGTAATCTCCTTACTACTGGGGTGACACACTGTAACAAACCCCCTCCTCATGTAATCTCCTTACTACTGAGGTGACACACTGTAACAAACCCCCTCCTCATGTAATCTCCTCACTACTGGGGTGACACACTGTAACAAACCCCCTCCTCATGTATTCTCCTTACTACTGAGGTGACACACTGTAACAAACCCCCTCCACATGTAATCTCCTTACTACTGAGGTGACACACTGTAACAAACCCCCTCCTCATGTAATCTCCTTACTACTGGGGTGACACACTGTAACATACCCCCTCCTCATGTAATCTCCTTACTACTGGGGTGACACACTGTAACATACCCCCTCCTCATGTAATCTCCTTACTACTGGGGTGACACACTGTAACAAATCTCCTCATGTATTCTCCTTACTACTGAGGTGACACACTGTAACATACCCCCTCCACATGTAATCTCCTTACTACTGAGGTGACACACTGTAACAAACCCCCTCCTCATGTAATCTCCTTACTACTGGGGTGACACACTGTAACATACCCCCTCCTCATGTAATCTCCTTACTACTGGGGTGACACACTGTAACATACCCCCTCCACATGTAATCTCCTTACTACTGGGGTGACACACTGTAACATACCCCCTCCACATGTAATCTCCTTACTACTGGGGTGACACACTGTAACATACCCTCTCCTCATACAATCTCCATACTATTGAGTTGAAATACTGGGGGGGGGGGGGGGGGGGGTGTCGGAGAGAAATGGATGTGGTGAGATGCACGCGCTGTCAGGATGCTCAACGGATCTACTTTCCAGTAGGCTCTTATGACCTAGTGATGGGAGAGTGAAGAAATTACCATATTTATTACAGGGGCAGGCATAGCAATGCATATTGAGGAGGCACTGAAGCACGGCAAGCAGGCTCCCTGTCTCCATTGCATGATTGCTGATGTCCACCATTACTGGCGGGTCCCTAACTGCTGATAGCAGCAGAGACCTGCCGTGCATGAAGCGAGCACTGCTCCGATGCTTGCGTCATGTACAGAACATAAATGTACTTCCTGGTGCGCAAAGTCCCAGCGGGTCTTGGGACATTTCAGCCGGATATTACCATTTCTGGGGGTCTTGGGACACTTCAGCTGGCTATTACCATTGCCACGGTTATCGGGACTGAAATCCTGTGCAATTTAACATGTCTGGATGACATGTCAAAAATGCTTTAAAGAGTACCTGTCAGATCCAACAAAAAAACTTTTTTTTTAATATATCACTCAGTACCTAATCCTGACCATGTACATCTCATTTTTATGTGTCTAGCACCTTTATCTATTTTGTATCACACTTTTAATTTAGCTCACTAGTCTGAATTCCTTTCAAAGGGAGGGGGCGTGGCCTCACTGTGCAGGTCTCCGCCCCCTCCATCAGTATACTGTCTGCTCACATCTCCCCTAGCATTAGCAAAACTACAACTCCCAGCTTGTCCTCACTGACAGTAGCGGGACACAAGCTGACAGTGGGAGGATTGTTCCTCCAGTTGTGAGCCCTGCACTCACAGCTGTCAATCAAGGAAGTGTGTCCATGACATAGGTGATGATGCATGGACACAGCAGGACTAGTATGTGTTCAAGCAGGCAGGGGGGCAGTTGCTTGACTGGATTTTTCAGTATGAAATACTGAAAATTTTCTAATGAAAGCAATTGCAAAACCTATTGGTTATACATGCTTTACAACATATCAAAAGTTTTTGTATCTGACAGTGCCAATTTAAGGATGGGCCATTAGTTTTGTAAGACTGGGTAACTATATCCTAAGAACAGGCTATCAAAGTACAACATCTTAATGGTTTGGTGCAGAGCTTTGTGCTGCTATATGGCGTTGTATTATAGAGGTATTCTCCCTTGTTACTTCTGTATAAGGTGGCCAATGGAGAATGCTACAATTCAGGAAATACTAGGCAGTGTACACCAGTGTATGGTGGATGTGCTCTGTTAACCCAGCCTATACTACCTGCAATTGACGCCACAATTGATGGCAAAAGTGCATCGGTTTAGTATCCGGCATTTATGAATTGTGCATGCTGGGTAGGTAAATGCTGCAAGTTTCCCAGACCGGTGCCCATGTGGCGTGTTCCGATGTCCAACTTGAGGCGCCGGATGAATGTGAACCGTCCAATTCAAATGAATGGGACAGTTTTACAATAAGTTTCCCTCTTGTGCTACAGCGCCGAAGGGAAATGACAACAGACTTAAATGAAGGGGTCCTAAAGGAAACATGTCACATGGACAATGCAGACCAATCGGAAAATCTAATGATAGTTCATGAGAAGCTGATCAGATAAATATATGGATTATGGGAAAAGATTCAGTATTAGGATGCGTTCCCACAGGGAGTATACGCAGCGTATTTGACGCTGCGCAAAATTTATGGCAGCAGTGGGAAATACGCTGCGTATTCCTTGCTCACTATACACACAGGGCTTTCCGGCGGCAGCCCTATGTGTGTAGTGAGTTTTGGAGGCGGCGCCGTGTGCCGGCGTGTCTGTGACTGCACACATAGGGCTGCCACCGGAAATCCCTGTGTGTATAGTGAGCAAGGAATACGCAGCGTATTTCCCGCTGCTGCCATAAATTTTGCGCAGCGTCAAATACGCTGCGTATACGCCCTGTGGGAACGCACCCTTAGACTGCATTCACATCTCGTTTTTGCAATATGGTTCCCGTATCCGGTTTAATTGAAAAAAACGTATTGAACCGTATTGCAAACTGTATATATAGACATTTCATTGTAAACCGTATGCCAACCGTAGCATCAGGTTGTGTACGTTTTGCATCATTTACGGGTTTATATGGTTTTTACCCGTACACAAAACCGTAGTCTACGGATACAACCCGTATACGGTTATTTTAAAATGGAGTTCTATGGTAACCGTATTGAACCGTATGTGCGTACGGTTACATTTTTTGGGGGGAAATTCAGTAAAAAGAACTTTATTTAAAATGTTGACAAACATAAAAACGCATTAAGACGTAGGCAAACGGACATTCATTTTCAAACTGTATACGGTTTAAAAACTTGAGGAGGCATATATGGTTGCATACGTTTCGGTCCGGTTTGGAGACATACGTTTTTTTTTTGTACAGAAACGGGATACGGGACCCATCTTACAAAAACGCGATGTGAATGCAGCCTTACTTGTCATTTATTAATGGAAATATCTCTTCTTTGTGGTCATATGGGCGGTCCTGCCCAGTGATTGACAGTTATGTGTGTAAGAGTGCATATAGAGAGCTGTCAATCTCTGATTAGGACCGCCCACATGACTACATAGCCCAGAAAGAGCAGGGATTAATAAAGTCATACAGTGATCCCTCAACTTACAATGGCCTCAACATACAATGGTCTTTTCTGGACCATTGTAAGTTGAAACCAGACTCAACATACAATGCTACGGACAGTCCAGATCTGTGAAACGCGTCAATGGCCGGAAGATCTGACTAATCAGAATGGGCATTCACTGGTAATACACCTGTATTACTAAAGTGCATGCACTGACTGGTGTCTGGTAGCGCTCCCTACTGTACAGGGAGGTATTATATGTTCTGTACTCTTTACCTGTTCCAGGGTTGGCTGCTCCTTTGGACACCAGGTGACGGCAACCATATGTAACTTTTTTAGGACATTGTGTAGTGGACAGGACCCTGAAGAAGCTCCTGTCCTCTACATAGACCAGTGTTTCCCAAGCAGGGTGCCCCCCCCTGCTGTTGCAAAACTACAACTCCCAGCATGCCCGGACAGCCTTTGGCTGTCCGGGCATGCTGGGAGTTGTAGTTTTGCAACAGCTGGAGGCTCCCTGCTTGGGAAACACAGACTTAGACATTGATTTACAGTTCCCAGCAGATTTTTCTTACTTTTATATGTAAGGATTTGCTTTATCTATATTAGTTATCTACTTATTTTTCTTTAATCCTCATTTCTCCCTATTTTTTGGATGACATTTTGGGGCTTCAGAACCAATTACCAGGTTTCCATAGAGTTCTGGTCTCAACATGCAATGGTTTCAACATACAATGGTCGTCCTGGAACCAATTAAGTAACTTGAGGGATTACTGTACTGGAACATTTCCCACAAAACTGTATATTTGTCTTCTCAGCTTCTCCTGCTCTATAGAATGGTGACTGCAGACAGGACTGCATTGTTATGCAACAGGTTCCCTATAAAGAAGCCCAGTTATGTATAGTTATGAAGGACACAGGGTGACCCAGCTCCATCAACAAAACCTCGGACTTCTCCGGTCCCATAGGACAATGTAATAGTCCCTGGCCAATCATCCCAAACCATGTGGTTCCTGCGTTACGTGTGCATGTGGCCACCAAATACTAAAGAACACTGTTTCCCAACCAGGGAGCCACCAGCTGTTTTAAAACTACAACTCCCAGCATGCCTGGACAGCCAGGTAGTTTTGAAACAGCTGGAGGCACCCTAGTTAGGAAACAGTGTCCTAGACCGTCATCGCCCCCTAACTACACCAACTCGGCAGCCATCTTTGTACTCCCAGTATGTCCGGGCTGATTGGTGGAATTCGAAGAGTCCGGAAGTACGTGTGTGTACCGGGCTAGGCGGGAAAAACAAAAATGGCGTGTTGAAGCCGAAAGGGAAGTGGTTTTACGAGTCAGCAGAGTGCGGGGATCTGGTGTACTTTATTGTACCGGGAGGCGGCGGCGCTAAGGTGAGTGTAGCGGACGGTGCGGTGCGGGGGTGGGAGCTGTAGGGAGGGGATGGTGTGTGCTGTGGTAACTCTATCAGTCCCGGACAGCTGCAGCGGGTATAATGGCAGTTGTAGTGTCACAACCGATGGAGAAGCACAGATGGCAGACTGCTACCTCTATACTGTATGTGGCAGTGCTGTGTATAATGCAGAAAGGGCGTAGATTCCCATAGAATAGTCCCACCCCTTCTCTTTGCTTGCTTTTCATGTCTGATCCTGTTTATAGCTGTATACAGTCCATGATAGGACTGTGTTATCCTCTGTGTATAGCTGTATACAGTCCATGATGGGACTGTGTGATCCTCTGTGTACAGTCCATGATGGGACTGTGTGAGCCTCTGTGTACAGTCCATGATGGGACTGTGTGAGCCTCTGTGTACAGTCCATGATGGGACTGTGTGAGCCTCTGTGTACAGTCCATGATGGGACTGTGTGAGCCTCTGTGTACAGTCCATGATGGGACTGTGTGAGCCTCTGTGTACAGTCCATGATGGGACTGTGTGATCCTCGCTGTATACTAGAGGTGAGCGAATCTGACAAAGTCGAATTCGTCCTGAATGTCATGAAAATTTTTGATTCGGACCAAATCCAAACTTCGACTCTCTTCGAAACACATTTCATTAGCGACACCCTGCGATCGTCCTGTATAAGGTATAGCGGCTTTCTCCTGCGCTCGCATCTCTGCAATAGATAGAACGATTGCAGCAGGTGTCAGGAGTGACACTCGCTGTGATCTGTCATTAACTGCAGGTACTACTACTCCCAACATGGAGCGCACACTGCTCCACACTCTGCTCCATGCTGGGAGCTGTAGTACCTGCATCAATAGACAGATCACAGTGAGTGTAACTTCTGACACCCGATGCGATCGTCCTGTATAATGTATAGATGCGGGCGGCCGGCTGCTCTTCTCTGGTCCCACTGTAGTATGAGTATATGCCGTGTATATACCTATTATTCATATTTCCCGCAGAGAGCTGTGATTGGCCAGATGGTTCCAGACACTCACAGCTCCTGCGCACTGGATTTGTTTACAAACAGTACGGGATCCATGCTTCAAGGCAGATGGGTTGTTTCATGTGACGGAGGTAACTCCCACTAATTATGTATTTATGTTGTTTATATGCCTGTATTTATTATTATAAGTTGTATTATCTGTTATTATAGCACTATGTCACTTTATTATCCATTCACTGAATATTTATGATCATGTACGGATCTCTTCTAATTGCACTTTATAATCTGTATTATGACAGAGGATGTCACTGTGATCACACCCAATTGGGCAGAGTCTATTGTAATTGATTATCATATATATATATATATATATATATATATATATATATATATATACACACACACATACATACAGTGGTCCCTCAACATACGATGATAATTCATTCCAAACGACCCATCGTTTGTCGAATCCATCGTATGTTGAGGGATCTGTGCAATGTAAAGTATAGGAAGCTGTACTTACCTGTCCCCGTCGCTCCGGACCAGGTCCTCACCGCTCCCGATGCTGTCCCAGGGGCTCCCGATGCTGTCCCGCTGCTCCGGTGTCTTCTTCGCGATCCTCCGGTGTCTTGCGCATCTTCCGCAGGGTCCGGGCCTCGCTTTCTGGTGACGTTATTACGCTGCTGCGCCAGAGCGGCGTGCGTAGTGACGTAATAACGACGCCGGAAAGCAAGGCCCGGACCCTGGAGAAGATGCGCAAGACACCGGAGGATCACGAAGTGGACCCGAAGCAGCGGGAATAGGTGAGCGAACCTGCCAGGGATGCTTAAACTGCTATCCGACAGCAGCTTAAGCATTTTGCGCTGTCGGATAGCAGTTAATGCGATGGCCCCGACATATAAAAGCATCGTATTTCTATGCTGATATCGACATGCGATGACCTCTGAGAGGCCATCGTATGTCGATTTTATCATATGTCGGGGCCATCGTAGGTCGTATGTGTATGTGTATATATATATATATATATATATATATATATATATATATATATATATATATATATATATATATATATATATATATATATCTCTGTGTGTCAACACTTTGGGTGAATAAAACATCACTTTGAGTTTATTACTACGCTGGAGTGCCGCCTGTTCGCGTTTTCTTTGGTTATATATATATATATTTTCATTCATACTACAGTGGGACCAGAGAAGAGCAGCCGCCCGCATCTATACATTATACAGGATGATTGCATCGGGTGTCAGAAGTGACACTTGCTGCAATCTGTCTATTAATGCAGATACTACAGCTCCCAGCATGGAGCAGAGTGTGCTCCATGTTGGGAGCAGTAGGACAGATCACAGCAGGTATCACTCCTGACACCCAATGCGATCGTCTTATATAGATGTGAGAAAGCCGCCCGCGTCTATACATTATACAGGAGTATGTCAGGAGTGACTACCTGAAAATAAAAAAATATTGAGAAAAAAAGTGAAGCGCACACTTTATTAAAAACATTATTGAAATCCATTACTAATAAAAATGAATAGGACTGTGAGATCATCTGTGTATAACTGTATAGAGTCCATAATCCTCTGTGTATAGCTGAATGTTGGTAAAGAGTCCATGATGTAACTATGTGGCCTCTCTAGTTGCAGTAGACATGCTGGACGATGTGGAGTCCCGGTACACCCACCTGCTGCAGCCCATCAGGGACATGACCAAGAACTGGGAGGTGGACGTAGCCGCTCAGCTGGGCGAGTACTTGGAGGAGGTAACGTGATATCATACTGACCAGTATTGCTTGTAGTCATTCTGACAACCTTGTCTCATATGACCTGTTAGGGCACTCAGACATCATACGGGGTGGTGTGTTCAGGATCCTCGTTCAGGATCCCTCCTTATATGAGCTAGCGCAGTGGTCTTCAACCTGCGGACCTTCTGATGTTGCAAAACTACAACTCCCAGCATGCCCGGACAGCCAACGGCTGTCTGGGCATGCTGGGAGTTGTAGTTTTGCAACATCTGAAGGTCCGCAGGTTGAAGACCACTGAGCTAGAGGATATAGATATGCTGGTTTGGCCATGTGTAACATGGTCGGTCATTTGATGGCCACTAGAGATGAGCGAACTTAAAGTAAATTCGATTCGTCACGAACTTCTCTGCTCGGCAGTTGATGACTTATCCTGCAAAATTGAGTTCAGCTTTCAGCTTTCCAGTGGGCTGGAAAAGGTGGATACAGTCCTAGGAGACTCTTTCCTAGGACTGTATCCACCTTTTCCAGCCCACCAGAGCACCTGAAAGCTGAACTAATTTACGCAGGATAAGTCATCAACTGCCGAGCCGAGAAGTTTGTGACGAATCGAATTTACTGTAAGTTCGCTCTTCTCTAATGGCCACCATATGATGCTGTGTTGTGACATGTAGGAATCCAGTTTTCTACTCCCTGCACTGAGGTGAAAAATTCTATAGAGAATAAATGGCTTACTGTCAGGGCTCAAGTCCTGTGGGAACTGAGTTCCTGGACCTTTTCCACCGCAGGAACACTGTTCCCATTAGCAGGAGTCTTGCAGGTGGAAGTGAGTTCCCTCACTTTTTTTTTTACCCAGGACTATGCTTCCTGTCCTCTGACGGCAGTGCGCTCCATTCATTAAGGGGGTGGCAATTGTCCTCCCTTCAATGGGTTGTTGGGTTCCTAGCGTTCAGACCCCTACTAATCAGCACAGGGGACAACTTTTGGAGATGTGAATAATACCCCTTTAATGGCAACACATCCACTTTACAGAGGTATTTATTTATTTTTCTTTAGCATTTCAGCCCATGATGCAAAGTTAGAATACTGTGTAATATGCACCGGACCCACACCCCGAAGTGCTGTAGTGCAATTATTCTTATTTTACTGTTTGACATTCCTTGCTGCCAGAGAAAATGGGGGAAATTCATCTACACCTTTCCAGAGGAAAAGTTGACCAGTTGCCAGTAGCAACCAATCAGCTTGTGTCTTTCATTTTTGAAAGGGCCTCTGAAAAATTAAAGCTATCTTATTGGTTGCCATGGGCAACAGGTAAACATTTCCTCTGCACAGGTTTTGATAAATCCCCCGCCCCCCCCCCCCCCCCCCCCCAAATATGTCATAGTTCACATGGTCTCCAGCGGGCATGGCCATGCTGCAGTGGGTAGGTGGATAGCCACGATCCCCTGGAGATCATGTGACTTATGACATTATCTCTGGCCTCATGGCATTCTGGGAAAGAGTAAAGTTAGAATACTTGAACTACAGCACTTCTGCATGTCGGTCCATGCATGGGACAAAGGGTAATACTAGGACTATATCTTTCCACCATGGGATCAAAGGCTGAAGAAAGAGAAAATCCTGGAAACCCCCTTGAAGGATGAGCAGGGAATAGGGCATAAAATCATGGAGGTGGCCGTGCACCGCCTCGCTGGGCTTCATGACAGGTTTTCCCCATCAGCTGCGAGGGGGCATTATCGGATTATCGGCAAGGTAATTGCCGATACGATAACGTCCAAAATTGTGAATATGGGCCGATAATATCGGCCAAACCGATAATCGGTGGATCCCTACTAGACCATGTTCTCTTTTGATCACTGACCTAATGCATTGAACTCCATTATGTAGTGTAGTCTATTATTTCTGTCACATTTAAGCACTTGCTCCATGTTGCCTACAATACAAATGCAGAGTTTATAATGGCATAAAAAGTCATATTGGTGGTCACTGAAGTGGCATGACAAAAGCTTGTCACATGGATATGTTCTTGCCACTATTGGGTATTTCAAAGGAACACTACACCAGAAATGAATGATGGACCGGAGGAGTATAGCCGGGGGGTGGATATTGATATGGTTCTTGTCCTGTTGCAGACACGGCAGTGGTGAGACATTTCCCTTATGTATTTCTGTGTTAAATAGAAAGGATGATATATTTAGATATGTATTTAGATTATAAACTATCTTTTTTTTTTTTTTCCCCATTTTGTTGAACCCTTTCATGTACAGTAATTTACAATACAAGTAAGGACCTATTGTGTTCCTAAGCGTGTTACCTGTGGTTATCACTTACCTATTTCTGAGTGTGTAAGAGTTACAGGTTATGCCATAAATGACTGGTGTTGTAGCTCTCAGCTTTGTTTATGCAATTCCCAATGACTTGCATGGAAAAGCCCTAGAAATACCCCATGGGATAGGGCCTTCATTTATCAGACATTTATGGCAAATCCTGTGGATATAAGTATCTGACATAGGAATACCCCTTTTTAAGGCTGCATGATAACTCTAATTTAATTTCTATAGTTGGATCAGATCTGCATATCTTTTGATGGCGGGAAAACCACCATGAACTTTGCAGAAGCCGCTCTCCTCATCCAGGGATCAGCGTGTATTTACAGTAAAAAGGTGAGTCAGACTGTTAAGTAGAGCTGGGCAGAATGACCAAATATGTGTATCGCGGTATATTTGTAACTTATGTCGGTTCCACGGTATAAAATCACGTGACCCGCGAGCGCTGTTCTGCTCCCCCCCACCAAATCCTGTTATCCACCAGCGCTGTTCTGCTCCCCCCCCCCCCCCCCAAATAAATTATCAGCACAGCAGGGTACTACTTACATGTCACCCGCAAGCACTGCCCTCCTCCTCTTTGTTGGGAGCCACCGGCGCTGGAAATCTATACTGTACGCCAGTGGTCTCCAACCTGCGGACCTCCAGGTGTTGCAAAACTACAACTACAAAGTCAACGGCTGTCCGGGCATGCTGGGAGTTGTAGTTTTGCAACAGCTGGAGGTCCGCAGGTTGGAGACCACTGCTGTATGCTGTATCCCTATGCCTGGAATGCAAAAGATAAAGAAAATTTTTACTTGCCTACGTCGGCCTTATGCTGGGGACGGGAACGTCGGACAGCCGTCGGCCTATCACCGGCCGCAGCGATGTCCCGCCCCGGCCAGTGATAGGTTAAACGCACTGTCATTTAAGAAGCCGGCCAGAGCTGGTCCGCAGGTTGGAGACCACTGGCATACAGTATAAAGTTCCAGCGCTGGCGGCCCCCAACAAAGAGGAGGAGGGCAGTGCTTGCGGGTGACATATGTGAGTAGTACCCCGCTGGGCTGATAATTTATTGGGGGGGGAGCAGAACAGCGCTGGCGGGTCACATATTAGTTCCCCGATGCGGGGACAGCTATGCGCTAGGCTGATAATTCATTCCCGAGGGGGAGGGGCACAAACTGATATTGTGGTATTGTAAAAATTCATATCGTGCAGCCCAAAAATGTCTGTATTCGGTATGAACCGGTATACCGCCACGCCCTACTGTTAAGTGCATCTTACAGTAAGTTAAAATAGACGGGTATTGCAGGTCTTGGTCTAGGTTCACGTCTGTGGTGGAGCTTCGCTTGCAGAATCTGTCAGAATAGTGGAACATGAGCAGAGAGAAGAAATACTGCAAGTTGAATTTTTTTTCTCTGATCAAATCCTTCAAATAAACATAAACCAGATGGATTCCATTAAAAGTTACTGGGATACTGTGGTGTCCGCTGTGTAATGGACCATCCAGCTCAGATTTGTTTTAACGAGTGGATTCTGCAATGGAGCTCCGACATAGTTGTGAGCATCATTTTACACATTAAGTTGTTTTTTTTTTCTATGTGAGGGGGGGTTATGGCGGTCTGCTGGGCTATGCTGCTTTATAAAATATAGATTTCTGAAAGCATCACTTCTAGTAGTGAAAAGCTCCATACATACAGTATCTCATGTGACAAAGTATGGTGGACAGAGTTCCTGTGGCTACATAGAGTAGCATGGTGAGGCGCATGCAACCTTTGTCTCTCTGCTACGAACATGGTCTGTTTATTTCAACCTGTATGCTATTGACACATCACTTGTCTGTTGTATGCAGCATCTTTTTATAGCTACCGCCTCCAATCCTTCCAATAATTATTAACTTCTGAAGTTGAGTTGTTGTTTTCTGTCTAACTGCTCTCTGATGACTCATGTTCCCGGAGCTGTGCAGTTCCTATGGGGATATTCTCCCATCATGCACAGCTCCCGGGACGTGACATCATCATTGAGCAGTTAGACAGAAAACTTCAGAAGCTAATAACTATTGGAAAGATTAAGATTTTTTAATATAAGTAATTTACAAATCTGTTTAACTTTCTGGAGCCAGTTGATCTATATAAAAAAAGGTTTTGCCTGGAATACCCCTTTAACTTGATTGCCTACTGTATGCACAGTTTTTCTATTTTGTCATTATTTAAAGAGTATAACTCTAGATTACTCCTAAAATAATTATCAGTGTAATACATTTAGTTTTAAACAAAATGAGGCAGAGGGGGAAAAAATGCTTGTCTATTTCAGGTCCCCATGAGCACAATCACTGACTGCAGCTGTGTTCTGTCCCAGCCAATGACTGGCTGAGCAGGCAGGTCCTGCAGCAAGCGCTAGTCTCTGAAGAAAATCGGGACTGGACACAGCCCAACAAGAGCGTTCAAGTGCACCATATTACTAGTATGGCGGTGAACTGTAAAAGCTATCTATAGATTACTTGTAAATTCCCTCTTGGGAGAACCAATAAAGTAAAAAGAGAAAAAAGTTTAAATGGGCACTGTCATATACAAAAATATATTTGATTATATTGTAAAGCATGTAAAACCAATAGGTTTTGCAATTGCTTTCATTAGAGATTTTCAGTATTTCATACTGAAAAATCCAGTCAAACAACTGCCCCCCTTCCTGTTTGGACACATACTAGTCCTGCTGTGTCCATGCGTCATCACCTATGTCATGGACACACTTCCTTGATTGACACCTATTAGTGCAGGGCTCACAACTGGAGGAACAATCCTCCCACTGTCAGCTTGTGTCCCGCTACTGTCAGTGAAGACAAGCTGGGAGTTGTAGGAGAGATGTGAGCAGACAGCATACTGATGGAGGAGGCGGAGACCTGCACAGTGAGGCCATGCCCCCCCCCCCCTTTGAGAGGAATTCAGACTAGTGAGCTAAATTAAAAGTGTAATAAAATAAAGGTTCTAGACACATTAATTAGATGTACATGGTCAGGATTAGGTACTGAGTGATATATAAAAAAACAAAACAAAAAAAAAACCCCTCACAACCCAGATCCCTACCCCAACCCACTACCAGCTAGGATGACCCCCCCCCCCCCCCCCCCCACTCAGTTTCTATTTTCCGTCCCATCTTTTTATCCTCGGTGATGGCCTCAAATCTTCTCATTTGTACTATTTCCCTCTGCCGCTCAGCAGAACATGGACCCTCAGGTGCAAACCATCTCCTCAGAATCATTATTCTAGCCATTCCAAAGACCTTGATTATAACACTCTTCTTTTCCTGCTTTAATCCTATCCCTAAAATGGCAGTTTTAATAACTGAACTAAAATATTACTTTATTGATCCTGAATGATGAGCGGTGTAAACAAAAAAATGCAATGATTACTCCTTTTAGGTTACCTCACATTCCAGAAAAAATATATTCTAAGATGCAATCAAAAAGTTCAATCAACTCTGAAATGATACCAATTAAAAAGTACAGGTCACAGCACTGAAAGATGAGCAATTATACAGCTCTGTAGACAGAAAAGTTAAATATACTTTGGTTATTCATACAGAGTGTGATTTAACATACTATAGAGGGATTAAAATAATGAATTTGGGTATGGCTGCAATCAAACTGCAGAGTAAAGGTAACATATCAGTTTTACTCCAAAGTCAACAGCAAAAAAACGAAATCACCTAAAAGTTTCAGAATTAGGCTTAGATTAGGTTTAGATTGAAAAATTCTGTCCGGAGCTGCCGAGTGCAGCCAGTGCTGGGACGTTACAAACATGGCAAATCGCTGATAGGGAAAGGGGTTAACATAACAGTTAAATACTTGTTATAGATATGGATATATTATTGTTTTAATTGATTTTGTTTCCTCTTTACAGGTGGAATATCTTTACACTCTGGTATATCAAGCCCTGGACTTTATATCCAACAAGAAGTATGTATAATAATTTTCACAGTACAGTTACTGTCTAGTAATTGACAGCAATACTTAGATTCAGAAAGAGTAGACAAATTGTTACATTAAAAAAATAAATTCCGTTTTCAAGTGTGTTCACACAAGCATTTTTCTGCTGCAAATTTTGCTTTAGTGCTCTTTTATTTAAGCTTTTATTTTTATATAAAAATACTTCAATGTTTTGCTTAGGCGAGACCAGCAGCCACCCTCTGTTGGAGAAGATGGGGTGGATAAAGATGCCAACTTTCCAAACAACAATGATGAGGAAGAGGTGAGAGTTGCATTTAGAATACACAATTAAAGGGGTACTCTGCTGAAACATCTTATTCCCCCCCCCCCGAATCTTCGCTGAGGTACCCCTGTCATTCTGTGCACAGAGCGAACTCCGCTCAGTGCCTGATGACTGGTGATGCCAGCCGCTACGCTTTCAGTAGCTTTGCGCTACCTTTTTCACTTGAAAAGGGTAGTGTGAGGCTACTAAAACGCTGTACCTATATACCTTGGAATAAATCGCCCCTTCACATTATTTCATCTTGTGTGCTGCATATATCTTGCATGTTTAATTTTAAATTTGCTAACCACAATCCTATGACCGTGTGCACCTTCTTCTTAAAGGAGATATCTAATGGATGAAACCGTATCCCCTATTTGTAGGATAGGTGATACGTTTTAGATTGAGGAGGGTCCGAGCACTGGGCCCCCCCCACGATCTCCTGTATGGAGCCCTGGCTCTCCCCTGTAGCGGCGCCTTATGACCCCGCCCGAAGTGGCGCCTACCATGCCTCCTCCTTATATCTCTATGGGAGAACAGTTCAGCTATCTTTTTCATTTATTTTTTGATTCCGCTCTCCCATAGAGATATATGGAAGGGGTGTGGCGCGCGGCTCCAGGGGAGAGCCAGGGCTCCATACAGGAGATTGCGGGGGGCCCTAGCTCTCGGACTTCCCTGCAATCTAAAATGCGGATAGGGGATACGTTTTTATCCATGAGACATAGTCATGGCTTTAAATGTTGGCACCCCTGAAATTTTTCAAGAAAATTAAGTATTTCTCACAGAAAAGGTTTGCAGTAACACATGTTTATTCCTTTGTGTGTATTGGAACTAAACCAAAAAAGGAGGAAAAAAGCAAATTGGACATAATGTCACACCAAACTCCAAAAATGGTCAGGACAAAATTATTGGCACCCTTAACTTAAAGAGGTTATCCACCATAAGGTGATTTTAGTACGTACCTGGCAGACTGTAATGGGCGTGCTTAGGAAGGATCTGCGCTTGTCTTGGGGCTAAATGGCTGTGTCATGAGATTACCATAACACTGTACCTAGCTTTTTGTGAACTTGTATTTCCTGTTTGGCTTTTCTTTTTTTGACTACAAATCCCACAATTCTATTTTCCTCCTTCCCACACATCAGCCACCCCACCCATTGAAACATAAATGAGCTGCAGACCTGTGGTTTTCAATCAGGGTGCCTCCAGCTGTTGCATTAGTTGCAGATTGATCCCTCCACCTGTTGAGGCAGACAGGCTTCCTGTCATCAGCTGACTAGTGAGTCATGTCTCGGCCGCATTGCAATCTGGGAAAAACCCGAGACAACAGTCATTTTGTATGCTGGTAAAAATATAGTGGGGTTAAAATCACAGAAGAATTGTGAGAAAACCGTCCCACACAGGTACAGACAATATATTATGAACTACACTAACTTTACAGCCCCTGTAGCATAGTCAAATAAAAAAAAAAAAATCACAGAATACCCCTTTAATATTTGGTTGCACACCCTTTGGAAATAACTGAAATCAGTCGCTTCCTATAACCATCAATAAGCTTCTTACACCTCTCAGCCGGAATGTTGGACCACTCTTCCTTTGCAAACTGCTCCAGGTCTCTTATTGGAAGGGCGCCTTTTCCCAACAGCAATTTTAAGATCTCTCCACAGGTGTTCAATGGGATTTAGATCTGGACTCATTGCTGGCCACTTCAGAACTCTCCAGCGCTTTGTTGCCATCCATTTCTCGGTGCTTTTTTACTTATGTTTTGGCTCATTGTCCTGCTGGAAGACCCAAGATCTCAGACGCAAACTCAGCTTTCTGACACTGGGCTCTACAGTGCAACCCAAAATCTGTTGGTAATCCTCAGATTTCATGATGCCTTGCACACATTCAAGGCACCCAGTGCCGGAGGCAGGAAAACAACCCCAAAACATAACTGAAACCTCCACCATATTTCACTCTAGGTACTATTTTCTTTTCTTTGTAGGCCTCATTCAGTTTTCGGTAAACAGTAGAATGATGTGCTTTACCAAAAAGCTCTATCTTGGTCTCATCTGTCAACAAAATGTTTTCCCAGAAGGATTTTGGCTTACTCAAGTTCATTTTGGCAAAATGTAGTCTTGCTTTTTTATGTCTCTGTCAGCAGTGGGGTCCTCCTGGGTCTCCTGCCATAGCGTTTCATTTAAATGTCGACTTATAGTTCGCGCTGACACTGATGCTCCTGACACTGAGCCTGCAGGACAGCTTGAATATCTTTGGAACTTGTTTGGGGCTGCTTATCCACCATCCGGACTATCCTGTACTGACACCTTTCATCAATTTTTCTCTTCCATCCACCCCCAGAGAGATTAGCTACAGTGCCATGGGCTGCAAATTTCATTATATTGCACACTGTGGACATAGGCAAATCTAGATCTCTGGAAAAGGACTTGTAACCTTGAGATTGTTGATATTTTTCCACAATTTTGGTTCTCAAGTCCTCAGACAGTTCTCTTCTCCTCTTTCTGATGTCCATGCTTAGTGTGGCACACACACCACACAATGCAGACTAAGTGAACTTCTCTCCTTATCTGCTTTCAGGTGTGATTTTTATATTGCCCACACCTGTTACTTGCCCCAGGTCAGTTTAAAGGAGCATCACATGCTTGAAACAATCCTTGTTTTTCCACAATTTTGAAAGGGTGACAATAATTTTGTCCAGCCCATTTTTGGAGTTTGCTGTGACAATATGTCCAATTAGCTTTTTCTCTATCGGCTCCATTGGGGGACACAGACAGTGGGTGTATCTTGCTGTCTCTAGGAGGTGTGACACTATGGTAATAAAAAAAGTCAGCTCCTCCCCGCAGGATATACCCACCTTCAGGCTCTGAGCTAGTCAGTTTAAGCTTAGTGTCTGAAGGAGGTGGACTGGTCCGGGTTGCCCAGACCAGGTCTTCTGTTTTTTATTTTCCTAGTATAGGACGTGTTAGTTTTTTTAAATTCCCTTTTCTTTCTGTTTTCAGGTGGGGACTCAGGAATTGCGGTTCACTGTTTCCCCATTGCGAGTAAGGGGGCACAGACAGTGCGTATATGCGCTGTTAGCCCCCTCTCGCCAACTGTCAGCGCCTGGGTGGTACCTCATGGGTCCGGGTCCCCCTATGTCTCTGCTCGCCTCGCTCGCGCATAGCTGCCAGGCGTGATGCAGGGACCATAAGCTGACTGAAGACTTCATTAGGTAAGTTCTTCTGACTGAGGTAAGTACTTTTTCCACAGGTACAGCCTCGCAACCTCTGGAGACACCCTGTTTTGGCCCACCCTCATTTTTTGGGGCTTGTTTTACAGGGGCTGCACTATACTGGGGGAGCAATTACACTAAGGGGGCATGTTTTTTATAAGGCATGTGTTTTAAAATCCTTTATTGTGTGTGTGTGTGTTTTGGCCACTACTCAGCGCCTTATATGAGGCTGTCAGGCACGGCGCTTCTTCGGCTCGAGCGCTCTCAGCGCCGGCTTATTCACATTCTACAGCGCCTTATAAGCGGTTGCAGCCGCGGCACTTTTATGAGCCGGGCGCTTCAGTGCCGGCTTTCTTCTTGCTTTCACTTCGCCGGCAGCCTCTGCCGGCGCTCTGGCTGCCTGCTCAGTTTCCCCGAGCGCATATACAGCTAGGTGGTGCGCTCGGGACAAGGAGCGGGCACCATGACAGTTCTTCCTCGGCGGCTGTAGCTCCGCCCACTGGGTGGGGGAACTCTCGGGGGGCGCGAAGCAGCGCCCAATCAGCGATGTAGGCACGATTTTCTGTGTGTAGGGGTCAGTTACTACATTCCTTGTTTCAGGCACGCCCCTCCCTCCCTATTGGCTAGCCTTTTCAGTCTAGCTGGCTGCACGGAGCAAGTCTCCTCTCTGCAGCTGACAGGGGACACAGATCTGAGTGAGAAAGTGTCTGTCTTCTCTTTTTTTGTACCCCATTATGTCCGCACCCAGGGCTGTTCATCCCTCTGAACAGAAACCTGGGAATTCAGTGACTTACTATACCTGTATGCACTGCAATACCAAGATGCCTGGCTCCGCTGAGCCCGCTTGCTCTGCCTGCTCCCCCAGACCCTCTGGTGCCCTCTGATGCCCCTTCGGTCCCGGTGGGTTCAGCCGCTCCTCCAGCCTGGGTTTTTTCCCTGACCCAGTATATGGCTGACTTGACCAAAGTCTCCCGTTCGGTGGCTGAGGCCTCCCGCGAAATGGTGTCCGCTTTGAAGGGGTCATCCCTGCGCAGGACCTCCTCATACTTCACGCTCTCACAAGCGTGCTAGGGGTGCCTCGTCTGACTCTTCCATTGAGTCTTCGGATAGACAAAGACTGCCTCTACTCTTTCACATTCCCCTGGTAAACTAGTGGACGAGGATTCCGAACCGGCATCTGACCGCTCGGACTCAATTGCTATGGTGAACTCATTGGTGACAGCCATAAGAGACACCTTTCACTTGGAGGACCCAGGATCTTCGGATGTCAATCCGGGAGTATCCTTTCATCGTACTAAGCCAGCACATCAAAGGTTCAGCTCTCGCACTGACTTTGACGACATTCTGGAATCCGCATGGAAGCATCCGGACAAGAGATTCTCGGGAGTCAAGACAATTCAAGAACGTTATCCATTTGGCAAGGACTTTGTCGCTAAGGTGGCTTCCCCTTCCTCTGTGGACCCACCAATCTCCCGGATCTCAAAGGCGACTACACTGCCTCTGGCAGATGCCGCTGCCTTCAAGGATCCCGCGGACAAAAAGGTAGATTCTTTAGCGAAGTTCGCTACTGAAGCAGCTGGCTCTTCTCTTCTTCCCATCTTCGCCTTGACATGGGTGTCCAAGGCCCTGTCGGAGTGGTGTAGACACAGCTCCATCAGGATATTTTAGTGGGATCCCCCCCCCCCCAGAGGATCTATCTGCTCTGGCTCTCCGTTGCGCTAAGGCTGGGGACTTTCTGTGTGCAGCTTCCATGCAGGCAGCCCATTGTTCTGCCTTTGCTGTGGGTCACCTAGCAGCCCTCCGCCGCTCTGTTGCTTAAAGCTTGGAATGCGGATGCTGCTTCCAAAAGGTCTCTCACTGAGCTTCCCTTTACGGGTGGCCGTCTTTTTGGCAAACGCCTTATTGAGATTATCTCCGAGGCAACGGGAGGTAAGAGTTCCTTGTTACCTCAAAATAAGGCGCGCCCTACTTCCCAAAGGAAGTCTTTTTCCTTCCGGTCCTTCGGGTCTCTGGCTCCAACAAAGGGTCCGGCCAGGTGCCCTCGAGGGACAAGAAGGCTCCCTCGTTCCGGGCTCTCCCATCTTGGTAGTCGGTCTCCAACCGCTCTGGCCGTTTTGCGCCCAAATCAGGCAACCGCAAACCCACTTCTGCATGAAGCAAGACCTGGGTGGGAGGTCGTCTTTTGTGCTTCCGAGACATCTGGACCTCACACATTCAGAACTCTTGGGTCAGAGACGTGGTGTCCAACGGTTACCGAATCGAATTTGCCTCCCTCCCGAGGGATCGCTTTTTTTCGATCCTGGGCCCCCCGGTCTCCTCCCCTAGCGAAGCAATTTCGTGCGGCTCTCCAGTCCCTGCTTCTCCAGGGGGTGATTGTTCCCGTCCCCCTAGAGGAATGTTTTTGGGGTTTCTATTCAAATCTCTTTGTGGTCCCCAAGAAGGACGGTTCTGTACGACCAATCCTAGACCTCAAGCGTCTCAACCGTCATCTTCTCATCCGCCGCTTCCGGATGGAATCTCTCCGCTCGGTGGTGGCGTCCCTGGAACAGGGGGAGTTCCTCTCCTCAGTGGACATCAAGGATGCCTACCTCCCATGTGCCAATATTTCCGGGCCATCATCGGTACCTCCGCTTTGCGGTTCCGGAGGGGCACTTTCAATTTGTAGCTCTCCCCTTCGGTCTAGCCATGGCTCCTTGGGTCTTTACGAAGGTCCTTCCGCCAGTGATGGGCCTGTTACGGTCGAGAGGCATCTCGGTGATACCCTATCTGGATGACCTTCTCATCAAGGCTCCAACCAGAGCCCAGACTTTGGAGAATCTGTACGTCACTCTCCACACTGACTTGCTTCTGGTGGATGGTCAACCGGGACAAGTCAGTCCTCCGGCCTACCCAGTCTCTAACCTTTCTGAGGTTTCGATTCGACACAGCCTCTGCCCGAATTTATCTTCTGCCAGACAATCGTCTGGCGCTCCGGGAGCTCCCTGCGGACTCTGGTATCAGTCTCCATCCGCACTTGTATGGAAGTCCTGGGTCGGATGGTGGCAGCTATGGAGGCCGTGCCCTTTGCTCAGTTCCATTCCGCCCTCT
This sequence comes from Hyla sarda, assembly GCF_029499605.1. Classification (NCBI taxonomy): domain Eukaryota; kingdom Metazoa; phylum Chordata; class Amphibia; order Anura; family Hylidae; genus Hyla; species Hyla sarda. The sequence goes on along the minus strand of NC_079192.1, from coordinate 183,492,017 downwards.
CCAACTGGCGATTCTCTCTCGATGGAACAGGTCACCCCTGTCCCTCCGTCGTCAGATTATTCTACCTCCCAGGGTCCGTCAGTCTCTGCTCTGGTGGCTCCGCTCGCCCCTTCTTATCCAGGGGCAGTCCTTCCTTCCCCTTCATTGGCAAGTGGTTACTACGGATGCCAGCCTGTCAGGCTGGGGCGGCGTGTTCAGGTATTGGACGGTTCAGGGTCTCTGGTCTCCCCAGGAGACCTTCATCCGATAAACATATTGGATTTACGGGCGATTCTTCTTTGTCTTCTTCATTGGGAGCCCTGTCTTCAGTCCCGTCCGCGTTCAGTCAGACAACGCCACGGCCGTGGCGTACATAAATCGACAGGGTGGCACCTGCAGCTCGGCAGCCATGACCGAGGTGACCAAAATCCTTTCCTGAGCGGAGAGCCAGATTCCGGCCATCTCGGCGATCCACATTCCGAGAGTGCTCAACTGGGAAGCGGACTGCCTCAGTCGGTCCTCTCCCGACCCTGGCAAGTGGTCTCTTTATCCGGAGGTCTTCACGCAGCTCTGGGGCGTTCCGGACGGGGACCTTTTCGCGTCCCGGCACAATCGGAAATTTCTTCAGTTTGTCCAAGTCCCGGGACCCTCAGGCCTTGGCCGTGGACGCCCTAGTGATTCCTTGGACGGGGTTCGCCCTGCCTTATCTGTTCGCTCCTCTTCCGCTCCTTCCCAGGGTGCTGAGGAAGCTCAAGGCAGAGGTTGTTCCCGCCATTCTGGTAGCTCCAGATTGGCCCCGAAGGTCGTGGTACGCCGACGTAGTCAAGCTCCTGGACGACATTCCTCTGCGCCTTCTGCTCCGCCCGGATCTACTTTCTCAGGGTCCTCTTAGCCACCCCAATTTACAGTCGCTGCATTTGACGGCATGGCGGTTGAGACCGCGGTTTTGAGGGCCCGCGGGTTCTCCTCACAAGTCATTCACACCATGCTCAAGGCTCGTAAGCCCTCCACCGCAAGAATTTACCACCGTACTTGGCGGTCTTATTTTAGTTGGTGTGAAGCTCAGGACTTTTCCCCGGTCACCTTAGTTCCCCGTCTTCTCTCCTTCGGGGCTGGAACTGGGGTTGTCTCTAAGTTCCCTTAAAGGTCAGTTTTTGGCCCCTACTGTTCTTTTCCAGCGGCCCCAGGCTTCTAATTCTCTTGTCCGGACTTTCCTGCAAGGAGTGGCGCACGCTGTTCCTCCTTATCCAAGGCCACCATTTCTAGGTGGATTAGGTCCGCCATTTTGGAAGCCTATCGCTGCAAGGGGAAGATTCCTCCTTTCAGGGTTGTGGCTCATTCCACTCGTTCTGTTGGGGGCATTCTGGGCTCTCCAGAATAGAGCCTTGGCCTTGCAGATTTGCAAGGCGGCTACCTGGTCATCTTTGCACACTTTCTCGAGGTTCTACTGAGTTCATACTTTCGCATCAGCTGATGCTAGTCTGGGGCGTAAAGTGTTGCAGGCGGCAGTGGATTGGCCATCTGCCTGATTACTTATCTGCCCACCCAAGGGACGGTTTTGGTACGTCCCACGGTCTGTGTCCCTCAATGGAGCTGATAGAGAAAAGGAGATTTTTTAACACTTACCGTAAAATCTCTTCCTCGAAGGATCCATTGGGGGACACAGCTTCCGCCCTTTGTTTGGGGTTTTCCCGTTGGTTCTCTGTCCGAGGGTGTGTTCAGTTATGTTTTTCCTTCTGGGTCTCGGACAGTTTTTGGGTTTTCCCTGACCTATTGGTCTCCTCCTATTGCTCTAGAACTTAACCTGACTAGCTCAGAGCCTGAAGGCGGCTATATCCTGCTGGGAGGAGCTGACTTTTTTTTTATTACCATAGTGTCACACTTAGAGACAGCAAGATACACCCACGGTCTGTGTCCCCCAATGTATCCTTCGAGAAAGATTTTACGGTAAGTGTTAAAAAACCTCCTTTTTGTTTTCTCCCTTTTTTTTTTGTTCCAATACACACAAAGGGAATAAACATGTGTATAGCAAAACATGTGTTACTGCAATCCTTTTCTGTGAGAGATACTTCATTTTCTTGAAAAATTTCAGGGGTGCCAACATTTACAGCCACAACTGTATGTATGTGTGTATATTATAGTAAGTTCTTACAGAACATGTTCATTATCTTTTCAGTCCTATAATTGCTTTTTTCTTTGTTGTAGTTTCTTAGCCTCGACGATATAAGTGACCCCAAGAAAACTAACGTGGATTTGAAAAAAGACCAAAATCCAAATGTATGTTACCGTACAATTACCTATTAATATAATTCTTGTACAGTCTCTTCTTTACTTTTATTCCCAAGATTTTTTTCTTAAACTATTTGCTTTTATTTGTTTTTAGTTATCCCCCCCCCCCCCCCCCAATCTTTGTTTTGTCTTTTGTCTGTTTTGTTTATTTGATCTAGTTTTTCATTTACATTTTTCTTTTTTAAAAGCTGGTGAATATTGTTCCCCTTACACCAATGGCGCTTGTTCCTCCTGAGGAAGTGGAAAAGAAAAACAACCCATTATGCAGGTGAGTAATTAAATCATTTACTAATCAAATGTAGCAGGGTTGCCCATGGACATTGGCTTTTTGGTGTGTAGGTTCTACAGTCAAATACATTAAAACAATAGCCCTGATTTACTTAAAGTGGAGTGGAGTTCTTTGTGAGTTTTGTTTCCTGACGAATATCTTTCCACGGTATTTTCTAATGTTTCTCTACGTTTTGCTTTTTTACAACTGCTCTGAGCTGTTGGGTTTTCCAGAGCTTAAATCCACCATATTTTCTGTGGAAACATTGGTAAATATGTTGGATTTTTTTTTTTTTTAAAGGTTGAAAATGCCCCCTTTTGACAACCATGCCCCGAAGCCACACACTCTTTTTTTACCCCAAGTAGAATGAAGAGTTGGCCGGGTTCCCGAGGTCCGCGTTACTTCTGGCTCCCGTCCAGCCCTGTCACTGTGCGCACTGACGGTGACGACACGTTGATGACGTCGCCGCGCTGCACAGCGTAACGCAGGACGCAGCAGGAGCCAGAAGTAGCGCGGGCCCCAGACCCCGGGAACAGGTCATTATAAAACCGGGGATAGGGGAGGCAATGGGGGCGGCGTGCGGTGCGGTGGGGGGGGTCGGTGTGCGGTGTGGGGACATTATCGGATTATCGGCAAGGTAATTGCCGACAACGTCAAAAATCGTGAATTTCGGCCAAATCGATAATCGGTCGATCCCTACACAATGCACCCTATTCTGAAGCACAACCTGACAAAACAGGTCCGTTTCACAATAGTAAATTGGGATCAATGTGTTTCACGTTTTCAAACCATGTGACCGTGACCTGTAAAACACACTGCTACACAGACACCATTGGGCTGCATTCACACCTGCAATCTTTGTGAAATTTTATTATGCTTTTTTTTTTGGGAACTCACTCTTGAGTTTGGCAGCAGAATAATACCACAAAAGCTAACTGTGTAATTATAGACTTATACTAGTATTTTTTTCCCCCCCTTATTTGAATTATTTTGTATGTTTTAGCCGAAAAGGTGAAATCTTGGCCAGCAGAAAGGATTTTCGCATGAATACCTGTACCCCTCATGCATGTGGAGCCTTCATGTTAGAACTAGCCTTGATGTCCCCAACACAATTTATGCAAAATATCCAGCGAATAGAGGATGCCAGTTTTCAACCAGGTAGAGAAACTTCCATAAGGTTGTCTGACTAGTATATAGTGACTGTCAAATAAAATGTTCCTATTTTACACACATATATTCAAAAGATTTTATGCTGTGCAGTTTAAAATAAACTAAGTGACTGGAAACAGCTTTAAATGTAGGGTACTCCGCCCCTAGACATCTTGGCGACTATCGAAAGTATAGAGGATAACATGTCTGGTCACGGGTCATCCCATCTTCCGGCCGAGCATCCCGGTGTTCTAAACATTTATGTTTAGGATCCCAGCGGCCGGACCCCCTGCGATCGGAAGGGTCCCCCCGCAATTGGAAGGGTCCCTGCAGCCGGACCCCACGATCAGGCATCTTATCTCTTATCCTTTTGGATAGGGGAGATAATGTGTAGGGGCTGAATACCCCCTTTAAATGGGCTACTACAAAAACATGCTGAATTTTTAAATGCTATGGTTGGGTGTATAAAAAAGCTTTTTTTATCTTCTGCAGGTGTGCAGAATGTGGAAAATAAGAATGAAAATATGGAAGCTGAATGTAATGCACCTGTGCCAGTTTTGAATTTCTCAGATGATAATGGTGAGTCATTTTATCTTTAAATGGGCGCGCTCATTAAAACAAAAAATGTTGCTATTGCAGGTATGCTGTAAAGAGCAACTCATTAAAAGTAATTTTTGCTATTGTTCTCCTAATGCTAAATAAAAAAACATTTCTCATATACTTTGTTAAAACATAGAAAACTTCCTTATTTTATTTGTGCTTAAAAAAAGCTCAAGAGCACATTTTCCACGTCTCATACACAGACTTTGGACCGAAACCCAAACACAGGAAGTGCAGCCTGGAGTGCTGAGGGGTGTGTGTCCAACCAAAAGCATATGGCAGTTAAGTGTGAGAGTAGCTATGATTGGATGAGGCTGGACCCCCCCCCTCAGCACTCCTGACTTTGCACTTCGGTCCAAAGTCTGTGTATGATATGGGGGAAAATGTGCTCTTGAGCTTTTTTAAGCACAAATTAAACATAGTAAACTTTTTTTTTTTTAAGCAAAGTATATAAAAAAAAAAATGATTTACCATAAGGAGAACAATAGCAAAAATTACCCTTTAAAGCATACCTGTCATAGTGCAAAAAAAAAAAAAATTGTTACTCAGTACATAATCCTTATCATGTACATACATTTTTGTGTCTAGGACCTATATATCCAGAGCAATTAGCATTTATCTGCTGCTCAGTTACTTTTTCATCTTGCTGGCTGGAGGGGCGTCTGTCTGTCTCCCTCAGTGACTCATCTGCTCTGAGTCTCGGGAGCCTGGGCAGTCAGCCAATCACTCTACTTTGTAACCCTTTCCTCTCTGGTTTTATACAGTACATACACACACATCATTCATATATCATACATACAGTACACACACACACACGCTGCCTCAGGACCCCAACCCCCCCCCCTCCTGACCCCAAATTCACGGTGAAGGAGGTGGCGGTGAAGGAGGATGGGGGGGGGGGAGAGGCTAGCTTGCATTATGCGGTTTAGAGATTGTGGCTAGCGCTGGGGGGGGGGGGGGGGGGGGTGAGCTTGAGGCTAGCCGCAGCCTGGTGCTGGCAGCGAGTGGTTTCCTGGCTCCCTCTCTTGGTTTACATTGCAGGATTACACCGCACTGCCTGTGTGTGCACGCTCCCTGGGCTCGTTCACAGGCAGTGCATGTCCTCGCATACACTAGCTGATACAGCGGGGATTGCCTTTATTCGATACCAGCATGCTTTAAGGCCAGTATCCTGTATGTTGCAAAAATAAAGACCAGTCTGTCTGGATAAAAGATACGCGACTCCTAGTGGTGGCTATTTTTTGGTAAAATTTCTGGTTAACAATGACAGTGCCTCTTTAAGGTAACTGTAGTGTGAATGCCATGTTGTTTCAGTTGTGTGACTTGTACAGATGCAGCACACTACTGTTACAAGCCCCCTATAGCTACTCATTTACAGGCATTTCAAGTTTATGTTAAATGTATATGTAAAACAACTTATCGCTTTTGAGAAAAACTGAAAATAGATTAAATTTGAAGACTTTTCTCAAATACAAATCACAATCAAATTGCCTGCAAAGAGATTTGTTCTCTTAAAGGGGTATTCCGCCCCTAGACATCTTATCCCCTATCCAAAGGATAGGGGATAAGATGTCAGATCGCCGCGGTCCAGCTGCTGGGGACCCCCGGGATCCCCGCTCCGGCACCCCGCTATCATTACAGCACAGAGCGAGTTCGCTCTGTGCGTAATGACGGACGATACAGGGGACGGAGCAGCGTGACGTCATGGCTCTGCCCCTCGTGACATCACAGCCCATCCCCTTAATGCAAGTCTATGGCAGGGGGCGTGACTACCGCCACGCCCCCTCCCATAGACTTGAAAGAGGCGGGCTGTGATGTCACAAGGGGCAGAGCCGTGACGTAACTATGCTCCGGCCCTGTATTGCCCGTCATTACGTGCAGAGCGAACACGCTCTGTGCTGTAATGATAGCGGGGTGCCGGAGCGGGGATCCCGGGGATCCCCAGCAGCGGGACCGCTGCGATCTGACATCTTATCCCCTATCCTTTGGATAGGGGATAAGATATCTAGGGGCGGAGTACCCCTTTAAGGTCCACTCCCCCATATAATACAACTGTGGATCTGTTTGACTGATTTCATGTACATCTCTGATATTTCCACATCATGGTACTATGTTGCTGCTAGAGATGCGCTTCTCTGTTTATTTTCCCGGTTGCTGGGATCCCCACCTATGTTTTTTCGGACTTGGGGTCTATTCACACTTCTGAATTTCCGCTTGCAGAATTCTGCCTCAAATTAAAGCCCATAGACTTCTATGGGATTCCGCACTCCCATTCACACTTCTGAATTTCCGCAAGCGAAAATTCAGAAATGGGAATGGGAGTGCGGAATCCCATAGAAGTCTATGGACTTTAATTTGAGGCAGAAATTCTGCCATTTGGATAGATTCTTACTGTTTTCCAGTGTTACTTTTGTATTCAGACTTGCTGCAAGTATTTTTTTAACTTTATTTTTGCACTACGAGATCATGGCCACTATTAGATTCTTATCATGGCATGTAAGGGGTTTGGGCTGTCTACACAGGCGGTTTGTTATTTGCTTATATATGTAAATATAACTGTCCTACTGTGCCTTCAGGAGACACACTTGACCCCTGAGACAGTTTATTGGTTGTCGCCCCATGGGCACAGTGGCAGGCTCACTCCTGTTGCTCCTCATACTCTAGGGGTGTGTCTCTGTTGGTCCACAAGTCCTTGAAGTGGAACGTATAGTGTACGAACATCCAGAGGGGAGGTTTATTTTTGTTCAGTGTCCCTTCTTGATAGTTTTCTTTGTCATCTTGGGTATGTATGTTTCTCCGTGGTATGATTGTGTTACATGCTTTATTATTAGACTTAGCTATCTAATCCTCTATCTGCACTTTTACTCTCTACATAAGATGTACTCTTGTTAGACTGTGGGTCATAATACTCTACGTAATAGGGAATCTTTCTCTAGTTTCTTTAGCCTCCTCATGAGCTATGCTGTTCGTAGTCTCTGATCACTACCCTATGTTGCTCACTGTCACCTTACCTGGGCCCCCTTGTACCCATAGTTGGCGATTTTAACCCATACCGGTTCTCTTTGGTATAGTATCCCGGCTCAACTGCAACTGTTTATGAAGGGTCATACTACTTACGCCATTAATTTGATAATTTGGGAAACAGCCAAAGTCTATTTGAGGGGTTATCTGCAATCTTCCATTTCTTTTCTAAAGCAGGAGATGGCCAGAGAGGAAAGGGATTTGGAGACTAAATGTGCTGAGTTGGAGCGAGGTGTATATACAGAAGCTCATTTGTCTGATACACAAGGGCGCATGGTTATTGGCAGGCAGTACCTGTTCCTTCTTCAAGCTTCACAGAATTAAGTCTTTAATAAACAAACTACATATGAACTTGATAAGCAGTCAGGTGAACGGTTAGCATACCTTGTCCACCAGAGCTCTCAATCAATTTTGCATACTGTGGACCCTGATGGCACTGTACTTACTCAAAATTAGCATATTTTATGATTTAACTGATTTATATTCCACTGGGGATGCCTTTCCTCATTATGCTATGGGTGAATACCTGAGCTTCATCAGTTTCCCAACACTAACATCCAATTGATCTGGTCTGCTGGATGCAGACGTCACAACTGAAGGAATGGTAGAAGCTTTTCAATGTTCCGTGGAGACAATTCCACATTCTACAAAATGTAAAGCCCTTTCTTTAATTGGATACACATTCAATAATTGAGCTAGAATATAGAAACCGAGGAGCTTTAATACCAGCCATTCTGTTAATAGTACATACTCTTTTTCTGTAAATATAGGGAATGATGATGGATTTGTTCCACTGGACGAACACCATGAAGAAGATAATGTAGAAATGGAACCTATTGAACACATTGAGCGACAGCAGGTAACATGAATTTTTATTGTACTGTCATGTGCTTGTATTGTATGAGATGTATTGACACGTAAGTTTTGCTTAGTCTGAAGGTGCCAAAACTTTGATCTGTAGATTTAAGGTCTGTGAAAGTTGGTGCTTTTGCATAATTGCAATAGTTTACAAGAACATATTTACAGTCGAAATAATTCAGACGCAAGGGAATATCCAATGTGTTTTTTTTGTGTGTACACACACACACACACGCATCCTCCAGCTGTTGCAAAACACTTGTTAACTCAGTGTTACGCAACCAGTGTGCCTCCAGCTGTTGCAAAATTACAACTCCCAGCATGTACGGACAGCCAAAGGGCATGCTGGTAGTGGTTTTCAACAGCTGTAGGCACACTGGTTGCAAAACACTGAGTTTGGTAACAAACTCTGTTTCGTAACCAGTGTACCTTCAGCTGTTGCAAAAACTACAACTCTCAGCATGCAGTGACAGCTAAAGGACATGCTGGGACTTGTAATTATGCAACAGCTAGAGGCACACTTTTTCCTAACTACAACTCCCAGCATGCCAAGACATGCCAAAGGGCATGCTGGTAGTTGCAGTTGTGCCTCCAGCTGTTGCAAAGCTACCACTCCCAGCATGCCCTTTGGCTGTGCATGCTGTGAGTTGTTGCTAAACAACAGCAGTAGGCAAACAGCGCTTACCTCCTGCTGTTGGATCCCTCCGCCGTAGACCGCCGAGACCACCCCCGGCACACGGGACCCCGGGTGAGCCTCCCTCCACCGCCGATCACCCGCTAATGCCGGTGCCACCTTACTTCTTCTGGTCAAGGGTGATCAGTGTCGACTCTGACTGCACCAATCGCCCTTTTTTTTCCGGTTCACTGGTGACTCAATTGACTCCAAATTGCCGAAATGGATTGATCAGTGAACGCCGACATGGGGCGTGGGGTGTTTTGCACAGGGTGCTTGCTGAATGATTTCAGCAGGCATCCCGGTCTGGTCCCTGGCCGGTGAGCAGCTGGGACCGAAATTCCCAAGTGCGTACAGGTACGGCCTTGGTCCTTAAGTGCCAGGATGTCAGGGCGTACCTGTACGCCTTTGGTCCTTAAGGGGGTTAAGGGGACAAGTCGGGAAAAGGTTTATGGAGCACACTAAGGAGCTGACCGACCCCACCGATCATGTTGGTTCTGGACATTTAACACCAATAAATGCCGAAATAAATAGCAATTTCAACATTTAGGAGGTTGTTTGGCAGGTGCTGCCCTGTCTGACCTCTGATCTGCACCCCCACAACACAATCACGATTGGATATCTTGACAGCCTGGAGGCCTACTGAAGGCCACTGTGCTAGCCATGGTGGCCTGCCTGTACAGCCTGCCTCCAGCAGATTACCAATTTTACAGAACAGTGCAATGAAATTGCACATCAATCAAATGGCAATAAAATTATTGCTTGTAATACTCCTATTGGGAAACATTAGAAGTGTGTTTAAAAAATATATAAAAAAATACACCCCTAATAAAAATTCAAAACACACCCCACTTTTTTTTTTTTTTTTTTATAAAATAATTTAAAGTACATTTATTTTGTGGCAATGTCTGTCCTATTAAAATATTTTTAACACTATTGAGCCTGTATGATCGTTGTAAACGTACACCAAAATTTTTATTTTTATTCTTTTAACAAAGGGATCAAAAGTTAAATGAATCTAAAATTGATAAATGTGCAAAAATTTGCCTTTACACATCTTCATAGACAGAAAAGTAGAGTTAGCAATATCAGGATATAATTTTTTTTACTGCACAGTGAATTGAAGAAAATGCATTAAAATGTAGTTAAAAAAAAAAACTTCACTTTGTGCAGATCCAGACAGAGGACCGAGGATATATGCTCCGACAGAGGGAAATGAAGGAAATACCAGTTTCGACTGTCAAGGTACTGTACTTCTGTTTGCTTTTTCTTAAAGGGGTTTTACCATGATCTACTTTCCACAGCAAACTTAAAGGTAACCCTGAGTAAAACAATGTATAACTTAGTCATCTGGTCCTGTTGCAGAGAAATCTGTTGTATTGCTTAGAAGTAATTTTTCGCCCTGTCCACAGTGGAGGCGGGAGTTGGCTTTTCTAGCTTCACTGCCTCTGTCCCCTCTACTGCCATATTTTCTCCCACCTCTTGCAGTGGAGCGCACACATAGGAATAGACTCTCTTGCCAAGAGTGAAGAGTCTATAAATATTCTCCTGCAATTGGACTTAGTTATACATTATAAGATAATGCGGACATGATCTTATTTCCTTGTATCTTATTTCCTTGTATTTTTTTTATATGAAAATCTGTCTGGTGGGCAAAGCTTCTTACTGTCACAGGGTTTGATTTAAACTCCATTTCCCAGCATTCATTAGTGCAGATGCTCATTCGTTTGCTTCATAATAAAGTGATCTTCTTTTTTCACTCCTCACACAGTGTACGTTGTTGTTATAGCGCATAATTTCACCACCTCCTTCCAACTGAATAGTGTTACAGTCTGTAATATAGAAGCAAAACCAGTGTATAATGTATATTTACCTCACCATGGCCAGTAAATATTCAGGCAGGCAGCTGGACTGCCTAACATAAGTTTGTAAGTAAACCTTTTACAGTGTAGCAGCTGTATACTACAGTCTATATTGGCATATGTGAAGGGAACTGAGCATGCCTGACCAAAAGAGAACACTGCCTGCAGGATGAATCCCATGGCAACAGGCAAAAAAAAAGAGAACATCCAGCATATAATACTAAAGCTGCCTTTAAAAAATAGATTTCTGATCATTTGTATATGCAAGTGTGTATATATTTATACATAATGCATCAGTTTAGACCTATTTATCTTCATGGTAAAATCCCTTTGTCCATAGAGGTGAATGGTGGGCAAGTAATGTGGTCTATGAATATACTAATAATGTTGGGTGCTAGGCTATCCAACTATTGTCTTCTACAAACCTGGTAAAACTGCTTCTTTATAGGTTTGTGCTCCAGTGTCTGTCACTACTCTGCAAATAAGTATTGTCTTAGGGTTTATTTACATGGCAGAATTTCCTCAAGTGGAATTCCTCCTCAAATGGAAGGCCAATACACTTCTGGGGGGGACACACACTCCCATTCGCACTTCTGCAGAATTTGGATTCCGCACAAAATCCTCACAAGCAGAAGTGGAATAGGGGTAGATGAGCGGTAATTCAGCCATGTGCATAGACCCTTAGTTGCTATCTCTGTGTCAGAGAAAGGGGACAATCTACAATGTACGTCATCTAGCAGAATCTCCTCATAATAGTAGATCCAATACTTAGGCCTATTTGATCAATTTGTCAAGTTTTTCAGTACAAAACATACCAGACTGTAGTGTTAATTGCGATTTTCTTTCCCTGTTAAAGCTATTCTAGAAGTTTCTTGTCCATAGTCAGTCATGACTGTCTTGGTCAGTTTAGAGATTTATTATAAAAAGTACAATAAACTATTGTAGGAATATCTAGAAAAATCTATGTATGACAAGTTAGTGACTCTTTATTTATTATTTTTTATTTATTTTGTCATAGAATAATCTTTTGGACCCCTGGCGCAGTCTAGACCCTTTTGAATCTTCTGAGGAAAAGCCATTTAAAAAAGGTAATGTCTTTATTCTCGCCTGTTTTTTATGTGCTTGTGTCTTGAGGTTTTTGTCTGAATTGTTTGTCTTCTGTTTATGTAAGGCAAGCACTACACAGTTCCTCGAGGAGTAGTAGATGATCTATCCAATAACAAGCGAAAAAGGAGATTAACCTGCAAGCTCCAAGACTTTATGAAATGGTTCACCTCTTCATGTGAGTATAATTCTACACATTAACGGAAATATCATGATTAGAGATGAGCGAACAAACAGTAAATTGGATTCGTCACGAACTTCTCGGCTCGGCAGTTGATGACTTATCCTGCATAAATTAGTTCAGCTTTCAGGTGCTCTGGTGGGCTGGATAAGGTGGATACAGTCCTAGGAGACTATTTCCTAGGAATGTATCCACCTTTTCCAGCCCACCGGAGCACCTGAAAGCTGAACTAATTTATGCAGGAAAAGTCATCAACTGCCGAGCCGAGAAGTTCGTGACGAATCGATTTTACTGTAAGTTCGCTCATCTCTAATCATGATTGCAGATGTTTGAGAAAAAACTAATATTTTCAGAAAAACAATGCGACATGCAGCAAGTTGCGAGTGCTACTTTGAATGCAAGTGTGAGACACCCCTAGGATGGTTGAACTGCACATGCTTGTTACAGGCAATGGATGATCCAGCTCTCTGTACCCCACTAATCTCGTCTATTGGGGATTGGATTTTAAGAAAAGGGAAGCTATACACCAATCCACAGGCTGTTTAAGGAAGAGCAAGAAAATACACAAGCACTGATCACATGACAACTCCCATTTCCTGTCCACAAATACATTACTAATTCTTCTCCTTCATCATGTAGCTGTTAGGGTAGCACATCTATGGACCACCATATTTATATTCTACCATAAAGCAATGTAGCATATGCCATGCAATAGAAATTTTGAAGGTTACCAGCGAAGAATGTAGAGGAAAAAAGTTGGATTCTTATATTGTGACATTATCTTTATAGCCATTGAATTTCCTGCATTATGAATATTGTACTAACTGACTTTGAAACAAAGTTTTATGTTGTGTTGTTGTTTTCCATGTGGGAGTACTTTTACTTGATGACTTAAATTTTGCAGCTTGGGATGGTGCGGAAGAGGTAAAGTCTAGAAGGAAAGGTCCAACATTTGCAGGTATGTTTGTGGTTTCATTTGTTGATGGTACATATGATATTTACTGTGCTGTGTAGGGGTTTAAACAGCTAGGAATCTGTCAGCAGAAAATCAGGCTGTATAGGGTTCATACTTGTCTGTTCAGGTGCATAGATTTATTCATTAGGAAAAAAGATAAACCATAAACATTTGTATCAAGGATTCAACAAGTAGGCTGATCAGGTAGAGGGCTATTTGTTTGCCTATTTTTTTTTTTTTTTTTACCAATTACCGCATTTTTCGTGGAAAAAGTCGGTGCGTCTTATACGGCGAATACATCCCTATCGCGGCGGTCCCTGCGGCCATCAACGGCCGGGACCCGCGGCTAATACAGGACATCCCCGATCGCGGTGATGCCCTGTATTAACCCTTCAGACGTGGCGATCAAAGCTGAACGCCGCGTCTGAAGCGAAAGTGACACTAACCCGGCTGTTCGGGACTGCCGCGATTTCACTGCAGCGGTCCCGAACAGCCCGACTGAATAGCCGGGTTAGTGCTTACAGGACACCGGGGGGGACCTTACCTGCCTCCTCGGTGTCTTCTCCGTTCAGGGATCCCCTGTATGCCAGCGCTCTCCTTCCTCGTCATCGTGCGTAACGACGTGATGGCGGCGACGGAGAGCGAGGATACCCGGCCGGCAGCAGAGACGTTCCGGAGCGACGGGGACACGGTGACAGCGATGGAGCGACATCCAGGGCAGCGGTGACAGGTCCGGAGCGGTGGGGACACGTGAGTATTACCTCCTATGCAGTGGTCTTCAATCTGCGGACCTCCAGATGTTGCAAAACTACAACTCCCAGCATGCCCGGACAGCCAACGGCTGTCCGGGCATGCTAGGAGTTGTAGTTTTGCAACATCTGGAGGGCCGCAGGATGAAGACCACTATTGGGTTCAAAATCTTTGCACCTATAAATTGGGTGCGTCTTATACGCCGGTGCGTCCTATAGGGCGAAAAATACGGTAAATTGGAAAGGGATAGAATACAGGGTTTTTCACAGGTTTTTTTTATGCCGAAAATGCCAGGAATTGATTGAAGAAAATGCTCTCTTATTTATTTTATTTTATACATGCCTCCATTTGATTAATTCCTGGCTTTGTCTTCAAAAGCTGCATAAAAAACCCTACACGTGGGAACATACCTTAATGCAACAATCAAAGAACAAATCTTCCTAAATGGTGTAAACTCCCAGGGGTCACTGTAGGGCTCTTCAGGAAAAGAAATCACTGTTACATGTTGGTATTGTCCTGCAGTCACTTTCAGTTCCTTTCTTCCCACATACAGAACCACAAAGTTAACCCATTTCATCCTGTTCCCTGACAAACTAGTGCTTTAATAAATATTAGTTAGAGCATTTATTCTGCTATCTGATTTTTATTTATTTTAGTTTTTATTTTATTTTTTCCAGACATGGAAGTATTGTATTGGAAACATGCCAAAGAACGTCTTGCTGCACAAAGGCAGCTCCAGAAAAGAATGGCAAGTATATTTTTCTGGATTTGTCAGTGTATCAGTTACCTTTTATTTTCTCATCAGAATGAGTATATTTGTGGTGAAAGCACTGAAACTTAGATTGTATTTTATGGGGTTTTCACACATGGGGGGGGGGGGGAGATTTAACAGAATCTATGCATAGGAAAAGCATTTTTATGAAAAAACTAGAGCTGAGCGAACGTACAGTAAATTCGATTCGTCACAAACTTCTCGGCTCGGCAGTTGATGCCTTATCCTGCATAAATTAGTTCAGCTTTCAGGTGTTCCGGTGGGCTGGAAAAAGTGGATACATTCCTAGGAAAGAGTCTCCTAGGACTGTATCCACCTTTTCCAGCCCACCGGAGCACCTGAAAGCTGAACTAATTTAGGCAGGAAAAGTCATCAACTGCCAAGCCGAGAAGTTCGTAACGAATCGAATTTACTGTAAGTTCGCTCAGCTCTAGAAAAAACGCAAGCACTGTGTCCTTGTAAACTTTTTTCATGTCATTCTTAGGGACCACAGTTTGCAAAGGTGGCAGAATTGCTTGCTGAAGATGACCCGGTCAACCATGTGGATGAAATCCGCGATGCAGACTATCTGGATAATGACGATGGTGCAGGTCTGTAATATATATATTGTACTGGGAGTAGATCAGACTGTTGCCTGCTGTGGGCTCACTACATCAGGCATACTAAGAAGTTAAAGCTAAACAGAGGCTTTTCAATTTAATGTGCTACAACCAGCTTTATTTTATGCTCATGCAAAAAAAAAATAATAATCCGTTCAGTTAATTTCTTTAAATCCAAAGCTTCCAAATTGTTCAAAATGGTAAAGAAACATATTTGAACATTTTACTTGCCAGAAATATCAACAACTTTACTTAAAGGTCTGCCAAATAACAAGTCTTTCGGGGTTGGGTTAGGATTAAGTCAACAATGTAATATTTGGTTTATGGCTGTAGATTTTGTCTACTTTGAGAACGCCGGAAGTAGAAAATGAGGAAATAGTTGACAAAGTATGATATGTTGCTCTCTGCGTGGTTTATTAATACAGTATATTGAGACACCCTAATGTTTGCCTTTATCAATAAAGATCTCTGCTTTTTATGGTAATGAAGGGAAATGCCCTTTTGGGCTCCTTTAACACTATATGTTGCTCTGTTTTAAAGACCCGCTACAATGTCCCGTTAAGAAAACCCTTAAAAACAACCGTTAAAAAATCCCATTCGTCTATGTGATTTTTTGATTATCCGTTATAGCCCGTTATGAATAACGAACGTTATTTGTGACTGGAGAAAAATTTAGTGTATGTAACGTCCGTTATTCATAATAGGTGATAATGGATAATCAGAGGAGTGCTATCAGACAGGAGAGAGCACGGAGGAGTGCCATCAGACAGGAGAGAGCAAAGACAGGAGAGAGCACAGGGGAGTGCCTGATAGTACTCGTATGTGCTCTCTCCTGCCTAATAGCACTCCTCTGTGCTCTCTCCTGCCTAATAGCACTCCTCTGGGCTCTCTCCTGCCCGATCAGAGAGCACCTCCCCTGGGCTCTCTCCTGCCCGATCAGAGAGCACCTCCCCTGGGCTCTCTCCTGCCCGATCAGAGAGCACCTCCCCTGGGCTCTCCCCTGCCCGATCAGAGAGCACCTCCCCTGCCCGATCAGAGAGCACCTCCCCTGCCTGATCAGAGAGCACCTCCCCTGCCTGATCAGAGAGCACCTCCCCTGCCTGATCAGAGAGCACCTCCCCTGGGCTCTCTGCTGCCTGATCAGACAGCACAGAGGAGTGTTAGCCCACCCTCACTTACTGGACTTTGTCCATGCCTGTCCTTCAGCTTGGACAAAGCCATGATCTTATGTCATGATTTTTATGAAAAGGAAATAACATTTTCTTATGAAGTATGTTAGAAAGGTTCATGTTTTGCCAATATGTACAACATATAAAGTTTTTGAATCAGACAGTGCCCATTTAATGATCAATCCAATATAACTGATAACAAAGACAAATACTGGCTAGCAGACAAAAATACTATAACTGCCCAGTAAACTCACACAGATATCTTGTATAGTCATAAAATAAAATGAAATTATAAGAGTTGGTTGACTTCACGCTGAGCAGAGCAGGTTTCCAATGGCAGATGCAGGAGAGCATCAATCCGGTGCTAATAGTTGAGCATTGATCCTATGGCAGGTGCAGGGGAAAAGCAATCCAGATGTGTTTTAGTCTTGATTGTCTTTTACTAGAGACTTAACCTTACCGACAAATGTCAAATTCAGTGGGAGAAAGGCCCCTAGTATTTAAAACTTTACACATATATTCAGTGGGAAAACAGCAACATTTTTAATAGAAATAAATTACACTTGTTCTTTTCACATATACTATATAATGACCATAAGTTCTATAAATGTATTGACTGTTAAAGTCAATCTGCAGCAGATAACAGCATTATATATGTGAATGGGTTTAAAAAAAAAAAACATCATTCACATGTAGTGAAAACTGTCCGCATGGGAAAAAACTAGAATCTGCAACATGCTTATTCTGTTGGGGAAAATGCTAAGGGCAATTGCAATAGAATGAACTATAAAATGCATATGGTAATATGAAAAATATATACAGACTGAGAAATAATGTTCTTTGTATTGTTCTTCTTTCCTTTGGGTAGATCTCTCAGACCATGAAGATTTAGATCTTAATGTTCCAGCTTGTCTGCGTGAAGAGCCTGCTTGTGCGGATGTTGGTAATGCATGGTCTCATTGTTCCTGCTATTTGTATTATGTGATAAAGGGGGCTTCTTTGTTAGTTTACCAGCAGTGGTAGCATTCATAGGGGGAGATTTATCAAACTGTGTGAGAGAAATAAAATTGAGGGATTTTCCCACAGCAACCAATCACAGCTCAGCTAACGTGCTCTGGTAAAGTGAAAGCTGAGCAGTGATTGGTTGCTGGAGGAAAATCACAAAAAAAATTTTTTCTCTCTCTCGCAATTTGATAAATCTGGGCCATAGTGTTTAGCACTGCAACCAGTGGGCCAAGTGATCATGTCGACCTATGGACGCAACAAGGGTACAGAATATATATTGTAAAACAATTTGTTTTTGGCCGCTTTCACTTAGGTTATTATGTATTTGTTTGAACACTTTTAGAGTCGCTTACCTTGCCTCATATAGTAAAGATGTACTTTGTCCTTCACAGATCCAATGGACCTTCAGGACCAACTGACGTATGAGGAGCTTGTAAGAAGAAATGTGGTAAGTGCAATAATTATTTAACAAGAATAATAAACTTCTCTGAAGATCACAAACTTTCTAATAATTGGCAAAGCTTTTTATAATTCTGTTTACACTGTAATTAATGGGGTATTGAGAGAATGATGGGGAAATACTGGATTTTCTTGATTTTAACACAAGGATGCAACATAAAAGTGTCAAAAAAAAAAGTCTGAAAACTTACTGAATGCATTGTAGGTCTGACAGGTTTATAGAACAAAATTCAGTCATATACTCTCTGTGGCTTCTTCCAGTCCCCCTAGCCTTATTTGATCTCTCCCTCTTTATGTATAGGGAGAGTCAGTCAAGGCTGAGAGGATAGGTAAAAGTCACCAGGGACCACCCCAATGACTTGTGGTTTGGTGCGTATAAAAGTGATTGTTTCATTTTTAAGTAAAATTATGACTTTTTAAGCGGCATTCATTGATCTGAGCCACTGATGAGATCTAAAGTCTCAAAATCTGTAGGTAGCAAGAGTAATAATATATTGGGATTATTATATTTTGTCATTTTTACGATAATTCTTTGGTTACTTTTTTTTTATTTTTTATTCCAATGTAGGAGTTATTTATTGCTAATTCTCAGAAGTATGCACAAGAAACAGTACTCTCCTTGCGTGTGCGAGAATGGGAGGATAAAATGGGACCACAACTTCAAGAACAGGTATCTAACTTCATTGGTGAACTGTTTTAAAGGGGAACTCTGCCCCTATTCAAAGGATAGGGGATAACCAGTCTGATCGCAGGTGACATCACGCCATTCCTCCTCCATTCATGTCAATAGGAGTGGGAGTGACGGCTGTGTGCTAGCCATCATGCTCCCTCCCATAGGCATGAATGGGGGGTGTAGTGCGACATCACAAACACTGAAGCCCCTGGCTTCCATGTTCATGGACACTGCAGCACCAGCCCTGTCTTAGACACCAAATGGGTTTCAATAAATTGGAGATTATATTTTCCTACAAACACATCCTGGTGATAAAGGGAGTAATTTATCAAAACCTGTATAGAGGAAGAGTGGTGCAGTTGCCTAAAGCAACCAATCAAATTGCTGCAGGAGCAACCAATCAAATTTTCAGAGGCCCGTGTAAAAATGAAAGAAGCAATCTGGTTGACACGTGCAAATGCACCAGTCTTCATCTACACATGATTTGATAACTCTCCCCCAATGTGTTTGGTAGGAGTCCTAGCAGCAGTTCCCCCATAATCTGAACTAGAAGATCCCCTTTTGCAAACCATGCATTTAGCTACCTGTTTGTATAGTATTCGAATTAAGACTTTTTTTTTTGTATTTCTCTGCAGGAAGAGCGAGGAGCATTCGATATTCATGATTATGGAGATCGCCTGGTGTCCCAGTTCAATAAGGTGGGAGAGTGGAGATCCTTTGCAAGTCTAATGGCGCACAAACAACCCTATGAAGTTTGCAGATACATGTTGGCATCTCTACAGCTGGTGAGTAGCCATCAATATTTTCTGTTCCCACAACAAAATATACTAAAAACCTGTTTCCTTCTGGATTGCCCCTTTCTGGTTGTTTTTTTAAAGGGGTTATCCAGCATAAGGTGATTTTTAGTACGTACCTGGCAGACAGTATTGGACATGCTTAGGAAGGATCTGCGCTTGTCTTGGGCTAAATGGCTATGCTGTGAGATTACCATAACACTGTGGCTGGCTTTCTGTGAACTTGTATTTCCTGTTTTCAGTTTTCTTGTTTGCCTACAAATCCCATGATTCCATTTTCCTCCTTCCCACACAACAGCTACCCCACCCATTGAAACATAAATGAGCTGCAGACCTGGGGTCTTCAATCAGGGTTCCTACAGCTGTTGCATTAGCAGATTGATCCCTCCACCCATTGAAGCAGACAGGCTCCCTGTCATCAGCTGACTAGTGAGTCAGGTCTCGACCGCATTGCAAGCTGGGAAAAATCTGAGACAGCAGTCATTTTGTATGCTGATAAAAATAAATATTGGGGTGAAAATCGCATAAAAATTGTGAGAAAACCGTCACACACAGGTACAGACACTATATTATGAACCACACTAACTTTACAGCCCCTGTAGCATAGTCAAATAAAAAATATTCCTGGAATACCCCTTTAATTGTAAACCTGCATACATTAAATAAAACATCTGATTGAAATACACAACCTTCTTCCATTGAACAATGTACCATTGAGTGCACACACTGTATAAACTACAGATGACAAATTCAGTCTGCTAACCTGTTATCATAAAATATACAGCATTAAAATTTACGGTGTGTTAAATTGGATGGAGGATACTCAGCTTGCTGAATCCAGCCCCGGCACGACAGTGAATGCTGAGAATATACCACTTTTTTCCAGCTTTCCTCAGGCTGTAATTTATTAAATCTGGGAACCCCTTTAAATTGATCTGTGTATTTAAAGGGGTATTTCGGCCTTAGATATCTTATTCCCTATCCAAAGGGATAGTGGATAAGATGTCTGATCACAGAGGTCCCGCCGCTGGGACCCCCTGCAATCTCGGTGCAGCTATCGGCATTCTGTGCTGGGCGCTGCTCCCGGGACATGACGTCACACCCGCTTCATTCATGTGTATAATGTCTAAGGCCGGATTACCCCTTTAATTCCACACATTGGCAAATAGTGCAGCACAAGCATGTATTACAGCTGTTTAACTAGAATTCTTGGATAAGGAGTATAGCTGTAATACTATTAAACAGTATCCTATTTACAGACACTTACAAATCATGTCATCTATGGCATGTTGACAGGTGGAAAGGAAATCTGTGGTGAATTAAATATCCAATAACTTCTGCACTGTTTGAATTTAACTCTTTGCACAATTTAGTTTCATTTAATGCAGTACTGACTTATACAGTAAATGTTCTTTTTCTCACCAGGCCAATGATTACACAGTAGAGGTGTCCCAGAAGCCAGGACTCTCTGAAGGACTGGATACAATGTCCCTACGTCTTCTCAGTCAACAGAAGGCACATGAGCGATTTAAGACTTACACAGCTCCATCTGTTGCTGAGCACTGACAATAAGGATAAGAAAGTTCATTACACAATTGAGTCTATCATTTTTAGTATGTTATATATAAACAAAACTGTTACAAACTGCATTGGTGACAAATAATGGATGCGTTATTCAGCTGGTATCATTTGAATGGCAGTTAAGAAAAAGACAAGTCACAGAACACACTGCCGAATGGTGAACGGATGTGTTGAACTCAACAACAGTATATTTGCATATTGAAGACAAGTAACTTAATGGACTTCCAGTAACGGAGTGCTGTAATTTGGTGTAGTGCTGTGTGCATTTAACCAAAGACAAAGGGTTTTTATTAAATGTATAATCTGTACATACTTTTAAACCTCTATTTTGTACAGTCTGCTGATCTAGGATCTGTTTTTAAATGTATGTTTGTATAAAATGAATCTATACTCCACTGTTGGTTTATTTCTTGTTTCATTCTCCCCCACTCCAAAAAAACACACTCACGCTCTTATGAAACTGTAACTTTGAGAATGAGACTACATGAATCTTTTTAAAAATTGCCCCAGCACCAATGAGGGCTCGCTATTAAAGGGGTTATCCAGGAAAAAACTTTTTTCTCGAGCGCTTCATTGGGGGGGACACAGGACCATGGGTTATACGCTGCTGACACTAGGCAAAACAAAAAAATAGTCGGCTCCTCCCAGCAGGGTGTATAACCTGCCTCTGGACACAGCATACCTCAGTTTTTAGCTTAGTGTCAAGGAGGCAGACACAGGTCTGGTTGCTCCAGACCTGGTCTTTTTTATTTTTTTTTAAGTTTAGGGCAAAGTTAGATTTTCTTTCCCTTTTTTTATTTTTTCTAGCCTGGGGCGACTGGAGCATTGCGATACCTGATCCCCCACTTGCGAGCTAGGGGCACGGGCATTTCTGAATGACCTGTTAACCTCTCCTTGCCAGCGGTAGGTGTACACCCTGGATCCGGGTTCCCCAAGACCCCTGTTCGCCCTTTGGGGCTAAAGGCAGGGGTCCTATGCTGGCGAAGTCCGATGGAGATCCTGAGGTAAGTACCCTAGGTGAGTATGGCCCCCGTGCCTACTTTACTTTTTTTCTGTTAAAACTACTAGGCTGAGGTTCCTCTTCACTAGAGGAACCTCAGCCTGACCGGCAGCTGACTGCTTGCACTGTCTCCCCTGCAGCAAGCGGCAGGGGAGACAGCATAAGCTCTCGGCTCGAGTCGCAGGTGTAGCTATGACTGCGGCTCGGGCTCTCTTTTTACTTTCGTTCGGGAGTGAGTGGAGCTCCACTCACTCCCGGTTCCCCGGCGCCTCCACAGCACCACTGGGGAACCTTATCCCAAGCCGCAGGGCTCAAAATTTAGCCTGCGGCCTGGGCCTTAGAACGGAGCATAGCTCCGCCCCCCCCTCTCGTGGCAGCAGCCGCAGCTTGTTAATAAGCCGGGAGGTAGGGGCAGACCCTCCTCCCGGCCGGCCGCAGCTAACAGGGATTAGCTTGATTAGGGGCGGGATTGCACAGGGGAGGCCGGTGAGTCTGCAGCGCGCAAACAGGCAGCAGTTCATGCGTCCGCCTGAGTTTTTCCTTCTTAAGCGTGTGCTGCAGGTTCAGTAGCTGTCAGACTCTGGCAGCGTATACAGCTTGGCTATGCTACTCTCCCGGCTCCACTATCTACCACTGGGACACAGGACCTGTAAGTTTTCTGTATCCACTTGGCTGATATTTAGCGCAATGTCTGACTTCGGTCACTTACTATTCCTGTGCTACCTGTCTAACGAAACTACCATGCGGTTTGGCTAATCCCATTTGCCCATCCTGTACGTCCTTGCGTGCCACCCCCTCCCTGACTGCCGCTCAGGACGGGCTCCCTACTGGCGGACGGTCTGATCCACCACCAGAATGGGTCTCCTCCCTTGCCCAATCCATCTCTAACTTGGCCAAGGTTTCCCAGGACATGGTCTCGGCCATGGGGCGGTCTTCCATCCCCCAGGGAGTCCACATCTGATTCTCCCTCTCGCCCTACCCTACGGCCCTCTCGGGTCCGTCCAGGGCGCCTCTCTTCTGCTTCCTCTCTTGAGCCAGTCCAGGTGGCATCTTCCCGCCATACTCCCTCTAGAGATCACAGGATGCCTTCTCCCAGGGAGCGCTCTCTATCTCCTCTTCCCTGCTCCCAGGTTTCCTCCCGGTCCAGGACCCCTTCGGGGTGTTCCCTAACGCCTCCGAGGCTACTCTCGGAGTCTTTTTCTGCCCGGTTCCCAGGGCTACCCCTCTTTTTAGCCCTCCTACTGAATTTGAGGAGCTATTAGAGGTGGCATGGAAGCATCCACATAGACGGTTGGTTCAATGGAACCAAAAAGATGAGGACTTTGTTTCCCTTCCCTCCGGATCTTGTGTCCAAGTGGTCTTCACCTCCTCAGGTGGACCCTCCCGTATCACGGCTCTCCAAGACCATTACTCTACTGATCGCTGATGCGGCTTCCTTCAAGGACCCGTCAGATAAACGTATTGAGAATTTGGCGAAATTCGCCTTCGAAGCAGCGGGATCCGGCTTGTCTCCGGCTTTCGCTTCTACCTGGGTTGCCAGAGCCCTCTTGGCCTGGGCCAGTCAATTACGCCAAGGAATCTTGGCAGGCGCTTCCGCTAGTGACTTAATGGCTTTAACTCGGCAAGTCACTTTAGCTGGGGACTATCTTTGTGTGGCCTCTTTGGATTCCGCTCACTGCATGGCCTCTGCCACGGGTAACCTTGTGGCGTTCCATGTGGCTTAAGGCTTGGAACGCTGATCCAGCTTCGAAGCGTTCCCTTACAGAGCTTCCTTTTTTACAGGATCTCAGCCCTTTGGTAAACGCTTGGATGATATCATCTCTGATGCCACAGGAGGCAAAAGTTCCCTTTTGCCCCAAAATCGTCCATGCCGTTCTGATTCACGGTGTAAAAGCTCCTTCCTTTCGCTATTCAGGGCGTAAGGATAAACCGGGGGCCCCCCAGGAAAGGAGGGTCCCTTCCTTCAAGACTCGCACCTGGAAGTCGGGCCCCTCTAACTGCCCTGCTTCTTCCAAAAAATTTAGAGTTTACCTAATCCGTGGTGTGCGCATTCATTAGTGCTTGGTGGCAGCAGGGGGTGCAGAAGTCAGTGGGGGGGGGGGGGGGTTCTGCCACTCAGCCCAGAACAGTGACTGGTGGCAAGCACAAATGACCCCCACAAAAAAAAATTAAAAAAAAGGACTCGGGAACGGGGGAGTACTGCATCCATTAAACTGCCGGTAATGGTGGCCATAAGAAAGAAATAAAAAAAAAAATGTTTTCAAAAAATTTGAAAAAGCCCCTTCCTCAATAAAAAAATTTAATTGCTCCTTTTTCCTATTTTATCCCAAAAATCATAAAAAAAAAAAATTATAAAACATATTTGGTATCACAGCGTGCGTAAATGTCCGAAAATAAAATGTTAGTGATCCCGTTATAGGTGGTCATTTTAATTTTTTATCAAACATGGAAGCTTTATTTGAAATCAAGAAAAAATACATATAAAATATGCAGGATAAGTATAACAGGTCCATTGACCTATGAACATCCAGGTACAAACAATCAGTAATACATTCCAATATAAGATAACAATGTATTCTGCAAAAACGATATCCGGTGATGCTACACAGCAGTACAAAAAGTTGTGTAGAAAATAGACACATAATACCCATAATAATCAGTAAAAAGCACCCCCTCCACTTCCCAACAATCCCTAGTGTTCAAAACATGAAATCAATACAAAGAGAAGCTATGACAAACGTTAGGGCAATGGGAGGAAGAAATCTACGGTTCCCAAACTAAATTAAAATGATCAACCTGATCCTCCCTAATGGCAGTCAACTTTTCATTTAACATAATAACATTAACCCTCTCCACAACCCTTAAGAATTTTAAATTTGGTTTCCTCCACTGGTGTACGGGGTACTCTATATGGAAGAACAGATGTGAGCAGATCTAAAACCAGTCACCAAAAAGGGATTACTGTCAGACAACTCCACCATGTGTGGTACAGGGTGCCCCTCGCCCGCACTCCCAAAAGCAGAGCAGCGAGAGAAAAGGATAAATGGTGTGAAGGAGTGTTGGCATTTGATAGGATCTATGCAAGATCTTCAAGGAGGTTTCAGCAAGAGGAACCTACCAACTGCCCTTACTGACTGTAATGCAACACTCTCCACTGTGATATGGAGAGTGGGGTGTGAATGTCTGTCTCTCAATCTGTCCTACATTTAAGTTTGGCATCTTTTGGAGGAGCATTAAAGTAGGCACTTATGAATGAGTAGTCCTGGCATACTCGGTGTATATATCATATGTCGTTCAAATGGGGTCGGATTGATTTGGACAGTACGGGGCACATGATATAGGTGGTCATTTTAAACATACTAATTTTGCTAAAGTTAGAGATTTTTTTTTTTTTTTAAAGCAGTACAATAATAGAAAAGTATGTAATTATGGGGATCATTTTTATCGTATTGACCCAAAGAATAAACTAAAACATGCAATTTTTACTTTAAAGTATACACTGTGAACATTTGCAAAATTGCGTTTTTTTTTTATTTTCAATTTCCCCACACAAATAATTTTTTTTTTGGTTCCGCCATACATTTTATGGTAAAATAAGTGATGTCATTACAAACGACAATTGGTCGCTCAAAGAACAAGCCCTCATATGGGTCTGTGGATGGAAATCTAAAAGTTATGATTTTTAGAAGGCGAGGAGGAAAAAAAACGTAAATGCAAAAATGGGCTGTGTCTTTAAGGGGTTAAAGGTGACCCCACATAGTTACATAGTTAGTATGGTTGAAAAAAGACATACGTCCATCAAGTCCAACCAGGACTTTTCAATAATTTTTGGCTAAACGTTCATTAGGCTGGCAGGTCTCTCTCGGGGAAGGGCGGACATATTTTGCACAGAACAATAGGGTCCAACTGTAAAAAAAAAAACACCAAGCAGATCCTTCTCTCCACTGACATCATCTGTCAGGCAAGAGTCGAGAGCATTCCAGAAACTTTGGACAGTTGGCTTAATCAGAAAAATTCTAAGGTAAACAGGCACCTTTAAAAGTGGATGGTTGGAAGCCCAGGGGCAGGGCGACTGAGGGTTGGAACACACTACGTTTTGGCCCCGTTAATCGTATTCATCTGCATCCTGTCAATATTGGGTATACTGTTAATGGGAGCAGGGAATCCCATTTCTGCACACCACACTTCTGCTGCTGAACGGAGTCACCCCTAGTGACTCAGTCTGGGACATATACGCTAATTTAAGCACACACATGACAGGGACTGTTGTGCTTCTGAAATAGCGCACGTCTTGAAAGGCAGTAGGCAAGCAAGAGGCCGGCACATACGAGACTAAGCGTTGAGTGGAGCACAGGATGACACACGGGACATGACTCACTGGAAGCCTGTAGCGGAGGTGCAAGGCCAAGCGAGCGGCACATAGAGCAAAGAACAGAGAAGGAGGCCACACTCACCAAACCAGGTCTTTATTCAGGTCTTGAAGACATGCAATAGGCAGCAGGCGGGGGAGCTGTGGTGGAGGACGGGGAAGAGACCAGTCTTTGTTCTCTGCTTCAGGTCTTGAAAGGAGTGACAAGGTGACTTCTTTCAGACATAAAACAAAAAGATAGACAGTGCTCCGTAGTGTATTACCGTTGGTAACTGGATAAGGGATAGTATAGTGGTGCTTACCACAAGGAGTTACACTCAACCAAGTGTAACTATGGGAAACTGCCAAGGTAGATATGCCTGCAGCCACTCCACATCCAATATGATATATGTAAAATTCTTTCGGACATAGAATTTAATGGGGTCTGCTGCACCCGTTAACAGTATACGTCAGCATCCCACTTTCAGCGCGATGCCGACAGATACAATT
Organism: Hyla sarda; assembly: GCF_029499605.1. NCBI lineage: Eukaryota > Metazoa > Chordata > Amphibia > Anura > Hylidae > Hyla > Hyla sarda. The sequence goes on along the minus strand of NC_079192.1, from coordinate 183,465,418 downwards.
AACGGGCCAAAACATAGTGTGTTCTGACCCTTAAGCTTGAAGGTCTGCCACAAAGACTAATTTGGAGAACGCATCAAACTTCTTGTCAACAGAGTTGCTAAAAAAAAGCTCCATCAGATAAGGTAAGTACTCTTAGACAAGATACAGGTGAGTCAGCGGCTGGCAAAACTAACCACTTGGTCCTCAAATAAAGGGCAGTGCATTTGTGATTTGCTTTTTGAAAAGGACACACACCTGATGAGTTACTTCCACTCCTTGAAAAGTAGTCCCTCAAAAACCTTGTGCCCAAGAAAAACCCCAAAGGCTGTTGCCTGTTGTGATGGAAAGAAATCTTGCCACGAGAGGAGGGATTCATGCTGCACATTTAAAGGGGTTATCCAGCATTAAATAAAAACAGCTGATTTCTTCCGAAACAGCACCACACTTGTCCTCAGGTTATGTGTGGCTTTGCAGCTCTGTTCCATTGAAGTAAATAGAGCCAAGTTGTAGTACCATATACAACCTAGGGACATGTGTGATGCATTTTTGGAACAAATTAGTTGTTTCTATTCCTGGATAACCCCTTAAAAGTGTCTTGTATTGCTCAATTCAAGGCTTGCATGGTAGAAAGAAGCTGATCATCTGGTTCAGATTTTTGAGTCACAGGGATCCCCAGAAAAGGTGAACTGATCAAGGTCATATTCTTCAGGATATCTATCTGGCCAGTCTGGCCCTCTTACAGGGCTACCCCTTGTGGACATATGAAAAGACTCTTCCTGGTGATCCATAGCGGGCCCTTTGCTAGGGGACATCTGGAAATGCAAACCCTCAAGTGGCCTGGACCATATTCTACGACAGTCTGGAGAGGTCACCAACAGCCTGTGAAATTGACCAAGTTTATTCGGAGAGGGCCTGACTACTGTTTGAGAGGGTCAGATGAGTCCTGTGATTGAGGCACTGCAGGCAGAGGTAGGTAGACTGACCTTCAGAACTTCTTGCTACAGAGAGTACAGTATAAATGTGTTTCTACCAACATGAGACAGGGTTAACTTAGGAGGCTTCTCCCAGAAAAAGAACAGGGTTCCTTATGGGCTGACGCTAGGGCGAGCCCACAGGGTTAGCCTACTAGATCGAAGTGATATGGTCCAACAGAGAGCTTATCCGAAGACAGTAGCTGGAGGAGTAGCCTGGAAAGGTCTCTTCTTACAACGCTGTAAAGGAAGCCCTCCAGTGACCTGAGAAGTAGAGTACCTCAAGAAAGCCAACATTTTCAGGAGTGGGAGGAAGAAAGAAGAGTCTGCTTAGTAAAGAAATTAGAGGGGGTGAAAAGAGCCACAGCCTAGTCCATGCAGAAGGTGGAAGGAGGAGACTGGTGGTTCAGAGGAGTGCCAGATGATTAGGAGAGGCACCAGAGTGACCAAGGGGCCTGGAGAGGGTAAGTACCAATGAAAATGCCATGTGGTGAATGAAACAGCAACAATATGCAGTAGCAGAAGAATGGTAGATGTGGTGGCCAGGAAAAGAGGAGTTGTGCCCTGATGGGAGAGACGGTTAGGGGAACATAGGAGACAGCCTGGGCCAGGTGTAGGTGGTTAGGGTGATATGGACAGGTGTTCTGATAAAGTAAAAGAAAAGTTATAAAAATATGCAGCGGAGAAGGTCACGTCTTTCTCTTATGGACACTGGGCTAAAACTGATGAGCCTTGTAAGAGTAGGAGAAGTAAATTTGCCTTGGCAAAGCCGACACTTAATCCTGGCATCAGCCTCCTAATGGCTAGGGCTTATACTCACAGTGCCTTTGACATTTACAACAAAATTTCTCAGATCTGGGCAAAAGCAGCGAACACAGTAATTCAGCCCTGATAATCCTGTAGTATATGTGTAAAATCATGAAATGCAAGCTGGGAGAAATATTTCAAGTAGTGGGTGACTATTGGTGAAGTATAATACAGAGCTCAAGGCCCCATAAATCAGAATAATACCCAGCAACAGCAATGAAAGACAGCAAAGGAATAACATGCTTGTCACAACACACGTGACACTATATAGGGGCACATCAGCCGCCAGGTACATTATATAGGGCAGTGATATACACACACAAGTGCCTATTTCCACTGCATTGCTGCACACATTGCTCTCTAAGGGTACGCTCACACGTACAGGATCTTCTGTATATTTTGTGCAGCTGACTTTGCTACCCATTAACTTCAATGGGTAGCAAAATCAGCTGCAGAAAATATGCAGCAGATTCTATACGTGTGAACATACCCTTAACCCCTTAAGGACGCAGGACGTAAATGTATGTCCTGGTGAGGTGGTACTTAACGCACCAGGACGTACATTTACGTCCTAAGCATAACCGCGGGCATCGGAGCGATGCCCATGTCATGCGCGGCTGATCCCGGCTGCTGATCGCAGCCTGGGACCCGCCGGCAATGGCCGACGCCCGCGATCTCGCGGGCGTCCGCCATCAACCCCTCAGGTGCCGGGATCAATACAGATCCCGGCATCTGCGGCAGTTCGCGATTTAAATGAACGATCGGATCCGATCATTCATAACGCCGCACGGAGGTCCCCTCTCCTTCCTCCGTGCGGCTCCCGGCGTCTCCTGCTCTGGTCTGTGATCGAGCAGACCAGAGCAGAAGATGACCAATAATACTGATCTGTTCTACGTCCTATACATAGAACAGATCAGTATTAGCAATCATGGTATTGCTATGAATAGTCCCCTATGGGGACTATTCAAGTGTAAAAAAAAATGTAAAAAAATGTAAAAGTAAAAAAAAAGTGAAAAATCCCCTCCCCCAATAAAAAAGTAAAACGTCCGTTTTTTCCTATTTTACCCCCAAAAAGCGTAAAAAAACATTTTTTATAGACATGTTAATTTTATAGACATAAAATGTTAATGATCCCGTACGGTGAACGGCGTGAACGAAAAAAAATAAAAAAAAGTCCAAAATTCCTACTTTTTTAATACATTTTATTAAAAAAAAATTATAAAAAATGTATTAAAAGTTTTTTATATGCAAATGTGGTATCAAAAAAAAGTACAGATCATGGCGCAAAAAATGAGCCCCCATACCGCCACTTATACGGAAAAATAAAAAAAGTTAGAGGTCATCAAAATAAAGGGATTATAAACGTACTAATTTGGTAAAAAAGTTTGTGATTTTTTTTTAAGCGCAACAATAATATAAAAGTATATAATAATGGGTATCATTTTAATCGTATTGACCCTCAGAATAAAGAACACACGTCATTTTTACCATAAATTGTACGGCGTGAAAACAAGACCTTCCAAAATTAGCAAAATTGCGTTTTTCGTTTTAATTTCCCCACAAAAATAGTGTTTTTTGGTTGCGCCATACATTTTATGATATAATGAGTGATGTCATTACAAAGGACAACTGGTCGCGCAAAAAACAAGCCCTCATACTAGTCTGTGGATGAAAATATAAGAGTTATGATTTTTAGAAGGCGAGGAGGAAAAAATGAAAACGTAAAAATTAAATTGTCTGAGTCCTTAAGGCCAAAATGGGCTGAGTCCTTAAGGGGTTAAAGAGCAATGTGTGCAGCAATGCAGTGGAAATAGTGATTTTCAACCAGTGTGCCTCCAGTTCTTGCAAAACTACAACTCCTTGCAAAGGCTGTCTGGGCATCCAGGGGGTTAAAGTTTTGCAACAGCTGGAGGCGCACTGGTTGGGAAACATTACTCTAATGTTCAGCAGGTTTGTCACCTTCTCTAGAGAGTACAATGACAGTCAGCAGTAGTGGGGATCCACAGCAGGAAATGCAAGTTAGGAAATGACAAAGCTCTGCACAGGGGGATTTTATGGTTATGCAACACACAGCCAAAAGTGGGTACTCACCGAAGGAAGAGCACAGCAGCACAATTAGCCCACACTAGGCAGCACATACACTGCTCAAAAAAATAAAGGGAGCACTAAGATAACACATCCTTGATCTGACTGAATGAACAAATCGTATGAAATACTTTTGTCTTTACATAGTTGAATGTGCAGACAACAAAATCACACAAAAATTATCAATGGAAATCAAATTTATCAACCCATGGAGGTCTGGATATGGAGTCACCCTCAAAATCAAAGTGGAAAACCCACACTACAGGCTGATCCAACTGATTTAATGTCCTTAAAACAAGTCAAAATGAGGCTCAGGAGTGTGTGGCCTCCACGTGCCTGTATGACCTCCCTCCTGGGCATGCTCCTGATGAGGCGGTGAATGGTCTTCTGAGGGATGTCCTCCCAGACCTGGACTAAAGCATCCTCCAACTCCTGGACAGTCTGTGGTGCAATGTGGTGTTGGTGGATGGAGTGAGACATGATGTCCCAGATGTGCTCAATCAGATTCACACTCCAGCCACATGAGCATGTGCATTGTCTTGCATTTGGAGGAACCCAGGGCCAACCGCACCAGCATATGGTCTCACAAGGGGTCTGAGGATCTCATCTCGGTACTTAAAGGTGTACTCCGCTCCCCAGCGTCCGGAAGTTTATTGTTCCAAACGCTGTGTGCGGGCTTCCGTGTTCAGGGCCGCCCTGAACACGGAAGCCCGCACACAGTGTCTGGAACAATAAACTTCCAGACGTTGGGGAGCGCAGCTTCCAACACAGTGCAGCGGAGTACCCCTTTAATGGCAGTCAGGCTACCTCTGGCAAGCACATGGAGGGCTGTGCGGCCCCCAAAGAAATGCCACCCCACACCATTACTGACCCACCACCAAACCGGTCATGCTGGAGGAGGTTGCAGGCAACAGAACGTTCTCCACAGCGTCTCCAAACTCTGTCACGTCTGTCACATGTGCTCAGTGTGAACCTGCGTTCATCTGTGAAGAGCACCAGTGGCGAATATGCCAATCTTGGTGTTCTCTGACAAATTCCAAACGTCCTGCATGGTGTTGGGCTGTAAGCACAACCCCCACCTGTGGACCTCAGGCACTCACACCACCGTCATGGAGTCTGTTTCTGTTTGAGTGGACACATACACATTTGTGGCCTGCTGGAGGTCATTTTGCAGGGCTCTGGCAGTGCTCCTCCTTGCACAAAGGTGGAGGTAGTGGTCCTGCTGCTGTACGGCCTCCTCCACGTCTCCTGATGTACTGGCCTGTCTCCTGGTAGCGCCTCCATGCTCTGGACACTACGCTGACAGACACAGCAAATCTTCTTGCCACAGCTCGCATTGATGTGCCATCCTGGATGAGCTGCAGACTCCGACTCATGCTACCAGTAGAGAGTTTTTTTGAGCAGTGTAGAATAAAGAGGCAATTGGTCAATGACCTGTTGGACAGGTCCTGTTCTTGTCCTCAAATTTTTAAACCAGTCAGCCAAAACATCATTTAAGCCCACTTCTTTGGGTGTTACAAGTTGGGGGCATGTTTCTATACCATCTGGCACTGTCAGCTTTATAAGAGGAAAGTGTCAGAGAGAGCAGACACAACCCCCAAATGGTAACACCAATTTTGTTATTTAGTCACACATTGTAAGTAAGAGGAATACAATATTTCCTACAATAGGCATGTTAGGAGAGGCCACAGGTCCTATTCAACCAAATTCACTGTATTGTTTTAGAATGTGCCAGGTATCATTACACTATTTTACTCAGCATCATATGTGGATATTGTATTTATCTCCTCAATGTGACTTCTTCTTAAGACAACCCTTAAAAATCTGTTAGGTATAATAGGTTAATAGTTTGGTTATTTAAAAAAAAACAAAAAAAAAAAAACATCTTTCATAGTTTCTCTATGGGGTAAAAAGGCTTTTATTCTTTTCCTGTGTCACATTTTATACACTAGCTATATGCCCTATACCAGTGGCAAAACTACAACCCCCATCATGCCTTAAAGGGGTGCTCCGCTGCAAAACATCTTATCCCCTATACAAAGGATAGGGGATAAGATGTCTAATCGCAGGGGTCCTGCCGCTGGGGACCCCCACGATCTCCGCTGCGGCACCCCAGTCATCCGGTGCACGGAGCGAACACCGATCTGTGCCGGATGACTGGCGACCACAGCCGCCATGCCCCTCCATTTATGTCTATGGGAGGAGGCGTGATGGTTACGTACTAGCCGTCACACCCCCTCCCATAGACAGGAATGGAGGGGACGTGGCATCATGAACAGGGAAGCTCCAGGCTTCTGTGTTCCAGATGCCGCCACTGCCGGTCCGGAGATCTCAGGAGTCCCCCTTTGGATAGGGGATAAGATGTTTTCCGGCGGAGTACCCCTTTAAGCTGTCAGACCATGATGGATGTTGCTATTGTCCAACAGCTGGAGAGCCACAGGTTGGGAAACCGTGCTCTATACCAGGGCTTGACAAATCCCAGGCGCCAGGCCGCCATGGCAACCATGAATTTGATGCCTAGAATTTTGTCTGCCCTATTCGGGCAACTGTGACCAGCGTCCCGCTAAGAAAATCTGTGCAGATGCTAAAACGTGGGACTGGCATCGGCAGAGGGGGTGCGAGTAGCTACCCCAGCTCCACAGAACAATCTTGCTAGCAATCTGGTTAACTGCTCCCTTATAGCCGTGACCTCCAACCTGTGGACCTCCAGCTGTTGCAAATCTACAACTCCCAGCACGCCTTGACAGCTGTTGGCTGTCCGGGCATGCTGGGAGTTGTAGTTTTGCAACAGCTGGAGGTCCACAGTGTGGAGACCACTGCTTTTGTACTGCAATGGTCATTACATTTACCAGTCAAGAGTCTGGGAAAGCTGAGTGCCAACTTGTTCATAGCTCCCTTATACATTTTCATCCAGCTTTCCTAGAGTCTTGCACGATAATTCTACCTAGTCACAGAGTCATGGCTAACCTGCCTCTCTAACATTGCATAACTGAAACAGTTTTCCAATTCAAGAGTCTGGGAAAGTTGGGTGACAAATCGTTCATGTCCTCCACATGGATTCTCCCCCAACTTTCCTATACTTCTGCTTGAGAATTCTGCGTAGGCACATAGCCCTGCTTCATACAGTAGTGTTCACGAGCCCTTCACACAATGTATGCACTGAAGCATTTTCAATCATGTCTTTTTTATTGCCATCTTTTAGCCACAGGATTTCTCATAGGATAGTAAAGGTATAAAAAGTTTAATTTAATTTTAAAAATAAAATATCAAAATGAAATTTCTGTGTAGTTTATGGGTAAAGAAAGGCCAAAACAGAAAATCCCCAGAATCTTGTGAACAGAATTAGTTGAGTGACAACACTGTCAGCTGAATATTGACTTGTAGGATTTTATATGCCGTTTTACGCTTTCAGCTAATTCCTGATCATTTATACTGCGGTTATAGTAGTCTGTGAACAGTCCATCAGGATTCAGCAAGTATATAAGGATGGTGTGATCAATGATGTAATCATTATCCTCATCACGGGGTCCTGCGCTGTAGTACACGCGGTAGGCTTGGGCTACTGCCTTGATCTCTTCCTGGGATCCGGTCAGCCCTACGAGACGTGGATGGAAGTCACTCACGTACTTTGCTAGTTCCGTAACGTTATCACGCTCTGGATCCACTGAAATAAAGACAGGCAGCACAGGGGGCAAAGTGGGGTCCTTGTCCAACTGGGTCACTGCAGAACTTAGCTTTTGCAATTCATCTGGACAGATATCTGGACAATGGGTGAAGCCAAAGTACATCAGCACCCAGTTACCTCGTAAGTCTTTTTTACAGCAGGGCTGGCCTTTATGATTAGTAAGACTGAAGTCTCCTTGACCAACCGCTATGGTGCGGAGCTGCTGCATGCGTTCCAGCTTCTTCTTCTCCTGCTTCTCCCACCGCAGATACTGCCAGATTCCCACTGCCGCTCCACCAATAATGCAGCTCACAAGCAGCCTTGTTCTTAATGATATTGGACCCTTTGAGGACCCTGGTTGCTGGGATTTCTGTAATGGTGGAGATGTAGATATTTGTCTTGTAGCGATCCACCATTTTATCTTGTTTATGCAGTCGTTTGGTCTTGCATTGGCTTGATTTATGACCCCATGGTTTAGGAAAGGACTCAGAGAAGATTTACTAATACGATGTATGTGCCGCAGCATCCTAGAGATGAGAATATATCAGTGTTATTATACACAATATATTTGAGTCATTTGTTGGAATACTGACACTGTAGTTTTGAGCCAAAGCCAGAAGTGTATTAAAAAGGAATGGGACATATAAAGGAAGGACATATACTTCTCCTTCCTACTGGATCCACTTCTGACTTTGGCTCAAATTGCAGTGGCAGCTTCCAAAAAATGCCTGAAAAAAAAAAAATCTGTGTGGAAGCCTAGCCTTATACTTCTATTAGCACTGACCCATTTGTATGAAGTTTGCGCCCAGTGTAGGGTGTGCCAGACTAATCGGTAGGTCACTGACCCGGCCCAAAAACCAGATGTTGTCTTAGAACAACTCCAGGCGGGGGATGGTACTTGTTTCTACTATTCAGACACATCAGCTGACGTGTGGTTCTTGCCGAACAGTACAGCTGTATTCACACATGAGGCTGGCGGCGCCCATAGGCAAAGCCAGCAGCAACCCCCACACCCTGTACAATAACACTGTCATGTGCACCGCAGCGCTCCTCTCTGAGTCACAGCCATGATCATCCAGGTCTGACAGCGCAACCACCCGCTACCCACCAACCCTCCCTCCGACACCACAACATCCCCCGGGACCATATGCATGCCATGCTCATCTCTGAGGTCCCTGACAGAGCTTGCATTACATGAGGAGGAGGTTTGCTACAGTATGTCACCTCAATAGTAAGGAGAATTGTTACAGTGTGTCACCTCAGTAGTAAGGAGATTACATGAGGAGGGGGTTTGTTACAGTGTGTCACCTCAGTAGTAAGGAGATTACATGAGGAGGGGGTTTAGTACAGTGTGTCACCCCAGTAGTAAGGAGATTACATTAGGAGGTGGTTGTTACAGTGTGTCACCTCAGTAGTAAGGAGATTACATGAGGAGGAGGTTTGTTACAGTGTGTCACCTCAGTAGTAAGGAAATTTGTTACAGTGTGTCACCTCAGTAGTAAGGAGCGTACATGAGGAGGTTTGGTTCAGTAAGTCACCTCAGTAGTAAGGAGATTACATGAGGAGGAGGTTTGTTACAGTATGTCACCTCAGTAGTAAGGAGATTTGTTACAGTGTGTCACCTCATTAGTAGGGAGATTACATGAGGAGGAGGTTTGTTACAGTGTGTCACCCCAGTAGTAAGGAGATTACATGAGGAGGTTTGTTACAGTGTCACCCCAGTAGTAAGGAGATGGTTTGTTACTGTGTGTCACCCCAGTAGTAAGGTGGGGCGTGTCAAAGGGTAGGACCAATGGGCAGAATCAAGAGGGGCAGCAAAATTAGCTTTTGCCTAGGGTAGAAAAAATTATTGTACCAGTCCTGCTCTCTATTGCGGATCTGCAGACATAAAATCCACAGCAGTGGATCTTACAAAGCAGTCAAAAATACATATGCATTGCCTTGTAAAATACACAGCAAATACACCTTAATGGTCTATTCACACGTACGGTATTCTGTGCAAATTTAATGCTACAGATTTCAAAGTAAACTGAATGACTGAACACCGCTTGAAATCCTGCGCATCAAATCTGCGTAGAATACTGTACATGCGAATAGACCCTCAGGGTACGTTCACACTTACAGGATCCTGCGCAGGATTTGTAACTGCAGATTAGAACCTGTGCTCAGCAATTTAGTTTACATTGAAGTCTGCAGCAGAAAATCCTGCGCATTAAATCAGCGCAGGATCCTGTATGTGTAAACTGTAACGCAAAACCAGCGTCAGAAAATACGCTGCATAATACAGTACATGTAACATTATCCTTAGGCTACGTTTACACGTACAGGATCTGCTGCAGATTTTCTGCAGCTGCTTTTGCTACCCATTGAGGTCAAATCAGCTATGGTAAATCTGTAGCAGATCCTGTACGTGTGAACAAAACGAAACAGAACAAGGCAAACACTGCAACTGCTAATGTTAAGTAGGTGTGAACTGTCCCCAAACCTGCCCCCCCCCATTCCCTGGTACAATTGTTAGAGCTCCCAATATGAAGCAAAGTAAACCACAAACCTCGTGCTCTGCAGCTTCTGGAGGTTACAGAACACGCTAGATCTCAGTGAGCTTAAGGACCTTTGATGATGTCATGATCATGTGATCAGAGATCACGTGGGATGTGTCAAGCACTGTGCTGTGCTGTGCTGCTGGAGTAGCTGGTCTGCAGGTACAGTAGTGTGAGCTGTAACACACAGCACTGCGCACACATATAGCAAAGCTGTGGATGACTATAATAATAATAATAATAATAATAAATGTAATTTATAGTTCAGAAGATCACTGTCCACAAGTGTTCCTCCTACAATTCACATCCCTCCTCTGGGGTCTTGGTAGCACCCATAGTCTTCTCATAAATGACAGTAGTATTTACAGCAATGCTAAGATGAAGAGGGTTTTGTGTGATACCATACCTCCACGGTTGTTTAGGTCTGTTTCCTAACAAGGTGCCTCCAGCTGTTGCAAAACTATAACTCCCAGCATGCCCGGACAGCCGTTGGCTGTCTGGGCATGCTGGGAGTTATAGTTTTGCAACAGCTGGAGACACCCTGGTTGGGGGGGGGAGCTCAATCAATCTTTTTATGTAGACTTTAAACTCTTAACCCCTTAGGGACTCAGCCCATTTTCACCTTAAAGGGGTACTCCGGTGAAAACCTTTTTTCTTTTAAATCAACTGGTGGCAGAAAGTTAAACAGATTTGTAAATTACTTCTATTACAAAATCTTAATCCTTCCTGTACTTATTAGCTGCTGAATACTACAGAGGAAATTCTTCTCTTTTTGGAATTCTCTCTGATGACATCACGAGCACAGTGCACTTTGCTGACGTCATTATAATAATAATAATAATTCTTTATTTATTGTTGTCCTTAGTGGGATTTGAACCCAAGTCCCCAGCACTGCAAGGCAGCAGTACTAACCACTGAGCCACCATGCTGCCCTTAGCATACATCAGCTATGCACGGTTGCTAAAATGGACAGAGATGTCAGCAGAGAGCACTGTGCTCGTGATGTCATCAGTGTTCCAAAAAGAAAGGAATTTCCTCTGTAGCATTCAGCAGCTAATAAGTACTGGAAGGATTAAGATTTTTTAATAGAAGTAATTTACAAATATGTTTAACTTTCTGCCACCAGTTGATTTAAAAGAAAAAAGGTTTTCACCGGAGTACCCCTTTAAAGGAGTACTATGGCGCGTTTTTTAAATTAACCCTCCCTGCCCGGGCTGCAAAATGAAACAAAATAAACTTTAACTCACCTGCCTACGTTCCCCCATTGCTCCGATGTCGGTGTCCCGTTCTCCGGTCCCTGTCTTCTTCCGCTTCCTGCGGGTCGGTGAGTCACGCTGCTCTCAGAGTATCACCAGCCGCAGCGGGACATTGCTGCAGCCGGTGATACGCTGAGAGCAGTGTGACTCACCGACCCGCAGGAAGCGGACACCGACATCAGAGCAATGGGGAACATAGGCAGGTGAGTTACAGCTTGTTTTGTTTCATTTTGCAGCCCGGGCAGGGAGGGTTAATAAAAATAAAAAAAACACCATAGTACTTCTTTAAAGGAGAACTCCGGAATAGGAAAATTATCGTCCATACTGCTAACAATAAAAAAAATAAAAATAAACAGGTACATACCTTCCTTCACTCCCAGGGTGCTGCCGGGGCCGAGTGCAGTATGACTCGCCGACCACCGGCAACAAGGAAGAGGATCGGATTATAATTTTCTTATTCCGGAGTTCTCCTTTAAGGATTGAGCCCTTTTTTGCAATTCTGACCACTGTCACTTTATGCATTAATAACTCTGGGATGCTTTAACCTTTTATTCTGATTCCAATATTTTTTTTTTCGTGATATATTCTACTTTAACATAGTGGTAAATTTTCCTTGTTACTTGCATCCTTTCTTGGTGAAAATTCCCCAAATTTTGCCAATTTCTACTTTATGTTGGCATCATAAAGTTGCTTTTACTTTTTGAAGACATTAGAGGGCTTCTAATGGGGGCTTTGTAAACACACATGGCTTTCAATTTCTGAGCATTGTAGTGCGCCCACAGAGCACTTTACATCCACAAATGGGGTATGTTCTTACTCAGAAGAAATGGAGTTACACAGTTTGAGTGGCTTTTTTCCTATTTTCCCTTGTGAAAATGAAAAATTTAGGGTAACGCCAGCATTTTTTGTGAAATTTTTTTCTCATTTTCCCATCCAACTTTAACAAAAATTCGTCAAACATCTGTATGTTTTAAGGCTCACTATACCCCTTGTTATGTTCCATGATGGGTGTAGTTTCCAAAATGGGGCCACATGTGGGTATTTATTTTTTCGTGTTTATGTCAGAACCGCTGTAAAATCAGCCTCCCCTGTGCAAATCACCAATTTAGGCCTCAAATGTACATAGTGCGTTCTCACTCCTGAGCCTTGTTGTGCGCCCGCAGAGCATTTCGAGTCCACATATGGGGTATTTCCATACTCAGGAGAAATTGTGTTACAAATTTGCCATGTGCATTTGAGGCCTAAATTAGGGATTTGCATAGGGACGGACCCGGATGCAAGCGTTAGGCCCTATTCACACGGCACAGTGATCTCTAAACTGTACCCCTCTAAATCTTCCAAAACTACAAATCCCAGCATGCCCAAACAGCAAACGGCTGTCTGGGCATGCTGGGAGTTGTAAGTTTGCAACATCTGGAAGACTACAGTTTAGAGACCACTGTATAGTGGTCTCCAAACTGTGGCTCTCCAGATGTTGCTAGGCAACATCGCCGCACCATGAAGCCTCACCTCAGTGCCGTCGCCGCACCAGGGACCTCCCGCCGCTTGCAGGACAGTTCCCATGCTCTGCCCGGACAACCGTGGGTGGGCAGAGCAGGGGAACTGAACTTTAACCCCCCCAGCCCCCGATCTGTTATTGGTCGGTCGCTTTCACCTCACTCCAATCCCTTCAGGGGGCCCGTATGACCCAGAATCGCCGCAGATCGCCGGTCTGAATTGTGTGTGGACCACAAAACCCAAAAATTATTATTTGTGTATGGAACTTTACAAGAAAGCTGCAATTTTGCTAATTTTGAGGGGTTTGGTTTTTTACACAGTGAACTTGGTAAAAATGACACATTATTTGTATTCGGTAGGTAACTGCATTAAAACGATACACAATTTATATAGTTTTTCTATAATTGTACTACTTTAAAAAAAATGCTAACTATTCTTAACAAAATTCATATGCAAACAATTGTCCTTTTCTGACCCCTGTAAGTTTTTTTTTATTTTTCTGTTAACGGAGATGTATGATACCATGATCTGTAGTTTTTTATTGGTATTATTTATTTATTAATGTTTGTTTTGACTGGACTTTTTGATCGCTTTTTATTATTATTTTTTCTGATATATGATGTGATTAAAAAACAGTATTGTTTAAACGTTTACGCTGTTTACTGTGCTGGGTCATAAACATTATATTTTAATAGTACGGAAAATAAAACCCCCGGCGATACCAAATATGTTTTTATTCATTTAATTCATTTTTAAATGGGAAAATAAGGGTCATTTAATTTTTTATTAGTGAAGGGGGTTTTATATTCTTTTAGAGACTTTTTATTTTATAAATTTTTTTTTACACTTTTTAAGACCCCATAGAGGACTTTAATATGCAATCATTAGATTGCATTTATTGTATAATGCTATGCCTATAGCATAGCATTATACAGTATGACCGGCTATCCACTAATCAGGGCCGGCCTTAGGTGCCCTGTGCGAGCTAGCCTTGTGGCACCCCCCCCCCCCCCATAAACGTACACAAAGAGGAAAAAAATCTTTGTGACAAATATTTAACCAGTCCCATGTACCCCTTCACCAGTCCCCTGCCCCCCTTAATAAGATGCAGTATAGTTCCCCCACATTAGGTGCAGTATAGTTTCCCACATTAGGTGCAGTATAGTTCCTCCACATTAGGTGCCGTATAGTTCCCCACATTAGGTGCAGTATAGCTCTCCACATTAGGTGCAGTATAGTTCCCCCACATTAGGTGCAGTACAGTTCCCCCACATTGGGTTGGCAGTATAGTTCCCCCACATTAGGTTGGCAATATAGTTCCCCCACATTAGGTGCAGTACAGTTTCCCGACATTAGATTGGCAGTATAGTTACCCCACATTAGGTGCAGTGTAGTTGCCCAAATTAGGTAGTGGCAGGTTCCCCACATTAGGCAGTAGCAGGTTCCCCACATTAGGTAGAAGCAGGTTCCCCACATTAGGTAGAAGCAGGTTCCCCACATTAGGTAGAAGCAGGTTCCCCACATTAGTTAGAAGCAGGTTCCCCACATTAGGTAGTCGCAGGTTCCCCACATTAGTTAGAAGCAGGTTCCCCACATTAGTTAGAAGAGGTTCCCCACATTAGGTAGAAGCAGGTTCCCCACATTAGGTAGAAGCAGGTTCCCCACATTAGGTAGTAGCAGGTTCCCCACATTAAGTAGAAGCAGGTTTCCCACATTAGGTAGTAGCAGGTTCCCACATTAGGTAGTAGCAGGTTCCCCACATTAGGTAGGAGCAGGTTCCCCACATTAGGTAGTATTAGCAGGTTCCCCAAATTAGGTAGTAGTAGCAGGTTCCCCACATTAGGTAGAAGCAGGTTCCCCACATTAGTTAGTAGCAGGTTCCCCACATGAGGTAGAAGCAGGTTCCCACATTAGGTAGTAGCAGGTTCCCCACATTAGGTAGTAGCAGGTTCCCCACATTATGTAGAAGCAGGTTCCCCACATTAGGTAGTAGCGGGCTCCCCACATTAGGTAGAAGCAGGCTCCCCACATTAGGTAGAAGCAGGTCCCCCTCCACCCCCCCCCCCCCGGACTCACACACACACACACACACACACACAGACAGACAGACACCCACACATGCACACACACAAAGACAGACACCCACACACACAGACAGACAGACACCCACACATGCACACAAACATAGACACACTTACCTGTCCTGCGCTGCATTCTGCTCTCCGGCGTCGGCCTGACGAGTCACGTCACTGACGTCCTCCTGTGCGGTTCTGCGGAGGGACGTCACATGTGCGACGTCCCTCTTCAGACTCAGGCCGGCCAGCCAACCAGAGACGCAGAGGAGGGCGGGGTAAGTGAAACCTCCCTGTGTAATGAAGAAAACTGTGCAATGAAGCCGAATGTGACCCTCCGCATAGGGACACAGTTGAGGGAGGTTAGTGGGAATGGAATGAGAGGGTCACATTCCGCTACAGGGCACAGTTTTCTTCATTACACCGGCATTTAGCGCTGCTTGCCCGAAGCAGTGCTGAATGTCTGAAGAAGTTACCTGCCCGGCACCTCACACCGGCACTGGACGTCGGGCAATACAAATTACATTTTCCTGGTACGAGCTGTGTCGGCCGCCCGGCGCCCCTGTTGCCAAGGCGCCCTGTGTGGCCGCACAGCTCGCACACCCCTAAGGCCGGCCCTGCCACTAATCTAACCTGGCTATGCCAGGCTACATCAGTGAATCGGTGGCAGGAGGCAGTTAAGGGGACCCACCTACTCTATTTTAGCTCATGGAACCCCTGCGATCACGTCGCAAGGGTTCCGTGAGCTCCTTTGAGCTACCGACAAGTTCCCCTTAACTTTAGAGGCCGTGATCAGCATTGATCACGGTGTCTAAAGGGTTAAATGCAGGGCAGCGGCAGGATCGCCGACTTAAGCAGTGAGTGTGTGGGTACTGATTCACTGCTCTGAAGCACAGCTCCTGCGCTCGTTTCAAAGCCACTTAAGTGGTCGAGGTGTACAGTTACGCCCTGCATCCTTAAGTACCTGAGGACAAGGGCATACTTGTACGCCCTGCGTCCTTAATGGGTTAATGAAGGTTACATTTTAATTGAAAATAGTTCTTTCAAAGATCTCTCTTTAGACTGATAACTTCCAGTCCATTCTTCAGGACCTGCAGTACAAGATGGTTTCAGAAAATGGCTTAAAGGAAAACTATCATGAGTGTTACCGGCACCAACCTGTTGGTACAAGTGTGTAGTGTGAGTGACACTGATGCTAACCATACTACCTCTGTTACGCCGAGCGCTCCGGGTCCCTGCTCCTCCCCGGAGCGCTCACGGCGTCTCTCTCCCTGCAGCGCCCCGGTCAGACCCGCTGACCGGGAGCGCTGCACTGACATTGCCGGCGGGGATGCGATTCGCATAGCGGGACGCGGCTGTCATGTGCTGGCGCGCGCGGCTCCGCTCTCTAGGGCGCGCGCGCGCCAGCTCTCTGAGACTTAAAGGGCCAGTGCACCAATGATTGGTGCCTGGCCCAATTAGCTTAATTGGTTTCCACCTGCTCCCTGGCTATATCACATCACTTCCCCTGCACTCCCTTGCCGGATCTTGTTGCCTTGTGCCAGTAAAAGCGTTTAGTGTTGTCCAAGCCTGTGTTACCTGATCTCCTGCTATCCATATTGACTACAAACCTTGCCGCCTGCCCCGACCTTCTGCTACGTCTGACCTTGCCTCTGCCTAGTCCTTCTGTCCCACGCCTTCTCAGCAGTCAGCGAGGTTGAGCCGTTGCTAGTGGATACGACCTGGTTGCTACTGCCGCAGCAAGACCATCCCGCTTTGCGGCGGGCTCTGGTGAACACCAGTAGCCTCTTAGAACCGGTCCACCAGCACGGTCCACGCCAATCCCCCGCTGACACAGTGGATCCACAACCTGTAAGCCGAATCGTGACAGTAGATCCGGCCATGGATCCCGCTGAGGTGCCGCTGCCAAGTCTCGCTGACCTTACCACGGTGGTCGCTCAGCAATCGCAGCAAATTGCCCAACAAGGACAGCAGCTGTCGCAGTTGACCGCCACGTTACAGCAACTTCTGCCTCTGCTACAGCAGCAACCATCTCCTCCGCCAGCTCCTGCACCTCCTCCGCAGCGAGTGGCCGCTCCTAGCCTCCGCTTGTCCCTGCCGGACAAATTTGATGGGGATTCTAGACTCTTCCGTGGATTTTTGTCTCAATGTTCCCTGCATATGGAGATGTTGTCGGACTTGTTTCCTACAGAACGGTCTAAGGTGGCGTTCGTAGTGAGCCTTCTTTCAGGAAAGGCCTTGTCTTGGGCCACACCGCTCTGGGACCGCAATGATCCTGCCACAGCCACAGTCCAGTCCTTCTTCGCTGAAGTCCGTAGTGTCTTCGAGGAACCAGCCCGAGCTTCTTCTGCCGAGACTGCCCTGCTGAACCTGGTCCAGGGTAATTCTTCAGTAGGCGAGTACGCCATCCAATTTCGTACTCTTGCTTCCGAATTATCTTGGAATAACAAGGCTCTCTGCGCGACCTTTAAAAAAGGCCTATCCAGTAACATCAAGGATGTGCTGGCCGCACGAGAGATTCCTGACAACCTGCAAGAACTTATCCATTTGGCCACCCGCATTGACATGCGTTTTTCTGAGAGACATCAGGAGCTCCGCCAGGAAAAAGACTTAGATCTCTGGGCACCTCTCCCACAGTATCCTTTGCAATCTACGCCTGGGCCTCCCGCCGAGGAGGCCATGCAAGTGGATCGGTCTCGCCTGACCCAGGAAGAGAGGAATCGCCGTAGGGAAGAAAATCTTTGTCTGTACTGTGCCAGTACCGAGCATTTCTTGGTGGATTGCCCTATTCGTCCTCCACGTCTAGGAAACGCACGCACGCACCCAGCTCACGTGGGTGTGGCGTCTCTTGGTTCAAAGTCTGCTTCTCCACGTCTCACGGTGCCCATGCGGATTTCTCCTTCTGCCAACTCCTCCCTCTCAGCCGTGGCCTGCTTGGACTCTGGTGCCTCTGGGAATTTTATTTTGGATTCTTTCGTGAATAAATTCTGCATCCCGGTGACCCGTCTCGTCAAGCCGCTCTACATTTCCGCGGTCAACGGAGTTAGATTGGATTGCACCGTGCGTTACCGCACAAAACCCCTCTTAATGTGCATTGGACCCCATCACGAAATGATTGAATTTTTCGTCCTTCCCAACTGCACCTCTGAGGTCCTCCTCGGTCTGCCATGGCTCCAGCTTCATTCTCCCACCCTTGACTGGACCACCGGTGAGATCAAGAACTGGGACTCTGCTTGCCACAAGAAATGCCTCTCCCCCCCCTCCCAGTCCCGTCAGGCAAGCCTCAGTGCCTCCTCGTACACCTGGTCCCCCCAAGGCTTATCTGGACTGTGCCTTGCCTCCTCATGGCCCCCGTCCTGGTGACACCCTGTCCCGTGCCATGCTTCACCCCCTGCCCTCCCTCCCCATTCCCACTCCTGCTGTACTGCCTGCCTTTGAGGAAACCCTACATTCACTCCCGGTGTCCTCGTCCCAGGTTAAGCAGTTGCCGGACAAAAAAAGGGGGAGACCTAAGGGGGGGGGGGGTACTGTTACGCCGAGCGCTCCGGGTCCCTGCTCCTCCCCGGAGCGCTCACGGCGTCTCTCTCCCTGCAGCGCCCCGGTCAGACCTGCTGACCGGGAGCGCTGCACTGACATTGCCGGCGGGGATGCGATTCGCATAGCGGGACGCGCCCGCTCGCGAATCGCATCCAAAGTCACTTACCCGTCCCGGTCCCCGGCTGTCATGTGCTGGCGCGCGCGGCTCCGCTCTCTAGGGCGCGCGCGCGCCAGCTCTCTGAGACTTAAAGGGCCAGTGCACCAATGATTGGTGCCTGGCCCAATTAGCTTAATTGGCTTCCACCTGCTCCCTGGCTATATCACATCACTTCCCCTGCACTCCCTTGCCGGATCTTGTTGCCTTGTGCCAGTGAAAGCGTTTAGTGTTGTCCAAGCCTGTGTTACCTGATCTCCTGCTATCCATATTGACTACGAACCTTGCCGCCTGCCCCGACCTTCTGCTACGTCTGACCTTGCCTCTGCCTAGTCCTTCTGTCCCACGCCTTCTCAGCAGTCAGCGAGGTTGAGCCGTTGCTAGTGGATACGACCTGGTTGCTACTGCCGCAGCAAGACCATCCCGCTTTGCGGCGGGCTCTGGTGAACACCAGTAGCCTCTTAGAACCGGTCCACCAGCACGGTCCACGCCAATCCCTCGCTGACACAGTGGATCCACAACCTGTAAGCCGAATCGTGACAACCTGATCCCGTTCCGTGCACACGTTGTCCCGCTATCTTCCTCTGTATCTTCCATTCCAGAGCCGGCTTGGAGCAAGAGCGGAGCTTCTTGACATCTTCGCTGCTGTTTCTCCAGGCCTGCTCGCAGCTGGGGCCTAACAGACTCTTTGGCATATAAAGGCTTTATGTACTGCCAGCTCAAGGCTGTAAAGTTACCTACTTCCTCATTATACATAGATTTATATATGAATTCAAGTAGAGAAAACAGACATGGTCTCACATCCACAATTAGCATTTTGATCTACTTGCTTCTCAGCATAAAGTCAAAAACTAACAGGTTGTTAGTATATACATTTTGAACAAAAAGTACAAGCCCACTCGTCATGTCAAGGCCACCTATATAGAGTGGGTCCCTAATGTCCCTAGCATAAAATGGCTTAGCACTGGGCAGCGACCACCACCGCCACAACACCAGTGCCCACAGGGGGAACGACCCACTGGCAGAGCGGCCCCAATGCCCCTCAAACCAGTCCCTGGGTCGCACCTCCCCACAGACATGGCGCCACAGCAGCAATGGACTCCGCACAGCACCACACCAGTGTGATCAAGGTGTAAAAGCTCACTTAACATGTGCTCCCAGTCAGACTGGGAGGCTTTCAGATATGAAAGGTCCCTGTGTAGCTACCCGCTACTTAATATAGGGTCGGGCTGAGGGGGGTGGGGCAGAGTGCAGACCAAGTAAAATCAACAAAAAAAAGGAGGGGATAGAAAACACAATGTGAATTCAAGTAGAGAAAACAGACATGGTCGCTCATCCACAATTTGCATTTTGATCTACTTGCTTCTCAGCATAAATATATGTAGATGTGCGACCATGTCTGTTTTCTCTACAGTGACCCCCCGACCTACGATGGCCCCTACATATGATGAAATCGACATACGATGGCCTCTCAGAGGCCATCGCATGTCGATGTCAGCATCGACATACTATGCTTTTTTATGTCGGGGCCATCACATTAAGTGCTATCCGGCAGCGCCAAATGCTTAAGCTTCTGCCGGATAGCAGCTTAATGTTCCCCGTGTGGAATGATTCGGGCACGCAGAAATTGTTCTGCACACCCTGATTTTGAGCGAGAAGTTTCTCCCATTGAATCACGGCTTATATCTCGAGGCTACTCTAAAAGTGATATTAATCATAGCAGAACTATTGCATCGAATAAAGTAAGAGACAATCTTATCTCACCCAAAAACTCATCACCAGCTAAACAAAAGTCCTCTAAAAAGGATTTACCCATCATCTTTTCCACCAGATACAGCTATGAATACAAAAAGATATGTGATATAATACACAAATACATGCCCATTATTACTGGTGACCCTGCCTTTAAGGATGTATTTGCCAGGAGGATATAAATGTATCTCCAAACGAGCCCCTACTATTGGACAACTCATCTCTCCTAGTCTCTTTACTGAATCTGACACTAAGTCTAAACCCACCTGGCTCCGTCACTTTGGAACTTTCAAGTGCGGACACACAAAATGCATATGTTGCAGCTACATGTCTAATTCAAATACAGTTGTGTCCTCTTCTACTGGTGAATCATTTTAAAATTAAACAATTTATTAATTGTAACACTACCTTGGTTATATACGTAGTTACATGCAGGGATTGCAAATTGCAATATGTAGGCTGTACAACGACTCCTCTGAAAGTCCACTTTAGGAAACATATATCAGATGTTGTACATTTCAATTCCAGGCATATATCTATGGTATCTAAGCATTGTGCGGAGGTTCATCAGGTAGAACCACGTCCCTTATTCTACAAGGTCTGGAACATGTTATACCCCCTATCAGGGGTGGCAACGCCAGACTTAAATTATTAGGCCGTGAGGTCTTTTGGATCATGAAACTTGATAGCCGTGTCCCCAATGGACTTAACAAGAGGATGGATACAATTTTACATTATTAATGCAAGAATTTATTCTGCCTTTCTCTTCACGGGTCCATATTTCCCCTATTTCTTATATTTTACTGTTGGTTCACAATGTTGATTATTTTCTTTGGTTGTAAAAATAGTGTCGGCTCCCCTCCCCTCCTTTTTTCTCACTTCATATGATTTCGTATTTGTACTAGCTTTAATTGGAGGTTACCGTTAGCAACGAGTTATGTCACTCATAAGTGTTGTGCACATATGCGCATATATGCACATAGTTAATTTGATAATATTATTTTATTTCTTTATGTGCCTTTTTTGCACACACATCTTTTTGATTAATCTCCAATTTCTGCATAGTTTATAGGCTTTTCCTTCCCCTTTATCTGTATTCATTGATTTTGAATATTTTTTATCATGATTAATAAAGATGATGTGCAGAAACTTCTTCTGCATACATACTACATTTTATGTGCGCATATTATATTTCATGCATCTGTGTCATGTTTATCTGTTATCTTTACGTTATCTTTCCATACTTACCTGTGCTGGACATCCACTTGTTCTTCAGTCAATATAAAAATGGTACTGATAGTGAACTTCAGATCACGGTGCAAAACCAACCTGTACGCGGAAAAATAAAAAAGTTATGGGGGTCAGAAGATGACAATTTTAAATGTATAAATTTTCCTGCATGTAGTTATGATTTTTTTTAGAAGTCCGACAAAATCAAACCTATATAAGTAGGGTATCCTTTTAACCGTATGGACCTACAGAATAAAGAGAAGTTGTCATTTTTACCAAACAATTTACTGCGTAGAAACGGAAGCCCCCAAAAGTTACCAAATTGCATTTTTTTCTTCAATTTTGACGCACAATTAATTTTTTTCCCGCTTCGCCGTGGATATTTTGGTAAAATGACTGTCACTGAAAAGTAGAATTGGTGCCGCAAAAAATAAGCCATAATATGGAATTTTAGGTGCCAAATTGAAAGCGTTATGATTTTTAGAAGATGATGAGGAAAAAAATGAAAATGGAAAAACCCTGTGTCCTTAAAGGACATGTCCTGTGCTCACTTTTCTTATTTTATCCGTTCCGGGATGAAAAATAAATGAAAACAAATTTTCTCTTACCTGCCTTACGCTCCCCCGGTACTTCAGTACAGGTGTTCGGTCCCCGGGCTGTATTCTTCTTACTTCTTACTTCCTGTTAGGCCGGCACGTCACACGGAGTTTCAGCCTATCACTGGCTGCAGCGATGTCCCGCCTCGGCCAGTGATAGGCTGAAGCTCCATGTGACGTGCCGGCCTAACAGGAAGTAAGAAGAATACAGCCCGGGGACCGAACACCTGTACCGGAGCACCAGGGGAGCGTAGGCAGGCAAGAGAAAGCTTATTTTCTTTTTTTTTGCAGCCCGGAACGGATACAGTAAGAAAAGTGAGCACCGGACATGTCCTTTAAGGGGTTAACCCCTTGAAATCACCAGTTTGAAGACCATTTTTATGCATTGTTCAATATTGTTTTTTCCAACAAAAATCTTCTGTTATGATTGTTCCCACATATTCCCAAATATTCAATATTTATGTATAAAAAAAACAACATACTGCAGATAAATACAAGTAGAAAAAAGTTTTTTGTGATAGAAATTTATAGAAAATGCTCAAATATGAAACCAAGTTGAGTGAATAAGAAGCTGGCTGAATAAGAAACCAACTTCAGCCTTGTTCTTCTTGTCAGGTTCCGCCCTTCTTCCACACACATGTGACAGCAGCCTCCTCCAGCAGTGCACATTGAGCAGCTACAGATAGAAGAGGTGTCCAGGAGCCACTACACCCTGCACTCCTCTCAGTGCCGTCTCCGAGAGGAAAGTTACCGGAGCTGTGGGGAGACCAGGCTGCGAGGTAGGGGCTGTCAGGCATCACATGGTACCTTACTATAGTGAGCACAATGCTATGAGAGCTGGAGCCTGTCACTCCTTAAGAAGTTATCTGCACATCTGTGTATGTGTGATGAGGGCAGATGTTGTTACCCTAGGGGCAGATGGCATTAACCCCTTGTATTTGTCACGCCAGGGCGTGGTTTAGCCTAAAACCACCCGAAGGTATACCGCTGCATCCTGGGCTAGGCACGGGGCAATGAAGACACCGACGCCAAGTTACAGACAACGGTAGCTTTACTGAGGGTAGACAGTTGGTAAAGTCTATACAGTTCAGCCAGGGCCCAAGGAGGGGGCCAGTGACGCAGAGACCTTAAGGGCTTGCTGGGACTTGTAGTAGGACTGGACAATTGAATACAGACCACGCTGACTTGACAGATGACAGGGACTGACTTGACTAATAAAGCTGTGACTTTAGTTTACTTGACTTGATGGTGGCTGCAGGACTGGACTGAGGTCTCCAACACTCTGGACACACACACTAGGCACGACTGCACTGGAGCTCAGCTTAGCAGAAGAGCAGAGCTCAAAAAGAGAGAGAAGCCAGCTCCACCCAGGGCTTATATGGGGAGACTAGCAGGGAGTCCATAGGTCACTCTTGGGATCACCTGGTCACTGGTACCTCATGGTTAACAATCACATGACATAACTCCTAAAGATACAACACATTTTATAATACAATACACTCCAGAACATATGTACAGGGGGGAAACAGGTGCAAGGGGCCCTGGGGACACTGAAGGAGGCTGCCTGACAGGGCAGCAAGGGTACGGGGTAACATCTCCCGTACTGGGCCACCACATATGTGTATTAGGGCATTTTGGCTACAGATGCTAATTTCCACCGATTAGCTCTGACAATATTCAGTAACCCCTCAGGATAATAACTCACAATTCATAGACCTCTCTTCCATTTTTTTTTTTCTTAAAGAAAGTGTGTAGGGGGCGGTGGGCAAAATTTCCTCTAGTGATTGTAGATATTATCCTCTCCTGACAGTGGATAGGTAGATGGAGCCTACAAGAGGAGGGGGCAAATACATATATTTGTAGCCTAAAGGTGGAGGGAGCATACATAGAGCCTGGAGGAGGAGGTGGCAAATACATAGGGGGAGATTGATCAAAACATGTCTAGACAAAAAGTTGCTGAGTTGCCCATAGCAACCAATCAGATCACTTCTTTCATTTTGCAGAGGCCTTGTCAAAAATGAAAGAAGCGATCTGATTTGTTGCTATGGGCAACTGGGCAACTTTTCCTCTGGACAGGTTTTAATAAATATCCCCCATAGAGCTTACTGGAGTAGGGAACAAACACATAGGGGGAGATTTATCAAAACCTGTCCAGGGGAAAAGTTGCTGAGTGTCACCCGGTGCAGTAGAAAATGGTGTCACCCCCATACCTCCCCCCCCCCCCCCTCAGTAAGTTTTTAGCCTGTTGTGACAGACACCACTGTTGTAGCGCATTGTGAGAAATTCCAGTATAATAATCAGATATACCAGTTGCCACAGAATCAATAACAACAAAAAAAGGGGAGCTATTTGAAAGATAAACAATTGATCTTTATTGGAAAAATACATATTCAAACAGTGCATGAATAAAATCATTTAAAATAGGAGGAAAGGACGACAAAAAGGCGCATCTGCTGGTTGCATAACTACAACTCCCAGCATGCCCACTGGCTGTCGGTGACTGCTGAGAGTTGTAGTTTTGCAACAGCTGAAGGCACACTGGTTGTGAAACTCAGTTTTTTTTTTTACCTAACTCAGTGTTTCACAACCGGTGTGCCTCCAGCTGTTGCAAACTACAACTCCCAGCAGTCACCTTACACCATGCACCGTACATGCTGGGAGTTGTAGTTTTGCAACAGCTGGAGGCACACTGGTTTTGAAACACTGAGTAAGGTCACAAACTCAGTGATACATAACCAGTGTGCCTACAGCTGTTGCAAAACTAAAACTCCCAGCATGTACAGTCTGTCAGCGCATGCTGGGAGTTGTAGTTTTGCAACAGCTGGATGTCCCCCCCCCCCCCCCCAATGTGAATGTACAGGGTACACTCACATGGGCGGAGGTTTACAGTAAGTATCTGGCTGCAAGTTTGAGCTGCGGCAAATTTTCTGCCGCAGCTCAAACTGCCAGCGAGAAACTACTGTGAACCCCCGCCCGTGCGACTGTACCCTTAAAACACTACACTACACTAACAAAAAATAAAATAAAAAGTAAAAAACACTACATATACACATACCCCTACACAGCCCCCCTCCCCAATAAAAATGAAAGCGTCTGGTACGCCACTGTTTCCAAAACGGAGCCTCCAGCTGTTGCAAAACAACAACTCCCAGTATTGTCGGACAGCCGTTGACTGTCCAGGCATGCTGGGAGTTTTGCAACAGCTGGAGGCACCCTGTTTGGGAATCACTGGCGTAGAATTCCCCTATGTCCACACCTATGCAATCCCTAATTTAGGCCTCAAATGCGCATGGCGCTCTCACTTTGGAGCCCTGTCGTATTTCAAGGCAACAGTTAAGGGTCACATATGGGGTATCGCCGTACTCGGGAGAAATTGTGTTACAAATTTTGGGGGGTATTTTCTGCTTTTACCCTTTTTTAAAAATGTTACATTTTTGGGAAAACAAGGATTTTAGGTAAAATATTTTTTTATTTTTTTTACATATGCAAAAGTCGTGAAACACCTGTGGGGTATAAAGGTTCACTTAACCCCATGTTACGTTCCCCGAGGGGTCTAGTTTCCAAAATGGTGCCATGTGTTTTTTTTTTTGCTGTCCTGGCACCATAGGGGCTTCCTAAATGCGGCATGCCCCCAGAGCAAAATTTGCTTTCAAAAAGCCAAATGTGACTCCTTCTCTTCTGAGACCTGTAGTGCACCAGCAGAGCACTTTTCACCCCCATATGGGGTGTTTTCTGAATTGGGAGAAATTGGGCTTCCAATTTTTAGGGGTATTTTCTGCTATTACCCTTTTTAAAAATGTAAAATTTTTGGGAAAACAAGCATTTTAGGTAAAAAAAAATTTCTTTTTTTTTACATTTGCAAAAGTCGTGAAACACCTGTGGGGTATAAAGGCTCACTTTATCCCATGTTACATTCCCCGAGGGGTCTAGTTTCCAAAATGGTATGCCATGGTTTTTTTTTTTTGCTGTTCTGGCACCATAAGGGCTTCCTAAATGCAACATGCCCCCCAAAAAACATTTCAGAAAAACTACTCTCCAAAATCACCTTGTCGCTCCTTCCATTCTGAGCCCTCTACTGCGCCTGCCGAACACTTTACATAGACATATGAGGTATGTGCTTACTCGAGAGAAATTGGGCTACAAATACAAGTAAAAGTTTTCTCCTTTTACTCCCTGTAAAAATTTAAAAATTGGGTCTACAAGAACATGTGAGTGTAAAAAATGAAGATTGTGAATTTTCTCTTTCACTTTGCTGCTATTCGTGTGAAACACCTAAAGGGTTAAAACGCTTACTGAATGTCATTTTGAATACTTTGGGGGGTGTAGTTTTTATAATGGGGTCATTTATGGGGTATTTATAATATGAAGACCCTTCAAATCCACTTCAAACCTGAACTGGTCCCTGAAAAATATCGAGTTTGAAAATGTTGTGAAAAATCGGAAAATTGCTGCTGAACTTTGAAGCCCTCTGGTGTCTTCCAAAAGTAAAAACACATCAATTTTATGATGCAAACATAAAGTAGACATATTGTATATGTGAACCAAAAAAAATGTATTCGTAGTATCCATTTTCCTTACAAGCAGAAAGTTTCAAAGTTAGAAAAATGCAAAATGTTCAAATTTTTCATCAAATTTACGGATTTTTCACCAAGAAAGGATGCAAGTATCGACAAAAATTTACCACTATGTTAAAGTAGAATATGTCACGAAAAAACTATCTCGGAATCAGAATGATAACTGAAAGCATTCCAGAGTTATTAATGTTTAAAGTGACAGTGGTCAGATGTGAAAAAAATGCTCCGGTCCTTAAGGCCAAAATGGGTTGGTCCTGAAGGGGTTAAAGGGGTACTCCACTGGAAAACATTTACTTTTATATCAACTGGTGCCAGAAAGTTAAACAGATTTTTAAATTACTTCTATTTAAAATCTTAATCCTTACAGTACTTATAAGCTGTTGTATTCTCCACAGGAAGTTGTGTAGTTCTTTCCAGTCTGTCCACAGTGCTCTGTCTGTCCATGTTAGGAACTGTCCAGAGCAGGATAGGTTTGCTATGGGGATTTGCTCCTACTATGAACAGTTCTTGACATGGACAGAGGTGTCAGCACAGAGCACTGTGGTCAGACAGAAAATAAATTAAAAAAGAAAAGAACTTCCTGTGAATCACTTATACAGCAGCTAATAAGTACTGGAAGGATTAAGATTTTTAAGTAGAAGTAATTTATAAATCTGTTTAACTTTGTAGCACCAGTTGATTTAAAAAAAATGTTTTCCAGTAGAGTACCCCTTTAAGCAGTGGTGAGGTTATGCTTGGAGTTGTAGTTTCACTCACCATAACTGTAGAACTGACAAGTGACTCCAGCTCTGAAAGGACATAGTGAGGAGAATACACAATTATATCAGTGATTACAGGTGACGTCTTCTCTATAGTGAGGAGAATACACAATGATATCAGTGATTACAGGTGACGTCTTCTCTATAGTGAGGAGAATACACAATGATATCAGTGACTACAGGTGACGTCTTCTCTATAGTGAGGAGAATACACAATGATATCAGTGACTACAGGCGACGTCTTCTCTATAGTGAGGAGAATGTACAATGATATCAGTGACTACAGGTGACGTCTTCTCTATAGTGAGGAGAATACAGAATGATATCAGTGATTACAGGTGACGTCTTCTCTATAGTGAGGAGAATACACAATGATATCAGTGATTACAGGTGACGTCTTCTCTATAGTGAGGAGAATACACAATGATATCAGTGACTACAGGTGACGTCTTCTCTATAGTGAGGAGAATACACAATGATATCAGTGACTACAGGTGACGTCTTCTCTATAGTGAGGAGAATACACAATGATATCAGTGATTACAGGTGATGTCTTCTCTATAGTAAGGAGAATACACAATGATATCAGTGACTACAGGTGACGTCTTCTCTATAGTGAGGAGAATACACAATGATATCAGTGACTACAGGCGACGTCTTCTCTATAGTGAGGAGAATGTACAATGATATCAGTGACTACAGGTGACGTCTTCTCTATAGTGAGGAGAATACAGAATGATATCAGTGATTACAGATGACGTCTTCTCTATAGTGAGGAGACTACACAATGATATCAGTGATTACAGGTGACGTCTTCTCTATAGTGAGGAGAATACACAATGATATCAGTGACTACAGGTGACGTCTTCTCTATAGTGAGAAGAATACACAATGATATCAGTGACTACAGGTGACGTCTTCTCTATAGTGAGGAGAATACACAATGATATCAGTGATTACAGGTGATGTCTTCTCTATAGTAAGGAGAATACACAATGATATCAGTGACTACAGGTGACGTCTTCTCTATAGTGAGGAGAATACACAATGATATCAGTGACTACAGGTGACGTCTTCTCTATAGTGAGGAGAATACACAATGATATCAGTGATTACAGGTGACGTCTTCTGTATAGTGAGGAGAATACACAATGATATCAGTGACTACAGGTGACGTCTTCTCTATAGTAAGGAGAATACACAATGATATCAGTGACTACAGGTGACGTCTTCTCTATAGTGAGGAGAATGTACAATGATATCAGTGACTACAGGTGACGTCTTCTCTATAGTGAGGAGAATGTACAATGATATCAGTGACTACAGGTGACGTCTTCTCTATAGTCTTCCCTTATCTAATTCAGATGGTACATATCGCCAGGACTTGTTCCAGCTAAAACTTCTGTCTGTAGAATGTGACGCCCAGACGTCTCCTCATTATGTCAGCGCATTCTCATCCTCTATATGAAAACAAGTATTATTATAAACCTGCCAGATACTGTATCTTCTAAATATAATACTACTATACACTATACTCTTTGATTATAAACCTTCCATACCCACTGAATATAATACTACCACACACTGTACATTCTGAATATAATACCAACACATACTGTGCACTCTGAATATAAATCTGCCACATACTGTACCCTCTGAATATAATACCGCTACACACTGTATCCTCTAAATATAATACTACTATACACTACACTCTTTGATTATAAACCTTCCATACACCGTACCCACTGAATATAATACTACCACACATCTGTACATTCTGAATATAATACCAACACATACTGTACCCTCTGAATATAAATCTGGTGGTGTTGCTAGTGGATGATGGGGGTGCTAGTACTGGGGGGTTGTTGCTGAAGGATGATGAGGGTGCTACTGGCCATCCCCCCTGGCAGTATCACCCCCATCATCCATCGGCAGGATCATCCTCCTGGCAGGAGCACCCCCATCATCCACCATGGATGGAGGTGCTGCTGCTGGGGCGGGGTTTGCTGGAGGATGATGAGGGTGCTACCGGCCATCC
Organism: Hyla sarda; assembly: GCF_029499605.1. Taxonomy (NCBI): domain Eukaryota; kingdom Metazoa; phylum Chordata; class Amphibia; order Anura; family Hylidae; genus Hyla; species Hyla sarda. The sequence goes on along the minus strand of NC_079192.1, from coordinate 183,435,902 downwards.
CCCCTGGCAGTATCACCCCCATCATCCATCGGCAGGATCATCCTCCTGGCAGGAGCACCCCCATCATCCACCATGGATGGAGGTGCTGCTGCTGGGGGGGGGTTGCTGGTGGATGATGAGGATGCTACTGCCGGGGGGGGGGGGAGCATTAGGTAGGCAGCAGTTCCCCCACTTAAGATAGGTAGCAGTTCCCCCACATTAGGTAGGTAGCAGTTTCCCCACATTAGGTAGTAATTTCCCCACATTAGGTAGCACAGATTCCACACATAAGGTAGCAGTTTCCCCACATTAGGTAGCACAGATTCCCCACATTAGATAGCAGTTTTCCCACATTATGTAGCAGCTTTCGCACATTAGGTAGCAGTTTCCCCACATTAGGTAGCATAGATTCACCACATTTGGTAGTAGTTTCCCCCCATTAGGCCGCGGGTTCCCTTGCATGTTCCCCACAATAGGTCATAGTCTCCCCACATTAGATCGCTGGTTCAAACAAACCCCCCCTCCCCCCACACACAATAAAAACACACACACAACACAGAGACACACACAGATAGATAGAGAGAGAGAGAGACACACACACAGTCAGAGAGACACACACTCACAGACAGAGAGACACACACAGACAGAGTCACACGCAGTCACACACATACAGAGTCACGCACAGACAGAGAGTCACACACAGACAGTCACACACAGACAGTCACACACAGACAGAGAGTCACACACAGAGAGCCACACACAGACAGAGAAAGCGACAGACAGACACACACACAAACACACACACACAGAGAGAGACGCACACTCACAGACAGAGAGACCCACACACACACACACACACACACACAGACAGTCACACACACACAGTCACACACAGTCACACACACACACACAGACAGAGTCACACACAGAGTCACACACACAGTCACACACACAGAGAGTCACACACAGTCACACACACAGAAAGTCACACACACAGAGAGTCACACACAGTCACACACAAACACACACAGACAGACAGACAGAGACACACAAACAGAGATAGAGTGAGACAGACACACACTCACTTACAGCGCAAGTGATACCGGGGGGGTGGGGGGTCGCTAGTACAGAGACAGCGCAAGTGAGGACCGGGGGCGTACCTGGTGTCACCCCATCAGGATGGTGTCACCCGGTGTGGGCCGCACCCCGGTAGCAACGCCACTGTACAGAGCGGTTATAGATGATTTTTGCTACTCAGTTTATTCTATTCAGGTTCCGCTTTTTAAAAGTACAGTTAATAGAGAGTTTTTTTCCTTTTAGCATTACAGGTGCATACTCAATAACCGGGGGCACTACTACAGCCACAGTGATACACTGCATCAATAAGGATTCATATCTATCACTATATTATTTATCAGGTATATATTAGCAATTGATACAGACCCACCATCATACTAAGTCCGGTGAAGAGATTACTTATCTGTTCTCTTCTATAGTTAATCTCTGATCACTCCATCATCCACAGCATCACTGAGGATCGTCGCCACAGTACAGGTACGCTTAACAAACGTTCAAACACACACTGAACCGGCATAATAAAGGGGTTATCCATAATAAAGGGGATATCAACTGGCTCCAGAAAGTTAAACAGATTTGCAAATGACTTCTTTAAAAAAAAATCTTAATCCTTTCAGTATTTATGAACTGCTGAAGTTGAGTTGTTCTTTTCTGTCTAAGTGCTCTCCGATGACACCTGTCTTGGGAACTGTCCAGAGTAGAAGCAAATCCCCATAGCAAACCTCTTCTACTCAGCAGAGATCACTGTTGCCAGACAGAAAAGAACCACTCAACTTCAACAGCTGATAATTAGTGGAAGGATTAAGATTTTTTAATAGAAGTAATTTACAAATCTGTGTAATTTTCTGGAGCCAGTTGATCTGTCTGTCTGTGAGGTGATTCAGAAGGAGGCCTAGTCCAGCAACCACGCATCTACTACAAGTCAACCCCTGCACCTGGGTGAAAGTGAAAGCCTGGCAGTAAGCACTACAGCCTGGGGGATTTATTTCAAGTCAAGTCCAGCAAGTGGGTCAAGTGGGTCAAGTGCAAGGAACTACAGTCTAGCGTGGGTTGCATACAAGTCAAGCCAGTCATATGTAGCACAATCAACTATAAGTCCTAGCAAGCCGATTAGCTTCCCAAAGTTCACCCTGCAATTCCGTTACGCTAATCTGGGCTGTAATGGATTGTACATCTTTCCAACCTCCGTAAAGCAAACCAGTTATCCGTAACCTAGCGTTAGAGTGATAATTTGCCGTGTGCCTGGCACAGGAGAAGCTGGTCTACCTCGGGTGGTGTATAGGTCAACCAAGCCCAGGCGTCACGAAACTGTTAATCACACACTACCCTCACCCGACACCACAGTTATAGCTGCTCCTTCCCTGCACAATGACTTTTTCACAGATACAGAGACTGGGGTGATCTCTTATAGAAATCAGTAAGTCATCTTTAGTCAATTGTTTCCTATTCTTGAAGGCTTTTATCAGCAGTTCAGACAAGATGGCCGCCCTGATAATCATGTACAGAATAAAAAAAAAAAAAAAATTACAACAGACAATAAAAAGCAGGCAAAAAGAAAGGAATGTGTGTCGGTGTCTGGTTTGTACTAGAAGTTTTTTTTTTGTTTTTTTTATGTTCTCATAAATGCAGCCTGTCTGTGACTTTCACTGCATGTTCTTGCATAACATTATGGGGGGAGGGGGGGGGGGGGAATTTATGAAGTATTGACCTCAGTTTTCTGTAAAAAAAAAAAGTCCCATGGCGGATTAGATTTTTTGAAAGAGAGCCTGTTACTGCACAGCCAGATTTATTAAAAGGCCAATGCCTCTTAATAAATGTTACGCCTAGCGCTCCGGGTCCCCGCTCCTCCCCGGAGCGCTCACGGCGTCTTTCTCCCTGCAGCGCACCGGTCAGTCCCGCTGACCGGGAGCGCTGCACTGTCATGGCCGTCGGGGATGCGATTCGCACAGCGGGACGCGCCCGCTCGCGAATCGCATCCCAGGTCACTTACCCGTCCCGGTCCCCTGCTGTCATGTGCTGGCGCGCGCGGCTCCGCTCTCTAGGGCGTGCGCGCGCCAGCTCTCTGAGACTTAAAGGGCCAGTGCACCAATGATTGGTGCCTGGCCCAATTAGCTTAATTGGCTTCCACCTGCTCCCTGGCTATATCTGATCTCCTCCCTTGCACTCCCTTGCCGGATCTTGTTGCCTTGTGCCAGTGAAAGCGTTTAGTGTGTCCAAAGCCTGTGTTACCTGAACTTCTGCTATCCATCCTGACTACGAACCTTGCCGCCTGCCCCCGACCTTCTGCTACGTCTGACCTTGCCTCTGCCTAGTCCTTCTGTCCCACGCCTTCTCAGCAGTCAGCGAGGTTGAGCCGTTGCTAGTGGATACGACCTGGTTGCTACTGCCGCAGCAAGCCCATCCCGCTTTGCGGCGGGCTCTGGTGAAAACCAGTAGCCTCTTAGAACCGGTCCACTAGCACGGTCCACGCCAATCCCTCGCTGACACAGCGGATCCACAACCCGTAAGCCGAATCGTGACAGTAGATCCGGCCATGGATCCCGCTGAGGTGCCGCTGCCAAGTCTCGCTGACCTTACCACGGTGGTCGCTCAGCAATCGCAGCAAATTGCCCAACAAGGACAGCAGCTGTCGCAGTTGACCGCCACGTTACAGCAACTTCTGCCTCTGCTACAGCAGCAACCATCTCCTCCGCCAGCTCCTGCACCTCCTCCGCAGCGAGTGGCCGCCCCTAGCCTCCGCTTGTCCCTGCCGGACAAATTTGATGGGGACTCCAGACTCTGCCGTGGATTTTTGTCTCAGTGTTCCCTGCATATGGAGATGTTGTCGGACTTGTTTCCTACAGAACGGTCTAAGGTGGCGTTCGTAGTAAGCCTTCTTTCAGGAAAGGCCTTGTCTTGGGCCACACCGCTCTGGGACCGCAATGATCCTGCCACAGCCACAGTCCAGTCCTTCTTCGCTGAAGTCCGGAGTGTCTTCGAGGAGCCAGCCCGAGCTTCTTCTGCCGAGACTGCCCTGTTGAACCTGGTCCAGGGTAATTCTTCAGTGGGCGAGTACGCCATCCAATTTCGTACTCTTGCTTCCGAGTTATCATGGAATAACGAGGCTCTCTGCGCGACCTTTAAAAAAGGCCTATCCAGTTGCATCAAGGATGTGCTGGCCGCACGAGAGATTCCTGCCAACCTCCAAGAACTCATCCATTTGGCTACCCGCATTGACATGCGTTTTTCTGAGCGACACCAAGAGCTCCGCCAGGAAAAAGACTTAGATCTCTGGGCACCTCTCCCACAGCATCCTTTGCAGTCTACGCCTGGGCCTCCCGCCGAGGAGGCCATGCAAGTGGATCGGTCTCCCCTGACCCAGGAAGAGAGGAATCGCCGTAGAGAAGAAAATCTTTGTCTGTACTGTGCCAGTACTGAGCATTTCTTGGTGGATTACCCTATCCGTCCTCCACGTCTGGGAAACGCACGCACGCACCCAGCTCACGTGGGTGTGGCGTCTCTTGGTTCTAAGTCCGCTTCTCCACGTCTCACGGTGCCCGTGCGGATTTCTCCTTCAGCCAACTCCTCCCTCTCAGCCGTGGCCTGCTTGGACTCTGGTGCCTCTGGGAATTTTATTTTGGAGTCCTTTGTGAATAAATTCAGCATCCCGGTGACCCGTCTCGTCAAGCCGCTCTACATTTCCGCGGTCAACGGAGTCAGATTGGATTGCACCGTGCGTTATCGCACAGAACCCCTCCTGATGTCTATTGGACCCCACCACGAAAGGATTGAGCTCTTCGTTCTCCCCAACTGTACCTCTGAGGTCCTCCTCGGTCTGCCATGGCTCCGGCTTCATTCTCCCACCCTTGATTGGACCACCGGGGAGATCAAGAACTGGGACTCTGCCTGCCACAGGAAGTGCCTCTCCCCCCCTCCCAGTCCCGTCAGGCAAGCCTCTGTGCCTCCCCATGGCTCCCGTCCTTGTGTCTCCCTGCCCCGTGCCAAGCTTCACCCTCTGCCCTCCCTCCCCATTCCAACTCCTGCTGTACTGCCTGCCGTTGAGGAAAACCTCCATTCTTTCCCGGTGTCCTCATCCCAGGGGAGGCAGTTTCCGGACAAAAAAAAGGGGAGACCTAAGGGGGGGGGGTACTGTTACGCCTAGCGCTCCGGGTCCCCGCTCCTCCCCGGAGCGCTCACGGCGTCTTTCTCCCTGCAGCGCACCGGTCAGTCCCGCTGACCGGGAGTGCTGCACTGTCATGGCCGTCGGGGATGCGATTCGCACAGCGGGACGCGCCCGCTCGCGAATCGCATCCCAGGTCACTTACCCGTCCCGGTCCCCTGCTGTCATGTGCTGGCGCGCGCGGCTCCGCTCTCTAGGGCGCGCGCGCGCCAGCTCTCTGAGACTTAAAGGGCCAGTGCACCAATGATTGGTGCCTGGCCCAATTAGCTTAATTGGCTTCCACCTGCTCCCTGGCTATATCTGATCTCCTCCCTTGCACTCCCTTGCCGGATCTTGTTGCCTTGTGCCAGTGAAAGCGTTTAGTGTGTCCAAAGCCTGTGTTACCTGAACTTCTGCTATCCATCCTGACTACGAACCTTGCTGCCTGCCCCGACCTTCTGCTACGTCTGACCTTGCCTCTGCCTAGTCCTTCTGTCCCACGCCTTCTCAGCAGTCAGCGAGGTTGAGCCGTTGCTAGTGGATACGACCTGGTTGCTACTGCCGCAGCAAGACCATCCCGCTTTGCGGCGGGCTCTGGTGAAAACCAGTAGCCTCTTAGAACCGGTCCACTAGCACGGTCCACGCCAATCCCTCGCTGACACAGCGGATCCACAACCCGTAAGCCGAATCGTGACAATAAATCTTCTGAGAGGAACAGCAGCAGGGATCTACTTAAGAATGCCATGTAGTACGTTGGTCTTAGTAACTTCCTCCTTATGTTCATACATAACTGTCTTCTCTAGACATATATTTGTAATTTCCTTTGTTAGTCAGGCACCAATAACAACTACAGTGGTCCCTCAAGTTACAATATTAATTGGTTCCGGGACGACCATTGTATGTTGAAACCATTGTATGTTGAGACCAGAACTCTATGGAAACCTGGTAATTGGTTCTAAAGCCCCAAAATGTCATCCAAAAATAGGGAAAAAAAAGTGAGAATTAAAGAAAAAATTAGCAGATAACTAATATAGATATAGCAAGTCCTTACATATAAACACAAGAAAGATCTGCTGGGAGCTGTAAATCAGTCTATGCCAGTGTTTTCCAAGCAGGGAGCCTCCAGCTGTTGCAAAACTACAACTCCCAGCATGCCCAAGCCAAAGGCTGTCCGGGCATGCTGGGAGTTGCAGTTTTGCAACAGCTGGGGGCACCCTGCTTGGGAAACATTGGTCTATGTAGAGGACAGGAGCTTCTTCAGGGTCCTGTACAGTACACGCAATGTCCTAAAAAAGTAACATGGAGTCGCCCTCACCTGGTGTCCAAAGGAGCAGGTAACCCTGGTACAGGTTAAGTGTACAGAACATGTAATACCTCCCTGTATTGTAGGGGGCGCTACCAGACATCAGTCAGTGCATACGCTTCAGTAATACAGGGGTTTCACCAGTGAATGCCCATTCTAATTGGTCGGTTCTTCCAGCCATTGACACTTTTCACAGATCTGGACGGTCAGTAGCATTGTATGTCGAGTCTGGTTTCAACTTACAATGGTCCGGAAAAGACCATTTTATGTTGAAACTATTGTATGTTGAGGCCATTGTAAGTTGAGGGATCACTGTATAATAATTATCCCAAGCATACTTACCTGCTGCTTCATTCATTCCGGGGTTAAAAGCGGGGGTCTCAGTAGTTGGACCCTCATTCAGTCAGATTCTGTGAATAGATGATAGGCTATATTTATTTTGGGATAAAACCTTGAATCTGTTATAATCACTAAAGTAAGATAAGATGTATACCCATAAATGTTAGCCTGTAGCCTTTTATGGAGAACACTACTGCCTCTCACAAATAGAACTAGATATCTATTATTAGGCATAAAATGTCAATATTGTTCTTTCCATCACTTACATGCCTCAGGGTATTTCATTTTAACTTAAAGGGGTACTCCGGTGGAAATTATTATTATTATTTTTTTAAATCAACTGGTGCCAGAAAGTTAAACAGATTTGTAAATTACTTCTATTTAAAAATCTTAATCCTTCCAGTACTTATCAGCTGCTATATAATACAGAGGAAGTTCATTACTTTTTGAATTTCTTTTCTGTCACCTTTAAGTAGTATATGTAAATTCAGATGTTTTTAACATGGCAAAAGGCCTGCAACGTTTTTCAATGTAATGGCATCCATATTTTCTCATTCTTCCTTTTTACCTCACTCAGACCATATGGTGTGAATCCCTTTTTATTGGAAATAAAGGGTTGAGGATGGACTGCACTAGCGTTGAGCCCGGTGATCAGGAGAGACTCTTCTTTAACACTCACAAATTAAGATCACAACATGTGTTGCCTATCTAGTTGACAGTATACACGTGTTTTAGTTTTGCTTTGTTTTTTTCTTAAGTAAACCATCAAAAGTGAGGCAAACATATACAGTGGTGCATGAAAATTTGTTATCCCTTCAGAATTGTATCTATTTCCTCATGAATCTGAGCTTAAACGTAATCAGATTTTCACACAAGTCTTGTCACAAAATTGACAAAGAGAGTAAAACAACAAGAAGAAAAAGTGTGGTCTCAAATGGCTGGAGGTGCTCAAATCCAAATGCGGTTGTGCATTTATACTGGGGGAGCAGATGCTGCCCTTGTGGTCTGTTGCTAGGGGCAATGCCCAGCATAAAAATGCATACAATGGAGGATGCCTGCAGCGGACTACAAGTGTCACAATGACATCCTACACCAGATAAACGGTGTGGATGTGTAACATATAGGCCCTCATTTACTATGGCAAACCCGACTAACTCTCCATTTTGCTAAGAAAACCCGAAAAAGGGGCATGTTCCTGACATTTTCACAAAAACTCAACATATTTACTAAGAAAAACCCTACAGATCAGAGCACATGTAAAAGCAAAATGTAGGGAAAGTGGAAAATGTAGGGAAACCTTAGTAAATACCGTGGAAAATAAATTGTAGGGAATCAAAACCCACAAAGAAACCTACACAACACTCTTAGTAAATAAGGGCCACAGAGTAATACATAAATTTAGGTGCACTACTGTGGTAGATGTAGACAGTAACATATGGCTAACCCTCAAATTGAATGTAAAATTGAGACATTAGCCAGTATATCCTTATATAAAGGACATACCTGAAGAGAATAAAATCAAATAAATGAAGCAAACATATTAGATGTAGTCTAATAAAACCAGTAGAATCTGCCAAAGAAGAGCACTGTTTTGCCATCTGTATGCTCACATGACCTATGGGTACCTCATAGCATAAAACCACTAATACACTTTTTAAATGGGTACTCCGGTGGAAAACATATATATATATATTTTTTAAATCAACTGGTGCCAGAAAGTTTTAAACAAATTTGTAAATTACTTCTATTTAAAAATCTTAACCCTCCCAGTACTTATCAGCTGCTATATGCTCCACAGGAAGTTCTTTTCTTTTGAATTTCCTTTCTGTCTGACCACAGTGCTCTCTGCTGACACCTCTGTCCATTTTAGGAACTTTCCAGAGTAGGAGCAAATCCCCATAGCAAACCTATCCTGCTCTGGACAGTTCCTGTCATGGACAGAGGTGTCAGCAGAGAACACTGTGGTCAGACAGAAAGGAAATTCAAAAAGAAAAGAACTTCCTCTGTAGTATACAGCAGCTGATAAGTACTGGAAGGATTAATATTTTTAAATAGAAGTAATTTACAAATCTGTTTAACTTTCTGGAACCAGTTGATTTAAAATAAATAAATAAACAAAAAAGTTTTCCAGCGGAGTACCTCTTTTATATTTTGCATCAGTATTTGGAAGTCAAAACCAGGATCCTGTGTAATTCCCTGCAGAGGTGCAAATCTTTGTTTATGTTTCACTCCTGGTTTTAGCTTACAAATACTGCTCCTAAATAGTGTACAATTGCATATGATCAACTCTCCTCCTAAACATGGTGTATGTTTCATAAATGATAAATTGGGGCTCCTTTTCCTTTGCAGTCTGGGAACACCCGTCTACACTATGCAGCACATGCTGGCAATATTGATGAAGTTCGTAGGCTGATTGAGCAAGGATATAGTGGACTGAACCAAAATGCGGTATGTATGGTTACAGTGATTGAGCGTGTGTGAAATGATCACATTCATTCAGAAATGGCAAGTTTACAAAATATCTGCCCTGCAAAGAGTATAATGTTTAGATTCTGATTGTATTGACTTTTATTTATCTTTCAAAGTGTACATATTGGTGTATATAGTATATGTAGGAGTGCTTAACCCCTTAAGGACCGGAGGTTTTTCCGTTTTTGCATTTTCGTTTTTTGCTCCTTGCCTTTAAAAAATCATAACTCTTTCAAATTTACACCTAAAAATCCATATGATGGCTTATTTTTTTGCGCCACCAATTCTACTTTGTAATGACGTCAGTCATTTTGCCCAAAAATCTATGGTGAAGCGGGAAAAAAAATCATTGTGCGACAAAATTGAAAAAAAAAACGCTGTTTTGTAACTTTTGGGGGCTTCCGTTTCTACGTAGTACATTTTTCGGTAAAAATGACACCTGATATGTATTCTGTTGGTCCATACGATTAAAATGATACCCTACTTATATAGGTTTGGTTTTGTCGCACTTCTGGAAAAAATCATAACTACATGCAGGAAAATTAATACGTTTAAAATTGTCATCTTCTGACCCCTATAACTTTTTTATTTTTCCGTGTATGGGGCGGTATGAGGGCTCATTTTTTGCGCCATGATCTGAAGTTTTTAACGGTACCATTTTTGCATTGATAGGACTTATTGATCACTTTTTATTCATTTTTAAATGATATAAAAAGTGACCAAAAATGCACTATTTTGGACTTTGGAATTTTTTTGCGCGCACGCCATTGACCGAGCGGTTTAATTAATGATATATTTTTATAATTCGGACATTTCCGCACGCGGTGATACCACATATGTTTATTTTTATTTTTATTTACACTGTGTTTTTTTTTTTATTGGAAAAGGGGGGTGATTCAAACTTTTAATAGGGGAGGAGTTAAATGATCTTTATTCACTTTTTTTTTTCACTTTTTTTTTGCAGTGTTATAGGTCCCATAGGGACCTATAACACTGCACACACTGATCTTCTATGTTGATCACTGGTTTCTCATAAGAAACCAGTGATCAACGATTCTGCCGGATGACTGCTCATGCCTGGATCTCAGGCACTGAGCAGTCATTCGGCGATCGGACAGCGAGGAGGCAGGTAGGGGCCCTCCCGCTGTCCTGTCAGCTGTTCGGGATGCCGCGATTAGCCGCGGCTATCCCGAACAGCCCGACTGAGCTAGCCGGGAACTTTCACTTTCACTTTTAGCCGCGCGGCTCAGCTTTGAGCGCGCGGCTAAAGGGTTAATAGCGCGCGGCGCCGCGATCGGCGCTGCGCGCTATTAGAGGCGGGTCCCGGCTTCACTATGACGCCGGGCCCGCCATGATATGACGCGGGGTTACTGTGTAACCCCGCGTTATATCAGAAGAGCAGGACCAAGGACGTACCGGTATGTCCTTGGTCCTTAAGGGGTTAAAGGGGTACTCCGGTGAAAACCTTTTTTCTTTTAAATCAACTGGTGGCAGAAAGTTAAACATATTTGTAAATTACTTCTATTAAAAAATCTTAATCCTTCCAGTACTTATTTGCTGCTGAATGCTACAGAGGAAATTCCTATCTTTTTGGAACACTGATGACATCACGAGCACAGTGCTCTCTGCTGACATCTCTGTCCATTTTAGCAACCATGCACAGCAGATGTATGCTAAGGGCAGCATGGTGGCTCAGTGGTTAGCACTGCTGCCTTGCAGTGCTGGGGCCTTGGGTTCAAATCACACTAAGGACAACAATAAATAAAGAATTATTATTATAATGACGTCAGCAAAGTGCACTGTGCTCGTGATGTCATCAGAGAGAATTCCAAAAAGAGAAGAATTTCCTCTGTAGTATTCAGCAGCTAATAAGTACAGGAAGGATTAAGATTTTGTAATAGAAGTAATTTACAAATCTGTTTAACTTTCTGGCACCAGTTGATTTAAAAGAAAAAAGGTTTTCACCGGAGTACCCCTTTAAAAGGCTTTTCCAAGATTTCCTCATCTTTCTATTATACTCTACCGTCTTACCGTTTAAAAAATCTCAGTAAACTGTGGGTGGATGAAAAATGGATTGTCATTGTCAGAGCGTGTTTATTTAATGCAGAACTCCAGTGATTTTTTTTGAATCTGTTATGCCTGGGCTGCCGGAAATAAAAATAATAAACATAACCTTACCTTCTGCTGCTCCCCTCAGTGCCGCCAATATGGCCCTCCCGTCCTCCGACCCTGTCTTCTTCCGGCTTTTGGTACCCGACACATCACCATGTGGTTCAGCTTATCATCGGCCGTGGCAATGTCCGTTCTTTGGCCGTTGATAGGCTGAGCTGCAATGTAATGGGCTGTTACATAACACCACCACTCAGCCTATCGCTGGCCGAGGAGGGACATCGCTGCAATTAGCTGAGCCACAGTATGAGGCACCAAAAGATGGAAGAAGACAGGACCGGAAGATGGAAGGGCAATATTGGCAGAATGGGGCGGGAGCAACGGAAGTTAAGTTAATGTTTATTATTTTTATCCTGGCAGCCAAGGCATAACTGATAATAAAAAAAATACAGAAGTTCTAAAATAAGCCCTTACAGACCCGAAACTTGTCAAAAATAACTAGTGGATACCACTGTATTAGTCTTTGTCTTTTCCCCCTGTACACTGGTCACTTGATTGACCCATCTAAGTTTCTGCCAGTTTTAGGCTTAGGAATCCTGTAAGACTGATTGACAGCTTTATCTATGTGTCTGGTTCTTCAGGAAAGTCTGTCAATCACTGGATGGTACCAACCACTGAGCCCAGAGTGAGCGGTGTAATAGATTACAATTTTTATTGAATCTTTTTCCACAAACCTATACATCAGTCTACTTAACTCGTACAGCTTTATAACATGGTGCCTGCAGCTCATTATGCTCAATGTGACAAGTTCCCTTTAAGAGAGGATGTAAAGTGATAAGACGTTAGACACTGAAGAAGGCATGATTTTTGAGCATCTAGCCTGCATCCAGAAAATAGGAAGTCTTCCCAGAAGAGTGGAAGCTGTTATAGCTGCTCCTTCCCTGCACAATGACTTGATGATCAATGAGGGTGCTGGGAGTTGGACTCCTGCTGATCTTGTGGTGCCTACGGTGTGAATGACGTAATGAACAGTTTGTAACACCAGGTTAGCGTTAACCACCACGTTCTGAGGTTTCGACAGTTCTCCTAGACTAAGCACTGGGGACAATAATGACCACAGATGCAGGGTTACAGAAAACTATCTTTTACTGAGGCCGGAATGTTGGTAAAATTCTTTACAGTATAGATCAGAACATTGGAAGTAACCCTTAGTAGCTTGTGGCCTTTCTGGGACCTGTGGTTACTTTTGCTTGACTGTCTTATGGTTGCTGCAGATTTTATACTTTAGCTTTAGACTTGTGACAACCCATGCTAACTTTAGACTGACTGAAAAATATTCCACCAGAGCTTTTAACTTATCACCAGGCTTGAGACTGTACATCCCATTGGGGCATCAGGATCACCTGGTTCACTCTGCAGCATGATTTTGTAATAGCCTGGGGGATGTAGGGTATGGGGAGTGTAGCTGTGCAGTAATTAAAGGGTGCTTGTTAACCCTTTTTATTCGTGATGCCAGGGTGAGGGCTCCTCAATAATGCTTTTCCTACCACCACCCTTCCCAAGAGCGATAGGGAGGTAGCTGAGAAGAATAGATTGTCCACAACCGGAGAGTTTCTAAAACAGTATTAACTTTTACTGAAGGTTTTCTGCAAGCTTCAATAGTACAACAGTCTCTAAGCATAACAACAGCTTTCCTTGGAGATTGACAAAGGTTGGGACTTTAGCATTTAGAATCTTTTAGTACTATGCGTTGTTCCACTGGATTTAGGGGTTATTTGCGGTTCAGTAGTCACGCTAGCATTAGCGGGGATTTAGATTTGAACTCATGGTTTTAGTTCCGCTGAGGCTGGCAGGTTTTTGAGGCCTAGCATGTCTTTGAAAGTTGTGTAGCACCGTCCTGTTAGTCCGGCATCCACGAGAGCAGCAACCCATGCTAATTGGTCCAGACGGATGTCAATCACCATTCGGAGATTTGTGCGTAACACGTGACCCAAGGACCTCCTAAGGTCCTACAACATACCAAAGAGGTTACTAGCATGGTTACATGACCAAAGGTCCTGCGACGCTGAACAAGGTAAGTACTATACATTACTATAGAATATATAATTATGAAATATATACATTTATTATCATTAAAGATAGACTTTAGGAGAGGCGTCTAGGGGCGGTCCCAACTGAGGAACCCTACCTGAACGTAGTTACTCTGACTTTGGGGACCTCTACACTAGGTACGGTATGCAATACGGTACCAGGACACCACAATTTTCCTTAAGGTTACAGTAACACTGATAAACATGGGCATAACACAAAATGGCAGCATAACAAGATACAATATACCCTGGACTAGTGGGCCCAGAACAGCGACTCTGAAAGTGCCTGAGGCAACGTTTACCAGTCAGGCCAACATCCTGTACTGGGTCGCCACAATCTAATATCAATGGCCAGTTTGTTTTTATACCCTGACAGCTATCCAACAGTGACAGCACCATATACATATCAGAAGTAAGTGATTCATTTCAAGGGCATCTTCAAAGGCCTCTATTGGGGCTACCTCCGGCTCACTGCATGGCCATCCAGTCAGTCTGTTCCTTGACTGAATCTTAATTGCTGCAGATTACGCTCTTGGTCTGACTGACAGTATAAAGAGCACCAAAATCTCTTTTACCTCTGTCGTTTTCTACCACATCCCTGGCACCTATACTTCACAGTATGCTGTTCACATGACTTTGCTTGGCCTTGTGGTTTCCAGAGTGCTGCTGCAACAATATATGACCAAAACTGTTTGTACACCCTTCCTAAAAATTGAATTCAGGTGTTCTAGCCACACCCATAGACTATGGATTATGCTGTAATATAATAAATAGTTTTGAAATCCACAGCTGCGGCCTTTGCTGTGTACTTGCAGACAATCTGTAATAAAATCTGCAAAACATCATTGCCTGCAGACTTTATTGTTCATCTTGATCTCAATATTAGGTGCCTCTTCTCTCGTGAGAACAGTCTCATGAGCACCAGTCTCACCTGCGCACCATGGCTTCATTCATTCTCTATGGGAGCTCCTGGAGATACCTGAGCATTTGGATATCTTTGACAGCTCCCATAAAGAATGAATGGACCACCTCTCCATTCTCACAGGACAGGGTCCCATTTCTCAAAGTCGGGGGGAGTACCAGCAGTCAGATTATTATTATCATTATTTCCCATCCTGAAGCTAGGGGATAACTTGTAATCGTAGGACAACCCCCTTTAACTTCCTGATGTGCTACATCTATCTTGGTCACCTGTCAGTGCTATCATTGTGAAGTGGAAGCAAATACTAATAACAACAGCTCAACCTTAAATGGGTTATCTAGGAAATAAACGTATATATATATATATATATATATATATATATATATATATATATATCAACGGGCTCCAGAAAGTTAAACAGATTTGTAAATTACTTCTATTAAAAAATCTTAATCCTTTCAGTACTTATGAGCTGCTGAAGTTTAGTTGTTCTTTTCTGTTTAAGTGCTCTTTGATGACACGTGTCTCGGGAACTGTCCAGAGTAGAAGCAGATCCCAATAGCAAACTTCTTCTACTCTGTGCAGTTCCCGAGACAAGCAGAGATGTCAGCAGAGAGCACTGTTGCCAGACAGAAAAGAACAACTCAACTTCAGCAGCTGATAATTATTGGAAGGATTAAGAATTTTTAATAAAAGTAATTTACAAATCTGTTTAACTTTCTGGAGTTTTTTCCTGGAATACCCCTTTAAAGTAGTAGGCCTAGAAAAAATAGCTTATTGTCTGTTGTCTGCATCCCATCCCTCTTATGATCATACCATGATGGGACTTAACACGAATTTTTTTTTCTCTGATTGTTCTACATATATCATACATTGGTCATGTTTATTGCGATTATTGGTCTGTAACCACAATCACTGGTCAGCAGGTAGGAGGCTTTAGTACCTCCTGTGGAAAGGTTTAACTCTTTGGGGGTATATTCCCTTGCTAAGATTTCCTACGTTATTTCTGTGCTCCCTTGAACTGAAGTGTTCTACTACAGTTGTAGAATGCCCTTTGCCAGGCTGTATTCCATTGTGCCCATTCATGCATTTATCTTTCTTGCCCCTTCTCTCTAACATTTGGTTGTCTCACCATTGTGTGGATAAAGATATACTCAATTCTGGTCTCTAGTATATTCCATGTATGGTTTTGGCTGTATTTGACATGATATGTCTCTACTTGCTTTTTTAAAGGGGTATTCCAGGAAAAAGTTTTTTTTTTTTTTTTTTTATATATATATCATCTGGCTACAGAAAGTTAAACAGATTTGTAAATTACTTCTATAAAAAAATCTTAATCCTTTCAATAATTATCAGCTGCTGAAGTTGTTGTTTTCTGTCTGGCAACAGTGCTCTCTGCTGACATCTCTGCTTGTCTCGGGAACTGCACAGAGTAGAAGAGGTTTGCGATGGGGATTTGCTTCTAAACTGGGCGGTTCCCGAGACACGTGTCATCAGAGAGCACTTAGACAGAAAAGAATAACTCAACTTCATCAGCTCATAGGTTCTGAAAGGATTAAGATTTTTTAATAGAAGTAATTTACAAATCTGTTTAACTTTCTGAAGCCAGTTGATATATATATATATATATATATATATATATATATATATATATATATATAAAAAAGTTTTTTTCCTGGATAACCCCTTTAACCTATGTCTTATCTGTTTTACCTACTTTTTTGCCTATACTTGCTTTCATGCCATTGCCACTTATGACATGTCTTACTATATTTGTCATGCTATGTCAGATGTGAATGCTTACTGAACTTATATGCATACTGGTCTAGTTTATGACTGCATAGTGTCATGGGAAAATTCTAACAGAAATACAATTGAAATAAAATTGAATATGATGTACCATGAGAAGACATGTATAAATGAGCGCTTATCCACTTTGTATACATGTATTTGTCTTGTTCCTTACAGAGCGGTCTTACTCCTTTGCACATGGCAGCTTTTGGTGGAAATGTCCAAGTGCTAGAAATGCTTCTGTCTTCACAATCAACTAGTATAATCAATGTAAGAAGCATTAAGGTACGAGTAATTGTAATATTTTATTACATGCTGAATATGATGCAGCTTGACCACTGAATCTAGTTGTGTCCATGTGACTTATGGGGATCCAATATGTTTCATTTACATAATTATTAGAAATAATACTGTAACAGCTAAAAATAATGTACCAATACTACGGATGTCACTAGGACCCTTAAAGATCTTAGGACACAAGACCCTAGATGGGCTTAGGCAACAACAGAAATGTAATGTTGAACTAGAAACTTGATATGGCATTAATTATATATCTTATTATGTGGCCCAGTTTTAAAAGCAATGCAAAAAGTATCATAGAACTATAAAGTGTCCATGCTGTCAGCGTGTTAGACACCAATTGTTAAGGAATATACCATGGTGCTAGGGTGAATTTGACCTTGTTTCATTCCATTCTTTTCATATCCTATTCTTCTTTTGAGTAACATGATTGTAAGGTATTTGGATAATAGAGGGGATCATTTGTTACCCCTAGCATTATTGTATTATCAAAATCCTATGTAAGATCTTCACTCTGTATTAAAGGATAAGTATCATGAAGAAAAACTTATCCTCTATCCAAAGGATAGGGCATAAGTTTTAGATCACGGGGTCTGAGCGCTGGGGCCCCCCACGATCTCCTGTTTGGAGCCTCAGTTCTACAGCACAGGAGCACGTCACGACCCCCGCCCGAAATGGAGGCCGCCATGCCCCCTCCATAAAGCTCTATGGGAGAGCCGTTCAGAAATCTTTGGCTCTCCCATAGAGCTTTATGGAGAGGGCATGGTGGCCTCCGCTTCAGGCAGGGGTCATGACGCGCTCCTGTGCTGTAGAACTGGGGCTCCAAACAGGAGATCGCAGAGGGGCCCCAGCACTCAGACCCCGTGATCTAAAACTTATCCTCTATCATTCGGATAGGGGACAAGTTTTTCTTCATGATACTTATCCTTTAACATTTAGGAAAATGTACTGTCACATCATTGTATCCTCCAGTGTCAGTCAAGGTCTACCAAGAAATAACGCTGATTTTTTTTAATGCCTTAGGATTCTACCCTCCTTCATGAAGCTGTTCGTGGTGGAAGTATTGAAAATGTTAGACTTCTGATAGAAAAAGGAGCTGACACCAATCTGAAAGACCAGGTATGTAAGTCAACAGAGCCTACTAGTATGGAATAGGAAATAGGACATGTTACATAATTGTCAGTTGCTATTCACACATTCCCAATCTCTACATCCTACCAGCAGCACAAAGCTCCATGGGACTAATGGAAAACGGATTATTGTTAGAAACCAATGTTTCCCTTACGTCACAACAGCAGCACAATAATGCAGTTTCTTGTGCATGTTCTGCTGTTAGGACTAATGTAAACAGTTTTTTTTTGGAATACTACCACAAAGGACTTATACTTCTTTTTCCTGCTGAATCCTCTATTGGCTTTGGCTCAAAAACTGCATGTTAGCGTACAGTCAGATGGGTGGATTTTCCACTGTGAGGATAAAATCTGCCACAAAAAAAACACCGCAGCTCAAACCTGTAACGGAAAACTCTCTGTAAGCCCACTCATGTGAACATACCCTAACATTAGAAATCAAAGCTTATTCCAGTACTGGCTGCTGTTTGGGTTCATTACAACTGCCATATCTCATATTAAACAGAATTTTTACAAAATTCAAATCACACATTGCTGCACAGAAATCCACATTTTCTGGGCCATGCATTTCTTTGTGTGCATGTCTTATATTTGATGCTTTGTATGATTTTTTTGTATTATCGGTTGAAGAGATTTTCCAGGTATTTTTTAATCTATAAATATACTGTATATGAATCAACCCTAACCCACTCCTTATGTGAGTTGCCAGGGTTTTTTGTCTGAAGTCCCATGCAAGTCTATGGGACTTCCACTACATTTCTGATCATTTTACTCTCAGGCTGCAGAGATTGCTCGGGACTTGTAAACATCCTGCCAACTGTCCAATGAGAGAATACTTTGGAGGACAGGATATGAGGACAGGATATAAGGATGGGAACTGAGGATGGGATAAGAGGTCAGTATGTGAGGATAAGATAAGAGGACAGGATATGAGGTTGGGATATGAGGACTGGATATAGGGTCAGTGTCACGATGCCGGCTGGCAGGAGGTGGATCCTCTGTGCCAGAGAGGGATTGGCGTGGACCGTGCTAGTGGACCGGTTCTAAGTCACTACTGGTTTTCACCAGAGCCCGCCGCAAAGCGGGATGGTCTTGCTGCGGCGGTAGTGACCAGGTCGTATCCACTAGCAACGGCTCAACCTCTCTGACTGCTGAAGATAGGCGCGGTACAAGGGAGTAGACAGAAGCAAGGTCGGACGTAGCAGAAGGTCGGGGCAGGCAGCAAGGATCGTAGTCAGGGGCAACGGCAGGAGGTCTGGAACACAGGCTAGGAACACACAAGGAAACGCTTTCACTGGCACAATGGCAACAAGATCCGGCGAGGGAGTGCAGGGGAAGTGAGGTATACATAGGGAGTGCACAGGTGAACACACTAATTAGAACCACTTGCGCCAATCAGCGGCGCAGTGGCCCTTTAAATCGCAGAGACCCGGCGCGCGCGCGCCCTAGGGAGCGGGGCCGCGCGCGCCGGGACAGGACCGACGGAGAGCGAGTCAGGTACGGGAGCCGGGGTGCGCATCGCGAGCGGGCGCCACCCGCATCGCGAATCGCATCCCGGCTGGAGGCGGTATCGCAGCGCACCGGGTCAGTGGATCTGACCGGAGCGCTGCAGTAGCGAGAGTGTAGCGAGCGCTCCGGGGAGGAGCGGGGACCCGGAGCGCTCGGCGTAACAGTACCCCCCCCTTGGGTCTCCCCCTCTTCTTAGAGCCTGAGAACCTGAGGAGCAGACTTTTGTCTAGGATATTGTCCTCAGGTTCCCAGGATCTCTCTTCAGGACCACAACCCTCCCAATCGACCAAAGAAAAAGTTTTCCCTCTGACCTTCTTGGAGGCCAGTATCTCCTTTACGGAGAAGATGTCCGAGGAGCCGGAAACAGGAGTGGGAGAAACAAGTTTGGGAGAGAAACGGTTGATGATGAGTGGTTTAAGAAGAGAAACGTGAAAGGCATTAGGAATACGAAGAGAAGGAGGAAGAAGAAGTTTGTAAGAGACAGGATTAATCTGGCACAAAATTTTGAAAGGACCAAGATAGCGTGGTCCCAATTTGTAGCTAGGGACACGGAAGCGGACATATTTAGCGGAGAGCCATACCTTGTCTCCAGGAGAAAAAATGGGGGGAGCTCTTCTTTTCTTATCAGCAAACTTCTTCATGCGTGATGAAGCCTGTAAGAGAGAATTTTGGGTCTCTTTCCATATGGTGGAAAGATCACGAGATATTTCATCCACAGCGGGCAAACCAGAGGGCAAGGGAGTAGGGAGGGGGGGAAGAGGGTGACGGCCGTACACCACGAAAAATGGGGATTTGGAGGAAGATTCAGAGACTCTGAAGTTATACGAGAATTCGGCCCATGGTAGAAGATCTGCCCAGTCATCCTGGCGGGAGGAAACAAAATGCCGTAAATAATCACCCAGGACCTGGTTAATTCTTTCTACTTGCCCATTGGATTGAGGATGATAGGCAGAAGAAAAGTTTAATTTAATCTTGAGTTGTTTACAGAGAGCCCTCCAGAATTTTGACACGAATTGGACGCCTCTGTCCGAGACGATCTGTGTGGGCAACCCGTGAAGACGAAAAATGTGTACAAAAAATTGTTTTGCCAACTGAGGCGCTGAAGGGAGACCAGGAAGAGGGATGAAATGTGCCATCTTGGAGAATCGATCAACGACCACCCAAACAACAGTGTTGCCACGGGATGGGGGTAAGTCTGTAATAAAGTCCATACCAATCAGAGACCAAGGCTGTTCGGGGACAGGCAGAGGATGGAGAAGACCAGCGGGCTTCTGGCGAGGAGTCTTAACCCGGGCACAGACAGTGCAGGCTCGCACAAAATCCACAACATCCGTCTCCAGAGTCGGCCACCAATAGAAACGAGAGATGAGTTGCACGGATTTCTTGATGCCCGCATGACCTGCGAGATGGGAGGAGTGACCCCATTTGAGGATTCCGAGGCGTTGGCGTGGAGAGACGAAGGTCTTCCCTGGAGGAGTTTGCCTGATGGAGGCTGGAGAAGTGGAGATCAGGCAGTCAGGAGGAATGATGTGTTGCGGAGAGAGCTCTACTTCCGAGGCATCCGAGGAACGAGAGAGAGCATCGGCCCTAATGTTCTTATCGGCAGGCCGAAAGTGAATTTCAAAATTAAATCGGGCAAAGAACAGAGACCACCTGGCCTGGCGAGGATTCAGCCGTTGGGCAGACTGGAGATAGGAGAGGTTCTTGTGATCGGTGTAAATAATAACTGGAAATCTTGATCCCTCCAGCAGATGCCTCCATTCCTCAAGTGCTAATTTAATGGCTAGTAGCTCTCGATCCCCGATGGAGTAGTTCCTCTCCGCCGGAGAGAAGGTCCTAGAAAAAAACCCCACAAGTAACAGCATGCCCGGAAGAATTTTTTTGTAGAAGGACCGCTCCAGCTCCTACTGAGGAGGCATCAACCTCCAATAGGAAGGGTTTAGATGGGTCAGGTCTGGAGAGCACGGGAGCCGAAGAAAAGGCAGACTTGAGCTGTTTAAAGGCGTCTTCCGCTTGAGGAGGCCATGACTTAGGATTGGCATTCTTTTTGGTTAAAGCCACGATAGGAGCCACAATGGTAGAAAAATGTGGAATAAATTGTCTGTAATAATTGGCGAACCCCAAAAAACGTTGGATAGCACGGAGTCTGGAGGGGCGTGGCCAATCTAAGACGGCAGAGAGTTTGTCTGGATCCATTTGTAGTCCCTGGCCAGAGACCAAGTATCCTAGGAAAGGAAGAGATTGACATTCAAACAGACATTTCTCCATTTTGGCATAAAGTTGATTGTCACGAAGTCTCTGAAGAACCATGCGGACATGCTGGCGGTGTTCTTCTAGGTTGGCAGAAAAAATCAGGATATCGTCCAGATACACAACAACACAGGAATATAAGAGATCACGAAAAATTTCATTAACAAAGTCTTGGAAGACGGCAGGGGCGTTGCACAGGCCAAAGGGCATGACCAGATACTCAAAGTGTCCATCTCTAGTGTTAAATGCCGTTTTCCATTCATCCCCCTCTCTGATGCGGATGAGATTATAAGCACCTCTTAAGTCCAGTTTGGTAAAGATGTGGGCACCTTGGAGGCGATCAAAGAGTTCAGAGATGAGAGGTAGGGGGTAGCGGTTCTTTACCGTGATTTTATTAAGACCGCGGTAGTCAATGCAAGGACGTAGGGAGCCATCTTTTTTGGACACAAAGAAAAATCCGGCTCCGGCAGGAGAGGAGGATTTGCGGATAAAGCCCTTTTTTAAATTTTCCTGGATGTACTCAGACATAGCAAGAGTCTCTGGGGCAGAGAGAGGATAAATTCTGCCCCGGGGTGGAGTAGTGCCCGGGAGGAGGTCAATAGGACAGTCATAAGGCCTGTGAGGAGGTAGAGTCTCAGCTTGTTTTTTGCAAAAAACATCCGCAAAGTCCATATAGGCCTTAGGGAGACCGGTTACAGGGGGAACCACAGGGTCACGGCAAGGAGAACTGGGAACCGGTTTAAGGCAGTCCTTGAAACAAGAGGAACCCCATCTCTTGATCTCCCCAGTGGACCAATCCAGGGTTGGGGAATGGTGTTGAAGCCAGGGTAGTCCGAGGAGAATTTCGGAAGTGCAATTGGGGAGGACCAAAAACTCAATTTTCTCGTGATGAGGTCCGATGCACATTAGGAGGGGCTCCGTGCGGAAACGTATGGTACAGTCCAATCTTTCATTGTTAACACAATTGATGTAGAGGGGTCTGGCGAGACTGGTCACCGGGATGTTGAACCTGTTGATGAGAGAGGCCAAAATAAAATTTCCTGCAGATCCGGAATCCAAGAAGGCCATAGTAGAGAAGGAGAAGGTAGAGGCAGATATCCGCACAGGCACAGTAAGACGTGGAGAAGCAGAGTTGACATCAAGGACTGTCTCACCTTTGTGCGGAGTCAGCGTACGTCTTTCCAGGCGGGGAGGACGGATAGGACAATCCTTCAGGAAGTGTTCGGTACCGGCACAGTACAGGCAGAGATTCTCCATGCGGCGTCGTGTCCTCTCTTGAGGTGTCAGGCGAGACCGGTCGACCTGCATAGCCTCCACGGCGGGAGGCACGGGAACGGATTGCAGGGGACCAGAGGAGAGAGGAGCCGGGGAGAAAAAACGCCTCGTGCGAACAAAGTCCATATCCTGGCGGAGCTCCTGACGCCTTTCGGAAAAACGCATGTCAATGCGAGTGGCTAGATGAATGAGTTCATGTAGGTTAGCAGGGATTTCTCGTGCGGCCAGAACATCTTTAATGTTGCTGGATAGGCCTTTTTTAAAGGTCGCGCAGAGGGCCTCATTATTCCAGGATAGTTCAGAAGCAAGAGTACGGAATTGTACGGCGTACTCGCCAACGGAAGAATTACCCTGGACCAGGTTCAACAGGGCAGTCTCAGCAGAAGAGGCTCGGGCAGGTTCCTCAAAGACACTTCGAATTTCCGAGAAGAAGGAGTGTACAGAGGCAGTGACGGGGTCATTGCGGTCCCAGAGCGGTGTGGCCCATGACAGAGCTTTTCCAGACAGAAGGCTGACTACGAAAGCCACCTTAGACCTTTCAGTAGGAAACTGGTCCGACATCATCTCCAAGTGCAGGGAACATTGAGAAAGAAAGCCACGGCAAAATTTAGAGTCCCCATCAAATTTATCCGGCAAGGATAGTCGTAGGCCTGAAGCGGCCACTCGCTGCGGAGGAGGTGCAGGAGCTGGCGGAGGAGATGATTGCTGAAGCTGTGGTAGTAGCTGCTGTAGCATCACGGTCAGTTGAGACAGCTGGTGGCCTTGTTGCGCTATCTGTTGTGACTGCTGGGCGACCACCGTGGTGAGGTCGGCGACAACTGGCAGAGGGACTTCAGCGGGATCCATGGCCGGATCTACTGTCACGATGCCGGCTGGCAGGAGGTGGATCCTCTGTGCCAGAGAGGGATTGGCGTGGACCGTGCTAGTGGACCGGTTCTAAGTCACTACTGGTTTTCACCAGAGCCTGCCGCAAAGCGGGATGGTCTTGCTGCGGCGGTAGTGACCAGGTCGTATCCACTAGCAACGGCTCAACCTCTCTGACTGCTGAAGATAGGCGCGGTACAAGGGAGTAGACAGAAGCAAGGTCGGACGTAGCAGAAGGTCGGGGCAGGCAGCAAGGATCGTAGTCAGGGGCAACGGCAGGAGGTCTGGAACACAGGCTAGGAACACACAAGGAAACGCTTTCACTGGCACAATGGCAACAAGATCCGGCGAGGGAGTGCAGGGGAAGTGAGGTATACATAGGGAGTGCACAGGTGAACACACTAATTAGAACCACTTGCGCCAATCAGCGGCGCAGTGGCCCTTTAAATCGCAGAGACCCGGCGCGCGCGCGCCCTAGGGAGCGGGGCCGCGCGCGCCGGGACAGGACCGACGGAGAGCGAGTCAGGTACGGGAGCCGGGGTGCGCATCGCGAGCGGGCGCCACCCGCATCGCGAATCGCATCCCGGCTGGAGGCGGTATCGCAGCGCACCGGGTCAGTGGATCTGACCGGAGCGCTGCAGTAGCGAGAGTGTAGCGAGCGCTCCGGGGAGGAGCGGGGACCCGGAGCGCTCGGCGTAACAGTCAGGATATAATAAAAGACTATGAGGATGGGATATGAGGACGAGAACGTCATTGTTGCTTTTTTTCTCCAACATTGTTTAGGAAGGAAGACCGGAAAACACTGGGTACTTAGCTTGAAAAGTTGTTCAACATATACTTTGTTTTAGCTTCTCATTATTTACCAAATATTGGTTTGTATTGTTATAATCAGAGGTTGAAAACCTGTATACATGTATGTGGTCCTGTTGTCAGCTGTGAAGTAGATACAATAATATCCAGTCTAGACAATGTGAGCTAAATAGCTTGGATTCTGGCAAACAAGCAGGTTGAATATTTGTGTAACTTCTGCTGATGTGTTAAGCTTACAGAGCATTGTATGCAATTGTATCCACTTCTCAGGGCTAGGTTTGCATCACTGACTGTAAACAACAGTCTTCTCATTCACTCACTGAAAACTATGTTGTAATTGTAAGGAATCGAAGCACAAAACATAGTAACAAGCTGTAGAACTTTTCACGTTTTTTCTTTCATATAATTGTCGCAGAAAAGTTGCAACTGCGACTATGCAATTTTTTGTGCGACAATCATCCCTAAGAGCAAGAAAAGCAATTTAGATTTTTAGGAAGAAAGTGTGTTATAACTACATTATTCATTTTTAATGCTTACTTTTGTGCACTGTGTGTGATTTTATTTGATAGTTTTTTCCCCTTTATTCTTTGGACACTGATTGCCATAATCAACCTCTTCTACTCAAGCTAATTCCAATCTTTGCTTGTCACAACGTTATTAAACTTATGTTTTTAAATAAAAATAATAATGATAAAAACGCATATGAGAACCTTTTTTTAATCACTTAAAACTCAAAATAGCTTTGCCAAATTTCACAATATGATGAAAGCAAAAAAGACATACTTAACGCAGGAACAGCAGATCAATCTCTGGCACTTACATCACAGGTTTTGCTTACGCGAGGTGATTTTCCCGCTTTTGCTTATGTAAGACAAATTAATTAAGGCCATGCAAAACAGTAGTTGAAAAAAAATTACAAAAAGAAACTACAAAAGCAAGATTTTATAAATGTCCCCCATAGTGATTAAACATTATTAACCCGAAATGGTAAAACACCTTTAACCCCTTAAAGGGGTACTCCGTCCCTAGACATCTTATCCCCTATCCAAGGATAGGGGATAAGATGTCTGATTGCAGGTGTTCCGCTGCTGGGGACCCCTGTGATCTCTCCTGTAGCCCCCCGAGTCATCAGCTCTCCGGAGCTAGGTTTGCTCCGTGGCTGATGACTCACGATACAGGGACCGGCGGTTCCAGATGTCATGGCTCCGCCCCCTCATGACTTCACGCCCCCTCATGACTTCATGCCCTGTCCCCTTAATGTAAGTCTATGGGAGGGGCGTAACTATTAGCCCACCCCTCCCATAGACTTGCATTAAGGGGGAGGGGCATGACATCATGAGGGGCGGAGCCATGATGTCCTAAACTGCCAACCCCTGTCATCAGCCACGGAGCAAAATTAGCTCCGGAGAGCTGATGACTCGGGGTGCTGCAGGAGAGATTGCGGGGTTCCCCAGCAGCGGGACACCTGCGATCAGACATCTTATCCCCTATCCTTGGATAGGGGATAAGATGTCTTGGGGCGGAGTACCCCTTTAAGAATGCAGACAATTTTTATTCTTGCATTTTTGTTTTTTCTTCCTCACATTTGAGAGACATAACACATTTATTTTTCCATCCACAGAGTCATATGAGTACTTGTTTTTTGCCAGAACAATTGTACTTTGCAATGGCACCTTTCATTTTCCAAAACAAATGTATATCAAATTTTACAACATTATTTGTGGGGAGGATTGAAAAAACGGCTTATTTTTTTTCTTTGTAGTTTTTTTTATCTTGTAGCTTAGATGGGACTTTTTATCACTTTTTTTTTTTCCAGAAATGTAGTTTTCTCTTCTGTTTACCCATTCACTATACAGGATAAAAATTTGATATTTTAATAAAATGGACAATTTCACATGCAGAAAAATCTAATATGTTTATATATATTTATTTATTTATTATTTGAAAAATTATGATTTTTATTTTTATTAGGGGATGGGCTTTTTTCATATTTAAAATATACATATTTCTTTTTAATTTTATTTACACTTTTTAAGTCCCCATAGAGGACTATAATCTGTTTTAAGCAGTCATTAAATTGCTTACGCTGAACATTGGTTTGCTCATCAAAGGAGTACTCTGCCCCTGGACACTTTATCATCTATGCAATTGATTGGGGATAAGATGTCTGATCGCATGGGGTCCAGCTGCTGGGACCCCGTCGATCTCCAGGCTGGCACTCCGGAGTATTGAACATTTTTGTTCATGCCACAACCTATCCATTCATGTCAATGGGAGGGGGTGTGATGAGCGACCACAGCCGTCCAGGGGCTGGGACCCCCCACAATCAGACATCTTATCCCTTATCTTTTGAATAAGGGATAAGATGTCCAGGGGCGGAGTACCCCTTTAAGATAGATGCTCTGATAATAGACACTGAGCAGATCTGCCTGTGCACAGCATGCTGCCACGGAGTCCATCCGGAAGACCTCATTTAATAACCACGAACCTGTGTTTCTAGTTACAAAGTTCTAGCAACTTTACTGTACTTTATAAAACATGTACTAAAATATCATAATATGGCAGTAACTTCTATTATATTATTTGTTATTATTTCTAATACTGTTTATTTCATTTAGACAAAATGACCCTTATTGTGGTAAGAAATAAATATTTGTGCATTTTCTAGGAAGGAAATACACCTTTACACTTGGCTTCCTACCTGAGGTCATCTTTTTGTGTTCAGCCATATGTCAAGCTCTTCTGAAAGGAGGGTCAGATCCAAGCATCAAAAATTTGGTACAAATCAGGTGATTTTAAATCAGAAGTGCAAAATGTGTGCATGCATGTATCATGAATATTCATTCTTCACAGGCAGAAGAGAACTTTATTTTTGCTGTTTTGAGAGGAGCAGCTGGGAAGGGATACAAAAATTCAGAGCTTCTCATTTCACTTGGCCTCAAGTACAACCCTGACCTGCTAAGCCGAAATGCTGTAAGTGGAAGTTATAAATGACTACATTCTATTCTAGAGATCTGTGTTCGTAAAAGCCTGTCTTTAAACTGTCTTCCATACACCATATAGTAGAACAAAACAGAAGAGACTTAATCAGTCGGGAATGACTTAATCAGTCGTGATAGCTATCACGCCCCCTCCCGTAGGCTTGCATTGAGGGGCGGAGCATGAAGTCACACAGGGGCGGAGGCGTGACGTCACACGCCGCCGGCCTTGTGGTCGGTGGTAATCAGACCCGGAGTGAACACGCTCCGGGGACTGATTACAAACGGGGTGCCGCGTGCAAGATCCCGGGGTCCCCAGCGGTGGGACTCCCGCGATCAGGCATCTTATACCCTATCCTTTGGATAGGGGATAAGATGTCTAAAGCACCGGAGAACCCCTTTAAAGGTATATGACATTTTAGGTACAATGCCATATATAACAGGCATAGAAGTAAATACACAAGACACAGGTGAAGGGGTCACTGGATGAAGTCTGTCGGACAGGGCAGCTAGGGTACAGGGGTGCAACTCCTGTACTGGGCCACCACACTTCCATATGTTTGTTCAGACACGTGAAGTTTATCGCTAACCTCCATTTTTTGTTGGGCTTTGGTACTGGGAAAATTCTGGAATATATTCCTTTACCTATATGATGATGAGGGACCTGTTCTTACATTCCATTTTAGATACCTTCACCTTAAATATCTTTACCAAAGGAAGAAGGTGCTGATTCTCTTTAGAGTTGAGGATGAGTCTTTGGAAAATTCTTTTAGTTCCAGAGCATAGCCATTTTATTTTTACTAGAGACAACACTTAAGAATCTTCTGTTGTGCTTGACCAAACTTGTACAAATTTTGCCAATCTTGATCCCAATTGGACATCTGAGGCCTGGTGTCATAGATCATAGGGTTTTTAGACTGATTTTTTCCTTTGGGGTGAAGGGGGAATTCTGCATCTGTTAGTAGCTTCGAAACCTGTCCGACCTAAAGCCAAATGCAGGGGAAGTTCGGAATATAGTATAAGACTTAGGAGAGTAGGAATAGCAGCTCATTTATCTTCTTTAAAGGAGTACTCCGGCAAAAAGTTTTTTTTTTGTTTTTGTTATGTCCATATGCCCGGGGTACTGTAATTAAAATAATTAACCTTTTCTTCCCTTCCCCTGCTACCCTGGTGCCCAAAATATGGCTGCCCAGTCCTCTGGTGCAGTCCTCTTCCTGCTTCTGGTTCCTGACACATAGCACTTCTACATAGATAGACAATATGGCTGATTTGCAAACTGCAGAAGAGACTGCATACACCAGCCAGAGAGTCCGCATTTTCATTCATTGGTTGCTTCAAAAGGGTCTTCAGAACTCAAAACTGATTTTTTTTTTTAGTTTTGCTACAGCAAGATCAACTTTAGGGGCAAATGACCAATCTTCAATCTCTTTAGGTTCTAGCTTTTTAGGAGACTTAAACTCCTGGTTAACCCGATTATCTGGCTTGCTTTATCTTGAACCAAGAATTAATGAGTGGATGGGTAGAGAAAATCTTTAAGGGCCGTTCTCGACGGGGAGCAAGAGCAGTGTGTAAGGGGCCTTAGACTGAGATGGAAGAAAATACTACAATGCCTCTTTAGTAGATTTCCCTTAAATGTCCACAGATTCAATAGAAGTAGAAAAAAGATGATTATGCCAAAATATTGTAAGACAATGCATGAGATTTTTTCAGCGGTGTTTGCATCCGAGAAGATTTGCAAAAATTGACCTTTAACCCCTTAAGGACCAAGGACGTATGAGTACATCCTTGGTCCCGCTCCCGTGATATAACGCGGGGTCCCACGGTGACCCCGCATCATATCACGGCGGGCCCGGCGTCATAGTGAAGCCGGGATCCGGTCGCTAATAGCGCGCGGCACTGATTGCAGTGCCGCGCGCTATTAACCCTTTAGCCGCGCGCTCAAAGCTGAGCCACGCAGCTAAAAGTGAAAGCAAAAACTGCCGGTTAACTCAGTGGGCTGTTCCGGATAGCCACGGCGAAATCGCGGCATCCCAAACAGCTTACAGGACAGTCGGAGGGTCCCTACCTGCCTCCTCGCTGTCCGATCGCCGAATGACTGCTCAGTGCCTGAGATCCAGGTATGAGCAGTCAAGCGGCAGAATCATCGATCACTGGTTTCCTATGAGAAACCAGTGATCAATGATAAATATCAGTGTGTGCAGTGTTATAGGTCCCTATGGGAGCTATAACACTGCAAAAAAAAAGTGAATAAAGATCATTTAACCCCTCCCCTATTAAAAGTTTGAATCACCCCCCTTTTCCCATAAAAAAAACACAGTGTAAATAAAAATAAACATATGTGGTATCACCGCGTGCGGAAATGTCCGAATTATAAAAATATATAATTAATTAAACCGCATGGTCAATGCTTATGCGCAAAAAAATTCCAAAGTCCAAAATAGTGCATTTTTGGTCCCTTTTTATATCAATAAGTCCTATCAATGCAAAAATGGTACGGTTAAAAACGTCAGATCACGGCGCAAAAAATTAGCCCTCATACCGCCCCATACGCGGAAAAATAAAAAAGTTATAGGGGTCAGAAGATGACAATTTTAAACATATTAATTTTCCTGCATGTATTTATGATTTTTTCCAGAAGTACGACAAAATCAAAACTATATAAGTAGGGTATCATTTTAATCATATGGACCTACAGAATAAAGATAAGGTGTCATTTTTACCGAAAAAATGTACTACGTAGAAACGGAAGCCCCCAAAAGTTACAAAACTGCGTTTTTTTTCCAATTTTGTCGCACAATGATTTTTTTTCCATTTCACCGTAGATTTTTGGGCAAAATGAATGACGTCATTACAAAGTAGAATTGGTGGCGCAAAAAATAAGCAATCATATGGATTTTTAGGTGCAAAATTGAAAGAGTTATGATTTTTTAAAGGCAAGGAGCAAAAAACGAAAGACCAAAAACGGAAAAACCCCCGGTCCTTAAGGGGTTAAACTAGGCAAAAAAAATGTTGCGCTTTAGATTGTAACTGGCCATCACGGGCAAGATTCATGAACATCATCCATGAAATCATTGGGGAGTGGTTGGCTGCAGCGACACACCCCATGTTTCGTCTTTCTGAATCTCTTTCACCCCAAGGCAAATGATTGCGACACCTGCAATAGACATAATGCTCAATGAGCACAAGGAATATGCCAGACCTGCTGTACAGGTAGAAGGTATGACAGGAGCTTTGCTGAAATACTTTCCCCTTAAAATTGATGAATGTACATAATGTTAATATTAACTGCTTATGTCTACAATACTGTAGGAAGTATTGCATCAATATAACAATTGCCCTGCATTGTATAATATTAATATACCATTAACACACCACCCCTGGACATCTTATCCCCTATCCAAAGGTACCTCTGTAATCTCTGGGTCGGCACCCTGGAATTCTGAACATTTATGCTCTGGATGCTTGGTTCATGCGGCTGTGGTAGTGAGGTCATGCCACGCCCCCTCCATGTCTATGCCGCCACGCCCCCTTTCATAGATATGAATAGCATGACATGACGACCACGGCCGCCTGAACCCAGTGATCTGAACATAAATGTTCAGAACACTGGGGGATTGCCTGGAGATCCCAGGGGGGGTCACAGTGGCTGAACCCCCGCAATCAGACATCTTATACAAGATGTCTAAGGGCAAAGTACCCCTTTAAATAAATAGGTGGCAGTTTTATCACTATACATTGAAGGCCATAACACTTTTTTATTTTTACATCAATAGCACTTAAAACAAAATGAAGCAATTTTGGCATAGTTTTATTTATTTATTTTTTTGCTGTTAATCATGCATGATAAATATTATGATGACGTTTTCATTTGGGTTGTTAATAAAGTAATGTATGTAAAGGGTGATTTTTTTCATCTATAAACCATGGTTCTTCTTTTACATTTGCCTGTCAATATAATGCTGAAAGATATCCTACTAGATGTATTGAAATGACAGGCCAGGGGGCCGTCATTAATCTGCCATAACAGCCAGTCAGCACGTCACAATCCCATTACTGGGCCATTACTGGGCCAGTCAGATGCCTTAGTCATTATTGTCTTTGGCATCTAAGGAGTTATGCTGTCAGATTTATTGTTAGCTCTGATTCCTGCAGTGGAAGCAGGAACCCAGATCCAGATGCTACATATCGTCATATCCTCATAATCCAGAATATATTGGGGTATTTATAATGAACACTTTCTTTTTAATAATTTCACCTGGTAGGGGAATTCAATAACTGCACCAGAATTCAAACAGATATTGCCATTTAACTGGCCACTGTCATTTAGAAAATCTTTTGACATGTCCCAGCGACATGTCATAAGTTTGTATCGGCGGGGTCTGTGTGATCATAAGTGCTTGGAGAAGTTTGCACCCATCAAAATAACTGGCAATGTAGATCTATAAGCATGTCTCGATCACATGTGTTACGCCGAGCGCTCCGGGTCCCCGCTCCTCCCCGGAGCGCTCGCTACACTCTCGCTCCCGCAGCGCCCCGGTCAGATCCACTGACCGGGTGCGCTGCGATACCGCCTCCAGCCGGGATGCGATTCGCGATGCGGGTGGCGCCCGCTCGCGATGCGCACCCCGGCTCCCGTACCTGACTCGCTCTCCGTCGGTCCTGTCCCGGCGCGCGCGACCCCGCTCCCTAGGGCGCGCGCGCGCCGGGTCTCTGCGATTTAAAGGGCCACTGCGCCGCTGATTGGCGCAGTGGTTCTAATCAGTGTGTTCACCTGTGCACTCCCTATGTATACCTCACTTCCCCTGCACTCCCTCGCCGGATCTTGTTGCCATTGTGCCAGTGAAAGCGTTCCCTTGTGTGTTCCTAGCCTGTGTTCCAGACCTCCTGCCGTTGCCCCTGACTACGATCCTTGCTGCCTGCCCCGACCTTCTGCTACGTCCGACCTTGCTTCTGTCTACTCCCTTGTACCGCGCCTATCTTCAGCAGTCAGAGAGGTTGAGCCGTTGCTAGTGGATACGACCTGGTCACTACCGCCGCAGCAAGTCCATCCCGCTTTGCGGCGGGCTCTGGTTAACACCAGTAGTGACTTAGAACCGGTCCACTAGCACGGTCCACGCCAATCCCTCTCTGGCACAGAGGATCCACCTCCTGCCAGCCGGCATCGTGACAGTAGATCCGGCCATGGATCCCGCTGAAGTTCCTCTGCCAGTTGTCGCCGACCTCACCACGGTGGTCGCCCAGCAGTCACAACAGATAGCGCAACAAGGCCACCAGCTGTCTCAACTGACCGTGATGCTACAGCAGCTACTACCTCAGCTTCAGCAATCATCTCCTCCGCCAGCTCCTGCACCTCCTCCGCAGCGAGTGGCCGCCTCAGGCCTACGACTATCCTTGCCGGATAAATTTGATGGGGACTCTAAGTTTTGCCGTGGCTTTCTTTCACAATGTTCCCTGCACTTGGAGATGATGTCGGACCAGTTTCCTACTGAAAGGTCTAAGGTGGCTTTCGTAGTCAGCCTTCTGTCTGGAAAAGCTCTGTCATGGGCCACACCGCTCTGGGACCGCAATGACCCCGTCACTGCCTCTGTACACTCCTTCTTCTCGGAAATTCGAAGTGTCTTTGAGGAACCTGCCCGAGCCTCTTCTGCTGAGACTGCCCTGCTGAACCTGGTCCAGGGTAATTCTTCCGTTGGCGAGTACGCCGTGCAATTCCGTACTCTTGCTTCAGAACTTTCCTGGAATAATGAGGCCCTCTGCGCGACCTTTAAAAAAGGCCTATCCAGCAACATTAAAGATGTTCTGGCCGCACGAGAAATTCCTGCTAACCTACATGAACTCATTCATCTAGCCACTCGCATTGACATGCGTTTTTCCGAAAGACGTCAGGAGCTCCGCCAGGATATGGACTTTGTTCGCACGAGGCGTTTTTTCTTCCCGGCTCCTCTCTCCTCTGGTCCTCTGCAATCCGTTCCTGTGCCTCCCGCCGTGGAGGCTATGCAAGTTGACCGGTCTCGCCTGACACCTCAAGAGAGGACACAACGCCGCATGGAGAATCTCTGCCTGTACTGTGCCGGTACCGAACACTTCCTGAAGGATTGTCCTATCCGTCCTCCCCGCCTGGAAAGACGTACGCTGACTCCGCACAAAGGTGAAACAGTCCTTGATGTCAACTCTGCTTCTCCACGTCTTACTGTGCCTGTGCGGATATCTGCCTCTACCTTCTCCTTCTCCACTAAGGCCTTCTTGGATTCCGGATCTGCAGGAAACTTTATTTTGGCCTCTCTCATCAACAGGTTCAACATCCCAGTGACCAGTCTCGCCAGACCTCTTTACATCAATTGCGTTAACAATGAAAGATTGGACTGTGCCGTGCGTTACCGCACGGAACCCCTCCTAATGTGCATCGGACCTCATCACGAAAGAATTGAGTTTTTGGTCCTCTCCAATTGCACTTCCGAAATTCTCCTTGGACTACCCTGGCTTCAACACCATTCCCCAACCCTGGATTGGTCCACAGGGGAGATCAAGAGTTGGGGTACCTCTTGTTTCAAGGACTGCCTTAAACCGGTTACCAGTACTCCCTGCCGTGATCCTGTGGTTCCCCCTGTAACCGGTCTCCCTAAGGCCTATATGGACTTTGCTGATGTGTTTTGCAAAAAACAAGCTGAGACTCTTCCTCCTCACAGGCCTTATGACTGTCCTATTGACCTCCTCCCGGGCACTACTCCACCCCGGGGCAGAATTTATCCTCTGTCCGCCCCAGAGACTCTTGCTATGTCTGAGTACATCCAGGAAAATTTAAAAAAGGGCTTTATCCGCAAATCCTCCTCTCCTGCCGGAGCCGGATTTTTCTTTGTGTCCAAAAAAGATGGCTCCCTACGCCCTTGCATTGACTACCGCGGTCTTAACAAAATCACGGTAAAGAACCGCTACCCTCTACCTCTTATCTCTGAACTCTTTGATCGCCTCCAAGGTGCCCACATCTTTACCAAACTGGACTTAAGAGGTGCTTATAATCTCATCCGCATCAGAGAGGGGGATGAATGGAAAACGGCATTTAACACTAGAGCTGGACACTTTGAGTATCTGGTCATGCCCTTTGGCCTGTGCAACGCCCCTGCCGTCTTCCAAGACTTTGTTAATGAAATTTTTCGTGATCTCTTATATTCCTGTGTTGTTGTGTATCTGGACGATATCCTGATTTTTTCTGCCAACCTAGAAGAACACCGCCAGCATGTCCGCATGGTTCTTCGGAGACTTCGTGACAATCAACTTTATGCCAAGATGGAGAAATGTCTGTTTGAATGTCAATCTCTTCCTTTCCTAGGATACTTGGTCTCTGGCCAGGGACTACAAATGGATCCAGACAAACTCTCTGCCGTCTTAGATTGGCCACGCCCCTCCGGACTCCGTGCTATCCAACGTTTTTTGGGGTTCGCCAATTATTACAGACAATTTATTTCACATTTTTCCACCATTGTGGCTCCTATCGTGGCTTTAACCAAAAAGAATGCCAATCCTAAGTCATGGCCTCCTCAAGCGGAAGACGCCTTTAAACAGCTCAAGTCTGCCTTTTCTTCTGCTCCCGTGCTCTCCAGACCTGACCCATCTAAACCCTTCCTATTGGAGGTAGATGCCTCCTCAGTAGGAGCGGGAGCGGTCCTTCTACAAAAAAATTCTTCCGGGCATGCTGTTACTTGTGGTTTTTTTTCTAGGACCTTCTCTCCGGCGGAGAGGAACTACTCCATCGGGGATCGAGAGCTACTACCCATTAAATTAGCACTTGAGGAATGGAGGCATCTGCTGGAGGGATCAAGATTTCCAGTTATTATTTACACCGATCACAAAAATCTCTCCTATCTCCAGTCTGCCCAACGGCTGAATCCTCGCCAGGCCAGGTGGTCTCTGTTCTTTGCCCGATTTAATTTTGAAATTCACTTTCGGCCTGCCGATAAGAACATCAGGGCCGATGCTCTCTCTCGTTCCTCGGATGCCTCGGAAGTAGAGCTCTCTCCGCAACACATCATTCCTCCTGACTGCCTGATCTCCACTTCTCCAGCCTCCATCAGGCAAACTCCTCCAGGGAAGACCTTCGTCACTCCACGCCAACGCCTCGGAATCCTCAAATGGGGTCACTCCTCCCATCTCGCAGGCCATGCGGGCATCAAGAAATCCGTGCAACTCATCTCTCGTTTCTATTGGTGGCCGACTCTGGAGACGGATGTTGTTGCTTTTGTGCGGGCCTGCACTGTCTGTGCCCGGGATTAGACTCCTCGCCAGAAGCCCGCTGGTCTTCTTCATCCTCTGCCTGTTCCCGAACAACCTTGGTCTCTGATTGGTATGGACTTTATTACAGACTTACCCTCATCCCGTGGCAACACTGTTGTTTGGGTGGTCGTTGATCGATTCTCCAAGATGGCACATTTCATCCCTCTTCCTGGTCTTCCTTCTGCGCCTCAGTTGGCAAAACAATTTTTTGTACACATTTTTCGTCTTCACGGGTTGCCCACGCAGATCGTCTCGGATAGAGGCGTCCAATTCGTGTCAAAATTCTGGAGGGCTCTCTGTAAACAACTCAAGATTAAATTAAACTTTTCTTCTGCTTATCATCCTCAATCCAATGGGCAAGTAGAAAGAATTAACCAGGTCCTGGGTGATTATTTACGGCATTTTGTTTCCTCCCGCCAGGATGACTGGGCAGATCTTCTACCATGGGCCGAATTCTCGTATAACTTCAGAGTTTCTGAATCTTCTTCCAAATCCCCATTTTTCGTGGTGTACGGCCGTCACCCTCTTCCCCCCCTCCCTACTCCCTTGCCCTCTGGTTTGCCCGCTGTGGATGAAATAACTCGTGATCTTTCCACCATATGGAAAGAGACCCAAAATTCTCTCTTACAGGCTTCATCACGCATGAAGAAGTTTGCTGATAAGAAAAGAAGAGCTCCCCCCATTTTTTCTCCCGGAGACAAGGTATGGCTCTCCGCTAAATATGTCCGCTTCCGTGTTCCCAGCTACAAATTGGGACCACGCTATCTTGGTCCTTTCAAAATTTTGTGCCAGATTAATCCTGTCTCTTATAAACTTCTTCTCCCTCCTTCTCTTCGTATTCCTAATGCCTTTCACGTTTCTCTTCTTAAACCACTCATCATCAACCGTTTCTCTCCTAAACTTATCTCTCCCACTCCTGTCTCCGGTTCTTCAGACATCTTTCCTGTAAAGGAGATACTGGCCTCCAAAAAGGTCAGAGGAAAAACCTTCTTTTTGGTTGACTGGGAGGGCTGTGGTCCTGAAGAGAGATCCTGGGAACCTGAGGACAATATCCTAGATAAAAGTCTGGTCCTCAGGTTCTCAGGCTCCAAGAAGAGGGGGAGACCCAAGGGGGGGGTACTGTTACGCCGAGCGCTCCGGGTCCCCGCTCCTCCCCGGAGCGCTCGCTACACTCTCGCTCCCGCAGCGCCCCGGTCAGATCCACTGACCGGGTGCGCTGCGATACCGCCTCCAGCCGGGATGCGATTCGCGATGCGGGTGGCGCCCGCTCGCGATGCGCACCCCGGCTCCCGTACCTGACTCGCTCTCCGTCGGTCCTGTCCCGGCGCGCGCGGCCCCGCTCCCTAGGGCGCGCGCGCGCCGGGTCTCTGCGATTTAAAGGGCCACTGCGCCGCTGATTGGCGCAGTGGTTCTAATCAGTGTGTTCACCTGTGCACTCCCTATGTATACCTCACTTCCCCTGCACTCCCTCGCCGGATCTTGTTGCCATTGTGCCAGTGAAAGTGTTCCCTTGTGTGTTCCTAGCCTGTGTTCCAGACCTCCTGCCGTTGCCCCTGACTACGATCCTTGCTGCCTGCCCCGACCTTCTGCTACGTCCGACCTTGCTTCTGTCTACTCCCTTGTACCGCGCCTATCTTCAGCAGTCAGAGAGGTTGAGCCGTTGCTAGTGGATACGACCTGGTCACTACCGCCGCAGCAAGTCCATCCCGCTTTGCGGCGGGCTCTGGTGAACACCAGTAGTGACTTAGAACCGGTCCACTAGCACGGTCCACGCCAATCCCTCTCTGGCACAGAGGATCCACCTCCTGCCAGCCGGCATCGTGACAACATGACACAGAGACAGGGAGAGGAACGCATGGCAAAGCTTTTCACGCCTCTTTCTCCAGATTATCGGTTATCTGAACACTCAGACCTCCACCGATCAAAATTTTTGATATGTCGCTAGGACATGCCAAAAGTTGTTTCCAAATGAAAGGTTCTCTTTAATAAATATGGCTGCTATTACATTCACAAGATGTGAAAGGTGGGAAAATTGAGTTTTATAACAATATTTGTGCTGTTTGAGTGTGGTAAAGTAAAGTATGAGAGCGCTCTATTGACAAGGATACAATAATTCATTATTGTGTTTCTCTTTACCAAACTTAGCTTGGCCTCACTGTCTACGATGAAGCGAGAAGGATATCAGCTCCAAATAATATTATCAGATTGATCAAGGAAAAGACCCAGGTAGATGGAAAATTTAGTCTGGAATCATTTTGACGGTCATATTATTTTTATACTTGAATGCTCTTTTTTTTGTCAACGTACCTCTATAGTTGCTCCGAGCTGTTAGTTCTGTCCCTACTCCTGTTTGTCTTAGTAAAGACTTTTAGTAAATAATTGTATTGTTAAAAAAAACAATGCTATAGTTTATTTTCTTGGAACTCTGCATCGTACCATTCCCCTGTTATTCCTCATATTGATAACTGAGTGTTACCAGTGTAGGCATCCCTACACTCTTACACAGTTCAGTCAGAGCTGACTCTAGGGACACTCCTATTTGAAAAGGTAAATATAAAAGAGTACTCAAAATATATATATATATATATGTTAGTCAGTACCTAATTTCTCTCCAAAATATCACTGTTCTGCTGCTCACTTTCCCTCACATCCTCTGCTCAGGTGGGTAGGCGGGGGGGGGGGGGGGGGGGGGGGGGGCGCAATGGGGTTGTCCTTGGTGAACTTCCTCCCTGAGTCTGCTCTGTATCCCTGAGTCTTGGGAGTGCGCTCTGGACATTCCTCCTATCACAGCAGGCTGAACTGTAACCTCTTCTTCTCTATTTTTATGCTGCACATGTTACAGAGAGGAGGATTATCTAAGCTTGCCTGTGGTATAACTAATACATTATTGTGAGTGTATAAGAAGTCTGATAAAATGTATAAAGTGTATAAAATGTCTGATAAGCAATAGAGCTTCCTAGACTAGTTCAAAAGGTTGAGTGAAAGCAATTCAGGAGTCTAAAAAAGCTGGATGACACACATCTATCTACTGTATTTATCTACCTACCTCTCTATCTATATGTCTCTATCACTTCCTATGTATACATAGATGTAAATATCGCATATAAAAATAGGTTTTGCACGATGTTTATTTTTTAATAGCTTCTTATTCAAAATATATAAATGACGATAGCCATACACATTTTAGAAACTTGCTCCAGTCTAGTGGTAGTCCATTTATGCATAAAAATTCAGGAGGAATACCATAAACGACACAACACAGAGATATAATAAAAATTGATAAAGATTTATCTCCTTTTTAAATATGACTGGAAGAAATGCACCCATCAGATCTGGTAGAATGGTTGCTAACCTTATTATATTAAAGGCCTCTTCCACAAATAACTTCGATATTTATGAAGCTTTTCGGTTTGTACAGTGGATTTGGCAAAACTACCACCCAGTCTCCCCCTCAAACATTTAAATGTAACACCTGAGATTCAGCAGGCAGATCATTTAATACACCTAAGGGTACAGTCCCACGTAGCGTATACGCAGCGTATTTTGCTGCTTATCTGTTGCTGAATATTTATCTACCCATTGAGATCAATGGTTAGCTATATCAGCAGCAGAAAAAACGCAGCAAAATACTCTGTGTGGGACCGTACCCTACAATGAATTTTCCAGCAACCAGGGGAAACACTGAGAGTACACATTAGACTGGGTTCACACTTTGGAATTTCCATCCGAATCAGTCGGCGCAAGGACCATGCAGACATTGCTGTCCCCATAGACGCCAAAGTCTGCAGAGCGGAAATCCGCCAGAACATTGAACAAGTTTAATGTTCTAGTAGAATTTTTAAAGCAGATTTTCTGTGTAAAAAGTCTGTCTTGAAAACTCCAGTGTGCACTGTGCAGTGGAATCTTATTGCCTGCATTGGTATTCCGAGCAGTATTTAAAAACTGCATTCCGCTCAGAATTTCCATGGTGTGAACCCGGCCTTAAAGGGGTACTCTGGCCCTAAGACATCTTATCCCCTATCCATCCAAAGCATAGGGGATAAGATGTCTGATCGCGGGGGTCCCGCCGCTGGGGACCCCCGCAATCTCTCATGCAGTACCCACCTGTCTGAAGCCATCACGCCCCCTCCCATAGGCTTGCATTGAGGCGGCGGAGTGTGAAATCACAAGGGGGCAGAGCCATAGCAACACGATACTCCGGCCCCGGGGTCGTGAGTCTTCAGACACGGAGCGATCGTCGCTTTGCGCAGCTGAGACAGGTGGGTGCTGCATGAGAGATTGCTGGGGTCCCCAGCGGTGGGACCCCACGATCAGACACCTTATTCCCTATCCTTTGGATGTCTTAGGGCCGGAGTACCCCTTTAAGTTAGATCTAGATGATCCCTTCTGACATATTTCTCTAGGCACATGCATAGTAGTTATCTGATAATCTTTTGCTCACTCCTGGATTACGTGCTTGTACTGTCATGAGTTTCACCCGCACTAACCAGTGGTACTGGATGGTAGTGCGAATGA
Source organism: Hyla sarda (assembly GCF_029499605.1). Lineage (NCBI taxonomy): Eukaryota > Metazoa > Chordata > Amphibia > Anura > Hylidae > Hyla > Hyla sarda. The sequence goes on along the minus strand of NC_079192.1, from coordinate 183,395,786 downwards.
CACTAATTAAAATAATGCGATCTGGCAATATCCTTATTTTTCTGAATATGTAAATGAGCAGCCTGGGGCATGGACAGGGTTATAATCCTGGCCTCGGGCATGGTGACATCAGCGCTGTTCGTTCATCACTCGGTCCGGCTTATTAATATTCACTTCATTCCCCACTCTGTCTTAGTGCCTACTGCGCAAAGCAACACTATAACTGGTGGAGTGGTGGGCAGAATTATGCAGTCATGCACACCCCTCAATGTAAAACATTTACACCCCCTGACTCTATAATTACAGATAAAATACATGCATCATTATCAGGGAAAATACACATCTAAGGAAAGGGAGGGTATATAAAGAAACTGTAAAAAGATGTAGAATCATTGTATCCTAAGCTATAAAATAGCAATACTATGTATTTTTTGTTAAAGTTGTCACAGATCCTCCTCTTTAAAGGAGAAGTCCCATGTAGGACAATTTAGCCCCTAAAGATAGTCTGACCACTGAGATCATCAATTCATCTCTATGGGAGAGCCTCGCTCGTGTCTCTCCCATAGAGAGGTATGAAGGGCGCATGCTGACCCCCGCTTCATGTGCGAGGAGAGCCAGAGCTCCGTACAGTAGATCGCAGGGCGTCCTAGTGGTCTGACCCCCTGCAATTGGACACTTATCCCCAATACTTTATGCATTCATTTATTTATTATTTTAAATAAAGGACTGGACATTAACTTTAATGTTTTTAATGTTTTTTCCCTTCATATGTATGGACATTTTGTTATAACAGATAGAAAATGCAACATTTCATCTCTGTCTCTTATTCATAACTTGTATGTATAATCCCATTACCTTTTTTGTTATTCATTGATGTCATTTCTGATACCACTTCACAGTTTTATGGTGGCATAATAATATTGGCTTATGAAGTTACCAGTTTTCTGTTTATGACTTTAAACAAATAAACACTTTAAATAAACAATACCAGAAGCTATCAAAAAATGTCACATTGCAGTGCAACTCCAGGCCAGATGAATCTTCTCATAAGATTCCCATTGTCAGCAGTCGGGTGCCTGGTAAAAAGGTTAGGCTCTTCATATGTGGACATACTGGAGTGGGAAAAACTACCTTTGCCAACGCACTGAAAGAGGTATTATATTTTCCTTAAAATTCGTATTGGGTTGAAAACAGATATAGCATTTTTATCTAGAAACACCCCCAAAAACACCATACTGCTACGGTCAGATGTTAGCTGGGAGTCAGTAGGGAAATATATGACATACCTACATGAAGTTTTTATTGTAGCCATTTTGTCACCTTTCAGTTGCTGTTCAAAATAGCTGGCTATGGTGTTTTTCTCTGGAAACTGTGGCCTACATGCATGTGGACATTTTTCTATTCTCAACCAAAATTCCTTGTATAGCATAAAATAAGATTGACATGACCTGTTATGGAAAAAAAAAATCTTTATGGAAAAAACACAACAAAAACTATATCATAGAGGAGAAAAAAAGGGGCAGTTTTTTATGCCATTCTTTCAGACCACAAAATGCCAAACAAAATATGTGTCCGTTCGAAGCCTTAAAATAGAATTTCCAGGTTTTACTATAAATGCCTTATATGTCTGGGTCCTGTGTACAGGAGATGCAACCCTTTTTATTGAAATTTGTGGGTGTAAGGGGGTTCTCTTAAACTTTAAATGCCTCCAGCTGCTTGTACTGGTTTGTATTTCCCCTTTTGTGCCATTGTTTATTTGTCCTATAGTATATGGAGACAGCGCTCCAGATGCAGGACGACACCGATATACATGAAAAACTGAAGATTTAGCTCAGCAAAAAGTTGCTTCAAATCTTTGGACTTTATTCCAAAACAAAGACATATGCAGGAACACAGGTAAGACATAAGTGACGACTAAGGGTGCGCCCCACATGAAACGTGTCACTTCTATCCTACCTGTGTTCCTGTATATATCTTTGTGTTGGGAATAAAGTCCAAAGATATGAAGCAACTATTTTCCGAGCTGGATCTACTGTTTTTCAATGTTATTCGCCCTACTGTTGTGCCATCCCCACTGTTACGCCTAGCGCTCCGGGTCCCCGCTCCTCCACGGAGCGCTCACGGCGTCTTTCTCCCTGCAGCGCCCCGGTCAGTCCCGCTGACCGGGAGCGCTGCACTGTCATGGCCGTCGGGGATGCGATTCGCACAGCGGGATGCGCCCGCTCGCGAGTCGCATCCCAGGTCACTTACCCGTCCCGGTCCCCTGCTGTCATGTGCTGGCGCGCGCGGCTCCGCTCTCTAGGGCGCGCGCGCGCCAGCTCTCTGAGACTTAAAGGGCCAGTGCACCAATGATTGGTGCCTGGCCCAATTAGCTTAATTGGCTTCCATCTGCTCCCAGACTATATCTGTTCACTTCCCCTGCACTCCCTTGCCGGATCTTGTTGCCTTGTGCCAGTGAAAGCGTTTAGTGTGTCCAAAGCCTGTGTACCTGAACTTCTGCTACCCATCCTGACTACGAACCTTGCCGCCTGCCCCCGACCTTCTGCTACGTCTGACCTTGCCTCTGCCTAGTCCTTCTGTCCCACGCCTTCTCAGCAGTCAGCGAGGTAGAGCCGTTGCTAGTGGATACGACCTGGTTGCTACTGCCGCAGCAAGACCATCCCGCTTTGCGGCGGGCTCTGGTGAAAACCAGTAGCCTCTTTGAACCGGTCCACTAGCACGGTCCACGCCAATCCCTCGCTGACACAGAGGATCCACTACCTGGAAGCCGAATCGTGACAGTAGATCCGGCCATGGATCCCGCTGAGGTGCCGCTGCCAAGTCTCGCTGATCTTCCCACGGTGGTCGCTCAGCAATCGCAGCAGATTGCCCAACAAGGACAGCAGCTGTCGCAGTTGACCGCCATGTTACAGCAACTTCTGCCTCTGCTACAGCAGCAACCATCTCCTCCGCCAGCTCCTGCACCTCCTCCGCAGCGAGTGGCCGCTCCTAACCTCCGCTTGTCCCTGCCGGACAAATTTGATGGGGACTCTAAACTCTGCCGTGGATTTTTGTCTCAGTGTTCCCTGCATATGGAGATGTTGTCGGACTTGTTTCCTACAGAACGGTCTAAGGTGGCGTTCGTAGTAAGCCTTCTTTCAGGAAAGGCCTTGTCTTGGGCCACACCGCTCTGGGACCGCAATGATCCTGCCACAGCCACAGTCCAGTCCTTCGCTGAAGTCCGGAGTGTCTTCGAGGAGCCAGCCCGAGCTTCTTCTGCCGAGACTGCCCTGCTGAACCTGGTCCAGGGTAATTCTTCAGTGGGCGAGTACGCCATCCAATTTCGTACTCTTGCTTCCGAGTTATCATGGAATAACGAGGCTCTCTGCGCGACCTTTAAAAAAGGCCTATCCAGTCGCATCAAGGATGTGCTGGCCGCACGAGAGATTCCTGCCAACCTGCAAGAACTCATCCATTTGGCTACCCGCATTGACATGCGTTTTTCTGAGCGACACCAAGAGCTCCGCCAGGAAAAAGACTTAGATCTCTGGGCACCTCTCCCACAGCATCCGTTGCAATCTACGCCTGGGCCTCCCGCCGAGGAGGCCATGCAAGTGGATCGGTCTCGCCTGACCCAGGAAGAGAGGAATCGCCGTAGGGAAGAAAATCTCTGTCTTTATTGTGCCAGTACCGAGCATTTCTTGGTGGATTGCCCTATCCGTCCTCCACGTCTGGGAAACGCACGCACGCACCCAGCTCACGTGGGTGTGGCGTCTCTTGGTTCTAAGTCTGCTTCTCCACGTCTCACGGTGCCCGTGCGGATTTCTCCTTCAGCCAACTCCTCCCTCTCAGCCGTGGCCTGCTTGGACTCTGGTGCCTCTGGAAATTTTATTTTGGAGTCCTTTGTGAATAAATTCAGCATCCCGGTGACCCGTCTCGTCAAGCCGCTCTACATTTCCACGGTCAACGGAGCCAGATTGGATTGCACCGTGCGTTACCGCACAGAACCCCTCCTGATGTCTATTGGACCCCACCACGAAAGGATTGAGCTCTTCGTTCTCCCCAACTGTACCTCTGAGGTCCTCCTCGGTCTGCCCTGGCTCCGGCTTCATTCTCCCACCCTTGATTGGACCACCGGGGAGATCAAGAACTGGGACTCTGCCTGCCACAGGAAGTGCCTCTCCCCCCCTCCCAGTCCCGTCAGGCAAGCCTCTGTGCCTCCTCATGGCTCCCGTCCTTGTGTCTCCCTGCCCCGTGCCAAGCTTCACCCTCTGCCCTCCCTCCCCATTCCAACTCCTGCTGTACTGCCTGCCGTTGAGGAAACCCTCCATTCTTTCCCGGTGTCCTCATCCCAGGGGAGGCAGTTACCGGACAAAAAAAAGGGGAGACCTAAGGGGGGGGGGTACTGTTACGCCTAGCGCTCCGGGTCCCCGCTCCTCCCCGGAGCGCTCACGGCGTCTTTCTCCCTGCAGCGCCCCGGTCAGTCCCGCTGACCGGGAGCGCTGCACTGTCATGGCCGTCGGGGATGCGATTCGCACAGCGGGATGCGCCCGCTCGCGAGTCGCATCCCAGGTCACTTACCCGTCCCGGTCCCCTGCTGTCATGTGCTGGCGCGCGCGGCTCCGCTCTCTAGGGCGCGCGCGCGCCAGCTCTCTGAGACTTAAAGGGCCAGTGCACCAATGATTGGTGCCTGGCCCAATTAGCTTAATTGGCTTCCATCTGCTCCCAGACTATATCTGTTCACTTCCCCTGCACTCCCTTGCCGGATCTTGTTGCCTTGTGCCAGTGAAAGCGTTTAGTGTGTCCAAAGCCTGTGTACCTGAACTTCTGCTACCCATCCTGACTACGAACCTTGCCGCCTGCCCCCGACCTTCTGCTACGTCTGACCTTGCCTCTGCCTAGTCCTTCTGTCCCACGCCTTCTCAGCAGTCAGCGAGGTAGAGCCGTTGCTAGTGGATACGACCTGGTTGCTACTGCCGCAGCAAGACCATCCCGCTTTGCGGCGGGCTCTGGTGAAAACCAGTAGCCTCTTAGAACCGGTCCACTAGCACGGTCCACGCCAATCCCTCGCTGACACAGAGGATCCACTACCTGGAAGCCGAATCGTGACACCCATGTTATCTCCTCTTTACTTTTGTCCCCTTTGTTATAGTAACAAGCAGCGTGATGAAAAACAGTAGTAGATGCTATGTAGAGGGAGCAAGTAAATCATGAGAACAGCATAGTATTGGCACTGTCATGGCAGCGGTGCTTAGCTAGTTTAGTATGCCATAGGATAGCACTTAGCAACTGTGGGTTAGAGAGAGCCTCCCCCTGATATGGTGGGGAAGAGGGACTGCGTCCAGTCAAGTGCCATGACCTGACAAAAGAGAGGAGGCTGAAAGAATAGGATTTGGGCTGGGTGGGCAGTGGTTGGTGTGTGTACCCAGGGACCAAGGGCAGTGCCCTTACCTTTAGGCATTCTGTCGATGCAACCACTTATGGGGATGGGGGATTATTCTAGCATAATCTTCATTCTCCATCTTCAGTCTTTGACTGCTCTGCAATACTCAAAAACTGTTCCAGATTGGTGCAAAAGTATTGGGAAACAGAAAACAAATCGTAGGTAGGTTTGTACAAAAATAAGCTGTTATGCAGAACCAGTACAAAATAACATTATTCAGTGTTCTAAGATTAGCCAATTTGTTATGATATATATAACTATTTAAATGTGTGTTCACTTTTAACATGATAATTGTTCATATGCCATTCTTTACTTACCAGACAGGGCCTCTGGCCATACTGCAATATTACCTTATTCCTAGCAATCCGTCTTCCACCAAAGGAGTGGCATGTTCCAAGGCTGTTTTGGAAGGTGAGTTGTCGTATATAAATCCTTATGGTTGTCATTGTTATTATCATTACCTTAATCTTAAGGCTATGGACACCTTTGAAAAGCATTTCATTTCCTTCCTTTGTACTTATTAGGTTGGGTTTCCAATAGTTTTTTTTGCCAGCAATTTTTTTGTTTGGGATAAAAAACCTAGGAATTTGCGATTTTCTGACATTTTTGCCTGTGTGTGAAAACTGTTTTTTCTCCTTTGGCAGTTTTTCCTGTTCCCGTGTAATTAAAAAGAAAAAAAAAAGAAAAAACACCAGACAAAAAAAAAAAAAAAAGCCAATGCAAAACCCACATGCCTTTTTAATGGCATTTTTTTTCTCTCCCTTAGATTCCTATAGGAGAGAACCTCCAAGATTTCATAAAAAAAAAGTCATAGGCCGGCATTTATCATTGTAGGTGTAAGTGAAGCATTTTTCTACACCTTTTTTTTGTGTGCTGATAATATGTAGGAGCACCAAATTTATTAAATGGTCACAGAGCATTTGATAAATTTTGTGGAGGACACATTTTCTGAAATTTCTCTCTTCACATACACCAAAAAGCTAAGCTAAGTCTAAGTGGGTGTAGTTTTAGAGACTTTTCAGTGGCTTTGCGCCTTTTTTGCGCCTTTTCACAAAAAGGCACAGTTCATAAAACCCTTCCATATCATGTGTATTGCCAAAATCAGTGGATTACAACTCAAAATCAGCAGAAATGTGTAAACCAAAAGGTGCAGAAAAGACGTAAATAAGCACAAAAAACTGTCTAAAGACAATGATAAATGTCAGCCATAGTCTCAACATGATGCAGCCTGAGCTCCTTATATGGCAGTGCGCTCAGCCTATCACCGGCCGAGGCGGGAAATTGCTGTGGCCGGCGAAACGTTGACCGCAGTGTGACGTTCCGAGCCTAAGAAGCACGGAGCCGAACAGCAGCAGAGGAAGGGGACGCCGATACCAGAGCAATGGGGCAATGTCGGAAGTGAGTTAATGTTTGATTTTTTTTGTTTTTGCAGCCCAGGGGGACATAAAAATGTTCCACTGCATATCTCCTTTAAAGTCCGCTCAGACATTAGCGCCACTTCCATCGGCGCCTGCTGCACACAAAATCTCTGCGTGAAATTTCCTTAGTGTGCAAGGGCCCCGCTTTAAAGGTATCTATAGAATTTAAGAATTACCATATTGTCACGATGCCGGCTGGCAGGAGGTGGATCCTCTGTGCCAGAGAGGGATTGGCGTGGACCGTGCTAGTGGACCGGTTCTAAGTCACTACTGGTTTTCACCAGAGCCCGCCGCAAAGCGGGATGGTCTTGCTGCGGCGGTAGTGACCAGGTCGTATCCACTAGCAACGGCTCAACCTCTCTGACTGCTGAAGATAGGCGCGGTACAAGGGAGTAGACAGAAGCAAGGTCGGACGTAGCAGAAGGTCGGGGCAGGCAGCAAGGATCGTAGTCAGGGGCAACGGCAGGAGGTCTGGAACACAGGCTAGGAACAAACAAGGGAACGCTTTCACTAGGCACAAGGGCAACAAGATCCGGCGAGGGAGTGCAGGGGAAGTGAGGTATAAATAGGGAGTGCACAGGTGAACACACTAATTAGAACCACTGCGCCAATCAGCGGCGCAGTGGCCCTTTAAATCGCAGAGACCCGGCGCGCGCGCGCCCTAGGGAGCGGGGCCGCGCGCGCCGGGACAGGACCGACGGAGAGCGAGTCAGGTACGGGGGCCGGGGTGCGCATCGCGAGCGGGCGCCACCCGCATCGCGAATCGCATCCCGGCTGGAGGCGGTACCGCAGCGCACCCGGTCAGTGGATCTGACCGGGGCGCTGCAGCAACGAGGATGAGGCGAGCGCTCCGGGGAGGAACGGGGACCCGGAGCGCTCGGCGTAACACATATGTTGTTTTTAATGTTTTTGTTCTTTCATTAGGAACATCTTTGGTGATCTGGGATTTTGCAGGACAAGTGGAGTACTGTTTTACACACTCTTTACTCCTCAGCACTAGTGGACGCAATACATTATATTGTGTGATGTTTAGTTTAGAAGGGATTGAGAGTGACATGTATGGAGGACAGAGGCAGGCGCTGGAACAGGTATGAAACAATGAAGATCCTCCCAGATTCTCCCTCTCTCTCTCTTTATTCCCTCTCTCTCTTTATTCCCTCTCTCTCTCTTTCTTTATTCCCTCTCTCTCTCTCTTTATTCCCTCTCTCTCTCTCTCTCTCTCTCTTTCTTCCCCCCTCTCTCTGTCTCTTTATTCCCTCTCTCTCTCTCTCTTTTTCTCTCTTTATTCCCTCTCTCTCTTTCTTTATTCCCTCTCTCTCTCTTTATTCCCTCTCTCTCTCTTTATTCCCTCTCTCTCTTTATTCCCTCTCTCTCTCTTTATTCCCTCTCTCTCTCTCTCTCTTTATTTCCTCTCTCTCTTTCTTCCCCCCCTCTCTCTCTCTCTTTATTCCCCCTCTCTCTCTTCCTTTATTCCCCCTCTCTCTCTTTATTCCCTCTTTTTCTCTCTCTCTTTATTCCTCCCCCCCTCTCTCTCTCCCTCTCTTTATTCCCTCTCTCTTTATTCTCTGTCTCTCCTTATTCCCTCTCTCTCTTTATCCCCCCTCTCTTTCTCTCTCTCTCTCTCTCTCTCTCTCTCTCTCTCTCTCTTTATTCCCTCTCTCTTTATTCCCTCTCTCTCTTTATTCCCCCCTCTCTCTCTCTTTATTCCCTCTCTACATATATGTGTGTATATACATATCTGTCTATCTATCTATCTATATACACAAACACAAGGTAGGCAGCACAACCTCAGGAGTACAGATGAGATAAGCAGGGGTGCAAGCGATGACTGTGGTCCCAGTCGCAGACCACGTCCATCGATATATCCTTCAAAGAAGTCGCAGCACACCCAAACGGTATAAGGTGCAAAATAGTTGAGCTTTATTTACCCATGTTTATACAACGTTTCGATGGTATCACACCATCATGCTTGATAAAGATGGTGTGATACCATCAAAACGTTGTATAAACATGGGCAAATAAAGCTCAACTATTTTGCACCTTATACCGTTTGGGTGTGCTGCGACTTCTTTGAAGGATATATCTATCTATATAGATATTTCAGTATCACATGTTTTGCTATACACATGTTTCTTCTCTTTGTGTGTATTGGAACTAAACCAAAAAAGGGAGGAAAAAAAGCAAATTGGACATAAAGTCACCCCAAACTCCAAAAATGGTCTGGACAAAATAATTGGCACCCTTTCAAAATTGTGGAAAAATAAGATTGTTTCAAGCATGTGATGATCCTTTAAACTCACCTGCCTGCTCAGCCAACCAATGATTAGCTGAGCAGGGCAGTTTCTGCAGGGACAATGCATCACCAGGCAACATGAAGTAGCGGGGGTGAGTGGGGACTGGGAACACTGCGGGGGGCTTGGAGTAAGCACGTTTATCTTCTTTTATTTTTATTTTCATACAGCTCTGAAAAATGGTGTGTTGTTTAAGCTCCTGGCCAATGGAAGCCCCTAGAATGCGGGGTCTACTGAGTATTAAAAGCATTCCTGGCCCCTTATTTTAGCAATGACTGATAGTTTGTTGTGGTCTCGTAACTGATGCTATCAAATCCACTTTAAATCAATAAAAGAGAATTCTTATTGGAGAACTATCGTAAAAATGTAAAACATTTACCCACTGTGTATGAGGCCATCTGGTTTACATTCATTGGTCCAGATTTACTAAACTTACAAAAAGCTACATTTTTGCCCATAGCAACCAATCACTGCTCAGTTGCATGACAAAGGCAGCAAGCCGAAATGTGCCATGCGTGTATTACGTGTAATAATCTGATGTGAATAAACCTTTAGAGCATTTCAAAAGAAGCAGCTGGTGCTGGGATTTCTTCCTTAGATCTCTTGCATTAACTAAATGTACTTAAAGTGACAGATAATAACTAAAGGCCCATTTAGGCTATGTTCACACACCATTTTATTAGGTTCATTTAAAGCCTCAAAATGGCCATTTTACCAGGCTGTAAATGACAGTTGAGATCTCCTTTATGCATTTGGGATGTTTTGGGCTCTTTCGTTTTACTTTCTGGACATACAGTACTTTGGGCTACTGTAAAAGCTATAGCCCAAAAAATGGTTGTTAGGATATTTTTTGGGGATGTTTGAATCCCAAAATACTTTTCAAACTATGTGACAACATTCCTACTAAAATACTGCTGCATTTTGCCAGGTAATTGGTACTTACATTCCTGTCCATAACAATTATGGCCGTAAAGAGCTACTTTGCCTTTGAATGCAATAGAATCTAGTGGGACATTTCACAGCCTAAAAACTGTGTTATTGCACATAGTCTTATTTATATAAACCATTAAAATTGAGTCCACATGCAATTTCCAGTTGCATTCTTTCCTTTCCATGATTTGCTGTTTTTTTAAATATTTTTTACTTGTTTTCCAGTTGATGTTTTGGCTCCGATTTCTCAGTATAACTTGCAGTTCTCAGTCCAAGCCACATGTTATATTGATTGGAAGTCACTTAGACACTCTGCCACATGAGAGCAGGACCTTAATAGGTAAGTTAGTGGAAGTAAATATTTTCCTGTTTCCTTAAGCTTTGTTCACACAGTTCAATTGCATTTTTTGATCCATTTTTGATTGCCTAAAATATAAACAGACTTGCAACAATAAAGCAATTTTCTACAGTCTTCGTTTTGAACCGGATTGGTAGGTAGTTGCTTCATAATATACACAGACTATTCTAATTATTGTTTCAGTTTTGCAGCCTGTTCATATTGAAGATTATCAAAAATGCAATTAAACTACAGTGTGTAAACCCAGCCTTCGGTCGTGTTCATAGAGAGGGGAGATATTCAAAAACGACTGCAATTTCTGTTCCAAGGACATTAATTACACTTTCTTTTTTTCTCCTCACATTTTCAAAGGTCTCGAGTGCTGCTTTGAAAATATGTGAGAGTTAATTTCCGTGCCACTTTTGTTTGTTATTTCATGGCAAAAATTTCCAAATTTGGTGCCAATTTTTTTTTGTTGCCACCATATTGGATTTTTTGGCACCACAATTGCCGAGGTTGGTGCAAAATATCTGATTTTCAATCCAAATTTGACATGATTTACTAGTGCCCAGACAAGCGATACCTGTATAAATAAAACATTTCTAGGGCTTAAATGTAAGTTCAGGTGCAGTGACCATGAAAAAAAAAGATTTTTTTTTTTATAACATTTTAAAATAATAATTATTTATTTTTCAATAATTGATTAAATAACACATTTCCCCCCAAAAAAACTAAAGAAAAAAAAAATCTAAAACAAGAAAACTACAATCATTTCTGTGATTTCTACACTAGCAAAAAGCTGGTGTGAAATTTTATATGTAAAATGGACTCTCATCCCTTTGAAAATATTATGTAAACATGAAATCTACATAGACACGCCCACTTTTGCAAAACTGTTGGGACTAGGGTAAACCATGGATAATTCTTTGAACACTTTGAGTATCTGATGTGAACTTTTTTGCGCCAGAATTTTGGTGCGAAATGCTAAATTTTTGATGCGAAGAGTTTTGAATATGACCCCCAATGTATTTTTGCCTGTTCTTTCGTCTGTAAAAGATGTTGCGTTGTATTGAATGCAATACTAAAGGCCATTAGTGTACATTTTACAGTGGTAAATTCTACAGCCGTAAAATTAAATGACATACTCTTTTTCATCCAATTATGGCCCAAAAACATTTTTTGATTGGTAAACTGCAGTTTTTAATGCAAGAATGGTCCTAAAAAAAAATTTCAACAGTTTTTTCATTACAATCTACTGAAGTTTTATAACTGAAATTTTAAATGCTGAAAATATCAATTGTATAGTTGAACATGGCTATATTATTAAAGACCCCTGCCTTTCACAGTGGGTGCATCCCTGTATGGAAACTATGCATGTGATCCAGAAGTGCAGAATAAAATCAGCATGTTTTCTGTGAGTTGGCTTGTGTGAATCAAGTTATTGGAATGAGGCCTGGTCATTGATGCTAGGACTCTGGAGCCAAGCAAACTATTGCCTGGTCAGATGTATCCTTCCATTGATGAACCCTTCCAGTCAAGTGTTAATAGTCTAGGCTGATGGTGTATTGGTTCCGAATGTTTCCATGGTATACCTTGATATCTGTGGATGGTTATTTGGACAGTAGGGCTTATCTAAGTATGGTGACCATCCATGCCTTAATGGCAGCTGTTTACTCTATGGCAGGACACTGTGCAGGACTGTGCTCTATGTCGCAAGGGTCATATAATCATGGATTGGGTTCAGGTTCATATAATCATGGATTGGGTTCAGGGTCATATAATCATGGATTGGGTTCAGGGTCATATAATCATGGATTGGGTTCAGGGTCGTAGAATCATGGATTGGGTTCAGGGTCATATAATCATGGATTGGGTTCAGGGTCATATAATCATGGATTGGGTTCAGGGTCATATAATCATGGATTGGGTTCAGGATCATATAATCATGGATTGGGTTCAGGGTCATATAATCATGGATTGGGTTCAGGGTTATATAATAATGGATTGGGTTCAGGGTCATATAATCATGGATTGGGTTCAGGGTCATATAATCATGGATTGGGTTCAGGGTCATATAATCATGGATTGGGTTCAGGGTCATATAATCATGGATTGGGTTCAGGGTCATATAATCATGGATTGGGTTCAGGAACACGAAGATGTTCAGAGACTTCAGGTAGCACTTCTCCAACATATGTAACAAATAGTACAGGTGACAGACACAAGGAGTCTGCCTCACTACCACCAAGTTATATGTGAGAATAATAAAGAATTGGCACACCAAGAGTGAGTTACATAGTGGTTCAGTATATATCTTGCATATGCCAATGACACTGGGATGTGCATATAACTTTAGTCAATGTTTCCGTTATGAATACCTTTCTTCAGGCTAAAGAAAATGACGCAAGTGTGAACCTGGAAAACAAATTTTCCTGCAGCCATGCAAGTAGAGCTGTGCGACCAGGAATCAAATATTAGGGTGTAATGTGGGAGAAGCTGGTTTTTCCACATGGACCAATATTCCTGCAGAATGATTTCCTAAATTTTTGGAATCTGCTATAATGCTGTGGGTTTGGAGGTCAAAGGAGGTTCAAAGTGCGTCTAGATGTTTTTTTCTAATATGGTGGCTATTCGGTGTAAGTTACTCATAACTCTTTTCTTTCTATGGGAAATGTTATTAAATAAACATATGCAACATAGTTGGTTACATCTTCTAGTTCTTATTCATTACAAAATGTAAACAGAAACATTTGTTGCTGTGTAGAACTGTGTAGTAACTACACTTTTCTAACTATAGCAAAATATAACTGTATCTTGATGGAAAATTCTCAAATGTGTATGAAAGGGACTTTGGATGTTAAAAAGGCATATGTATATCAAAGGGGCCCCCGTTAACATAGAGACCCCTTTTAGCATATGTATGAAATAATTTAACTATGTGATGAGCCTATTCAGAAATATTTAGTACTGAAAATGTTGTGTCTCTGTAGGGATCCAATCTTTTGTTCATTGGTTTCAGGTAAAATGGGTTGACCACTGTAATCCTTAAATTAATAATAGCTGCGAATTTTAAAATGATTATATTTTTTACAGCTGAACAGTTTTATAAAAATGTGAAGATGAGAGAGTCTGAGTTACTTAACTGCTTCCTGATGCAGTTTTTCTCAATAAACTGTAGAGATGTAAATGATGTGAATGCCATCAGAGAACCTCTGTCAAAGACAGTTTCACAGGTCTTGCAGGTAACAGTGTTTTTTTTTTTTCCTGGAAAAGTTTTGCAAATGCATCAACCATCAAATGGTCTCTTTCTGTTTTGGTCCACTGCAGTTTTTTTTTTCATACTCCAAAAATAGCTGGTCTTTTTATGTCCATTCAAAGTCATCAGGGGTGCCATAGAGAACAGAATAAAATATATTTTTTGTACTAGTTTAGACCTATTTATGTTTGTGTTAAACCTCTTTAAGAATAAAGGCGTAGTCCAGTGCTGAAAAAAGTATCCCCTATCCTAAGGATAGGGGATAAGTTTTAGATCGCTGGGGGTCCAACCACTGGGGCCCCCCCACCATCTCCTGTACGAGGCCCCGGCTCGTTGGCCAGATAGCGGGTGTAGACCACTGCACAAAACGGCGGCTGACATACCCCCTCAATAAATCGCTATGGCAGAGTCGGAGATTGCCGAAGGCAGCGCACTGGCTCTGCCATAGAGTTGTATTGAGGGGGCGTGTCAGCTGCTGCTTCGTGCGGTGGTCAACATGTTCCCATCCCGTGGGCTGCCGGGGTCCTTAGGATAGGGGATAAGTTTTTCAGCACTGGATATCTCCTTTAAAGAGTCACCATCATGAGGCAGCGGTACTTTAAATATTGATTTCATGAAAAGAGTTCCAAGAGATCGGACCACTTCACTTAGCCATGTTAGATGCGTGGACTGAGCAGGTGCACAAAATCCCAGCAGACTTCCAAATGTCAGAATAAGTCCAGCATTTACTTCGTGAGTTAGAATTTATTCCAGCAAAATAAAATAGCAATGTTTCAAATCTTTACATGTGTGGGTCTTTGTCAAGCTTCTATAAATATTGATGTCAACAATATACCTATAGACATATTGTTCTTCACCCTAATAGGCTATTCCTACGTACAGTATTCTGCACAGATTTGATTTCAATGTAAACTGAACGCAGCTTGAAATCCTGTGCATCAAATCTGCACAGAATACTGTACGTGTGAATAGTCCCTAAAAAGGACTTATACCTCCATTAATCCATCTATTCCTTCTTGGCCCTTCATTTCTTCTTTCTTCTCTTCTTTTGCTCTACATTTCCTCATTCCTATTTTCAGTGTTTTCCTTTTAGGGTACATTCACACTACGTAATTGAAGCTGAATCTCCGTTCACGGAATTCAGTGAGAGAAGATTCAGTTTGGCAGCCACCGCCGGTGGTAGGACCGTGCAGCCCTGCGCTCTCACCATTGATGGCTATGCAGAGCTCGTGGACTTCCGTGCAAAGAATGAACATGTTCCTTCTTTGCGCAAAACAATTTCAGCAGCGGAATTGTCCACTGCTGAAATTGCTCAGTGTAAACGGGTCTCGCGGGAGACCCATTCACACTGATGTTAAACTTCACTGCGCGTAATTCCGTTGTGGAATTCCGTGGGAATTACGCAATGTGAACGTACCCTAATTCTACATTTCCTCTTTCATTCCTCTTTTCATTCTCTTCTTCCACTCTACATTCCCTCTTTCATTGCTTTTTAGTCCAGAAAAGTCTTTTCTCCCTTTGTTTTTGTTTTAAAATTCTCTTATTATTTTAGTTGTCAAAAAAGGAAAACAGTAATAAGTAGCAGTTATGAGCTCCACAGAGTGATAACAGGAAGGAATAGTGGAGAGCCATGGTATAAAGAATCACTCAACAATACACTTATACAGCAATGTATAAGAAAATGATAACTTGTAAGATATAAAAATAACAGGGCCCAGAGTCTTAAAGGGGTACTCCGCCCCTAGACATCTTATCCCCTATCCAAAGGGGCACCCCGCTATCATTACTGCGCAGAGCGAGATCGCTCTGCACGTAATGACGGGAAATACAGGGGCCGGAGCATCGTTACGTCATGGCTCCGCCCCTCGTGACGTCACGGCCCGCCCCGTCAATACAAGTCTATGGGAAGGGGGCGTGGCAGTCGTCACGCCCCCTGCCATATACTTGCATTAAGGGGACGGGCCGTGATGTCATGAGGGGCGGAGCCATGACGTCACGCTGCTCCCGCCCCTGTATCGCCCGTCATTACGCACAGAGCGATCTCGCTCTGTGCAGTAATGATGGCGGGGTGCCGCAGCGGCGATCCCCGGGGTCCCCAGCAGCGGGACCGCGGCGATCTAACATCTTATCCCCTATCCTTTGGATAGGGGATAAGATGCCAGGGGCAGAGTACCCCTTTAACCCCTAGAGGATGCAGGGCATAAATATATGAGCTGTGCCTGCTCCTGGTCTGAGCACGCTTCATAGCCGGTTGATCGCAGCATTTTAAAGTGTAAAAAAATCATTTGCTGGTAGTGAAGCACCGATAATACTGATCAATGCTTTGCTATGATGCTGCAAGGTCCTCCGTCTTTGCAATCTCTTAAAACTTTGTTGAACCACAAAGGGGATGGTGTCTGCCTTCAAAAATCCAGTAAACACGTCTAGTTAATTGAAGTCATGATAAACAAGTCTGATTAAAAATCTTAATCACAGTAAGAGTGTTGGATGTTATATTACTGTATATGTAAAAATATATATTTGCCCACAGTTTGACCCATCTGGCACTGGTTTATCCCTTTTAGAACAGTTGGATTGAGCAGTGACAATCCAACACGCCTGACCTTTTTTTCCACCATCATCATCTGTCATCTTCTGTTCCACCGAAGGCAGCAGGTATGGCCGACTTTTTTGTAAGGTGTATGGTAAGGATCTGGTGACTGCAGAGTCGTTTCTGATCAAGCACAATTCCTTCAGCGGTCGCCTCTAAAGCAGCAGACACCCCCAAATTTTGCCATCCTAATAGTTTATAGACATTAAAGATTTAACATGCTACTGTTTACTAATAACTGCAATCAAAATATAGTCTACAGCTAAGATCTAGTTATTATTTTATATGTATCATTTTTATATAGAGAGCATATACAGTATGTAGTAAAAGGAGTTTTATGTTTAACTGTAGGACACAACAGAAGATGCTGTTCCGGAGATATGTCAGCAGATAATGGAGCAGATCTCACATCTTCGCTCCCAGAAGGTAAGTGGTTATATGTGGACACATCCTAGATCTTGTGCTTGTTATTCTGATATGTAAATAGCACAATCTAGTGTAGAATCCTTTCATTCAGCAAACCATTCCCAGTCCATGATCTGACTATACTCATGTCTTCTTCCCTGTTGTGTCATTAACATACCAAAAACATTTTTATTTTATATATTTCTTGTATTTTTTTATTGTATTTTTTTATTGACCTATACTTTTTTTTTGTGGCGGTTTATCTTTGCAACATGTTTTTCTGGCATTGTTGAATATCTAGAAATACCTAAACTCAACACAAAAACTTCACCAAGTAAATAAAATCTCTGTTCTGTATTCACCTGTTTATTTGCTTAATCTCTGAAAACAAATGAACACACAATGTAGCACATGCAGTAGTTTGTGTATTCTGTCAGACAGTAGTGTAATTTATTATAAAAAAAAAATAAAAAATAAAACCTTCCAAACATTTCTTGCAGCAGCTATTCATTTACAGAGCCCTACAGGCAGAGCCATTGTGGTGTAGTTATTGCCATGTGATTCCACAGCTAACACCGGTAAAGCTATTTAAAACTGCAAAGCCATGGCAATTCCCAGAAAAACCGAATGGGGTCCATTACGTGCAGTATAATTCCCCACATTAGGTGCAGTATACAGTAGTTCCCCACATTAGGTTAACTGCATGGGGTGCATTAGGTGCAGTATAATTCCCCACATTAGGTGCAGTATACAGTAGTTCCCCACATTAGGTGCAGTATACAGTAGTTTCCCCATATTAGGTGCAGTATAATTCCCCACATTAGGTGCAGTATACAGAAGTTCCCCACATTAGGTTAACTGCATGGGGTGCATTAGGTGCAGTATAATTCCCCACATTAGGTGCAGTATAATTCCCCACATTAGGTGCAGTATACAGTAGTTCCCCACATTAGGTGCAGTATACAGTAGTTCCCCACATTAGGTGCAGTATACAGTAGTTTTCCCACATTAGGTGCAGTATACAGTAGTTCCCCCACATAAGGTGCAGTATACAGTAGTTCCCCCACATTAGGTGCAGTATACAGTAGTTCCCCCACATTAGGTGCAGTATACAGTAGTTCCCCCACATTAGGTGCAGTATACAGTAGTTCCCCCCCCCATTAGGTGCAGTATACAGTAGTCCCCCCCACCCATTAGGTGCAGTATACAGTAGTTCCCCCACATTAGGTGCAGTATACAGTAGTTCCCCCACATTAGGTGCAGTGTAGTTCCCACACATTAGGTGCAGTATAATTCACCACATTGGGTGCAGTATAGTTCCCCCACATTAGGTGCAGTATAATTCCCCCACATTAGGTGCAGTATACAGTAGTTCCCCCACATTAGGTGCAGTATACAGTAGTTCCACCACATTAGGTGCAGTATACAGTATTTCCCCCACATTAGGTGCAGTATACAGTAGCTCCTCCACATTAGGTGCAGTGTAGTTCCCACACATTAGGTGCAGTATAATTCCCCACATTAGGTGCAGTGTAGTTCCCCCACATTAGGTACAGTATAATTCCCCCACATTAGGTGCAGTATACAGTAGTTCCCATCACATTAGGTGCAGTATGCAGTAGTTCCCCCACATTAGGTGCAGTGTAGTTCCCCCACATTAGGTGCAGTGTAGTTCCCCCACATTAGGTGCAGTGTAGTTCCCCCACATTAGGTGCAGTATAGTCCCCCACATTGGGTGCAGTATAATTCCCCACATTAGGTGCAGTATAGTTCCCCCCACATTAAGTGCAGTATAGTTCCCCCACATTAGGTGCAGTATAATTCCCCCACATTAGGTGCAGTATGCAGTAGTTCCCCCACATTAGGTGCAGTATACAGTAGTTCCCCCACATTAGGTACAGTATACAGTAGTTCCCCCACATTAAGTGCAGTATACAGTAGTTCCCCCACATTAGGTGCAGTATACAGTAGTTCCTCCACCATTAGGTGCAGTATACAGTAGTTCCCCCACCTTAGGTGCAGTATACAGTAGTTCCCCCACATTAGGTGCAGTGTACAGTAGTTCCCCCACATTAGGTGCAGTATACAGTAGTTCCCCCACCATTAGATGCAGTATACAGTAGTTCCCCCACCATTAGGTGCAGTATACAGTAGTTCCCCCACATTAGGTGCAGTGTAGTTCCCACACATTAGGTGCAGTATAGTTCCCCACATTAGGAGCAGTATAATTCCCTACATTAGGTGCAGTATACAGTAGTTCCCACACATTAGGTGCAGTATACAGTAGTTCCCCCACATTAGGTGCAGTATACAGTAGTTCCCCCTCATTAGGTGCAGTATACAGTAGTTCCCCCACATTAGGTGCAGTATACAGTATTTCCCCCACATTAGGTGCAGTATACAGTAGTTCCCCCACATTAGGTGCAGTGTAGTTCCCACACATTAGGTGCAGTATACAGTAGCTCCCCCACATTAGGTGCAGTATACAGTAGTTCCCCCACATTAGGTGCAGTGTAGTTCCCACACATTAGGTGCAGTATACAGTAGCTCCCCCATATTAGGTGCAGTATACAGTAGTTCCCCCACATTAGGTGCAGTGTAGTTCCCACACATTAGGTGCAGTATGTTCCCCCACAGACATACAGCCTTCAGCCATATACAGTGTATGGCTGGAGGCTGTATGCCTGTTTACTGCCCCACTTGAGTATTCTGACCACCGCTTTGGGGTCACGATCTACTGCTATGGCCTATGGGCCATAGCAGTAGATCCCAGGAGCGGCGGTCGGGACACTGAAGATGACCGCTGGTCACTTACCATACCCGCACGACCTCCTCACTGCTCCGCTCCGCTGTACTGTTGCTATGGGCGCACGTACGTGACATCAGTGACGTCACTGTGTGCGCTTCCTCCCAACGGCCCCAGCGTTTTTAAAGTTAACGCGGGGCCGCTGTGAGGTAAACGGGGCATCCTTGTGTCCTGAAAAGATTTTTCGGGACACAGGGATGTCCCGAATGTGACGGGGGCCCCCTGCGGACACGGGGCCTTGAGCTGGTCACTGTTTTAAAGTGGCCGCGGCCGGACTGCTAATCTTTAACAAGAAGCCAACGCTGCGGCCACTTTACAACAGTTGCCCCCCCCCCCCCACTACTGAGCAGCCAGCAGGGGGCCCCCTGGGGGATGGGGGCCCTAGGCAATTGCCTGGTTTGCCCCGCCCTAACGCCGGCCCTGGCCATGTGGCATAAATATTACCTTTACCACTACATCGCAATAGACCCTTATAGTAAATACATTTAATTTAATATGATTTCCCATCCAATTTTTCTAATGTTTGTGAAAGTGGTGTCAGGGCTGCAAAAATAAACACAAATTTTTTTCAACATATTTACAGCAGAAATCTAAAATTATATATATATATATATATATATATATATATATATATATATATATATACACATACCCAGCCTTTATGATTGCATTACGTCATATATCTCTTCATATTCTGCCAGGTACGCTTTCACCACTGGGAAGAATTTGTCAAGATGGTTAAACAGAAGTTGCCATTTCCAGTCTGCTCAGAGACTCTTCAGACAGCTGTAGAATATCTGCATAACATATCTGAGGTATTAGAAGCTTTGATCAGTCTAGTCCAGTAGATAAAAGCTGTTTTCTGGATATATCCTGATAATGACATACAGCAATAAACTCCAAAATACTGTATATAAAATCACTTTAGTTTGCCTGAACAAAAATTAATGTATATAAGTAAGGCCACTGTTAGTTTAAGGGGTACTCCACTGGAAAACTTTTTTTTTTTTAAATTATTTAAATGAACTGGTGCCAGAAAGTTAAGCAGATTTGTAAATTAGTTCATGAAGTGCAGAGTGCAGTCAGCTTACTAGTCCTCCGCACGGCGTGGAGCCTCCAATAATAGAAATAGAAAAACAGGTGCCAGCGGTAAGATGAAGTTCTCCTTTATTTTATCCAAGTTAAACATCGACATGGAAAGTCTCAATGACATGTGCAGCTTGATAAAACCCAGGAATCACTCTGCATGATGCCTTTCAGGTCATGTGACCATTCTTCAGAAGCATGATAGGTGGTGGAGAGGTGTGAATTTATATAGGGCTGAAGGAAACGGGTGCGCTGAAAGAGCATGAGGGATTAACCCTATGTATTCCAAAGCCTATTTACCCTGTCCACTAAAAATCATGTCTATGATATAACACTGTACACAGTAGCAAAATCATAGAATGTAAGCTCAAAAGAAAAAACTAAAACAAAGCATACAGTATAATGAACAAAAAATACAAAAATGAAAAACAATAATAAACAATGCATCTAGTAATCAAAAATACAACTAATAATGCAATATAACATTGGATCTTAAATTAAGACCATGGGGCTGAAAAGTATGCAGTGAATATATCAAAAAAACTTCTCAATTTTGAAGGATTCTGATACCATCCCCTCCCCTATCAGGTAAATGAACAATTCCAATGCCATAAAACTGAAAGTCCGAGACATCACCAGAATATACTGTTCTGAAATGTTTAGAAACATTAGAAGAATTAGCATGTATTGTACCATATACCCCTCTCAAGTGTTTTTTTCAGTGGTCTTTTTGTGATGCCGATGTAGGAGATGTTACAACTTTTGCAGCATATCCTATATACGACATATGCAGAATGGAAATTAATAAACTGGTGGACGGTAAATGTTTTAGACAAAGTCATGTTAATGGTGGAAGTTTTGACTGCATGTTCACAAACAACACATCTTGTTTGGCCGCACTTGAAGAAACCCCTCGTAGACAGCCAAGACGAGCGAGCATTGGAATTATGTGAAAATGGAAGGGCACTTGGGGATAAGAGATTGGCCAGGTTGGGGGCACGTCTACTGGAAAAATTAAATCCAAGCTGTAAGAACTTTTTAATACAGGGTCCTGTTGAAGGAATGGTAAAAAATTGGTGATGACATTTTTGATCTTGTTAAATTCCAAGCTGTAAGAAGTCACAAAGGATGTTTTGGAGATAGAGGCTGAGGAGGGAGAATGTGAAGATTTGATGGTAAGAAGATCTCTTCTGGACTTAAGCTTACCCTACGTTTGGCTTTATTTAGGGACCAAGACTGATAGCCTCTATTGCGTAACCGATGACATACTCTGTCAATCTCCATTGGATAGGCCTCCTCAGATGAGAAGTTTTTCCAGATCGGAGAATGGTGTTGCCTGAGGGGGGTTTCCTATATGTAGTAGAACACAACCCTCATCTGCACGTAGCAGTATATCTAAGAACGGAACAGTAGTCTTGTGCCATGAATAAGTGAAAAATAAATTGTGTGGGTTAGTATTGATGTAATTGATAAAGGATGATGCCTCCTGTTCTGTGGATTACCAGATTACAATCATGTCATCCACATACCTTCTGTGCCAAACAATATTGGGAAAAAATGGATTTAAGTCACAAAAGATATATTGCATTTCCCACCAGTGAACAAAAGTATTTGCCACTGATGGGGAGGACTTAGCCCTCTTGAAGCTCCCTTACATTGGACGTAAAATTGTTCCTGAAAACTAAGGAAATAATGGGACAAAACATAAGATAATGCCTCCAAGGAAAATTTACATAAATTGTTACTTTATGCTGAAATAGTGTGCATGATGTCTGAGACTGCTCTAAAAGATAAAGAGTGAGGGAGCAATATAGCCATGAATAAGAGGGATGCCATTTTATGTTGTCCATAATGGACAGTAAATGTTGCATGTCCTTTATATGGCTGGGACATGAGGAGACAAGTGGCTGTAGAATGGAGTCAACCCACTCACAGAGGGTTTTTTTTAAGGAACCGATCCCTGCCACTATGGGATACATAGGTGTTGGGAGTCGGTCATGATGTATTTTTGGCAACGAGCGGAAAATGGAAGTGATTGGGTTCTGAACCAACATGTAATCAAACTCTTTTTGAGAAATGACGCTGAGGTTAAGACCTTCCCGCAGCACCATTTCTAGGTCTTTGCTGAACAGAGCTGTGGGATTGAAGGCAATGGGAGTGTAAGTTTTATTATCACTTAATATTTCTTTATTTAACGAACAATACAGCTCCATGCAAATGACAACCCCTACCTTGTCTGCAGCCGTATAGTCCAATAAGTATTATCCCTCAGCTCCTTGAGAGCTATTCTTTCAGACTTTGTAAGGTTGTCTACCTTAGAGTTGATATTATTTTGTTTTAACTTGATTAACTCCTTCATGACCAGATCTTGGAATGTGTCCATGTAAGGACTTCTGGAGTTGATCGATAAATCAGGATTTTTGGTTTTGAAACATGGGGACCTGGATCTGGCCTGATCCCATCGCCATGTTTCAAAAACAAGGGACATAAGATCACATAAAGCTTTTTGTTCCTGAAAAGAAGAAAAAGTGGTTAGCGATGCACTGAGGGCAACTTCAGTGCCCAAATGTTGAGTCCCGTTGGAGTTGTCAGTGTCCAT
The DNA here is from genome assembly GCF_029499605.1 of Hyla sarda. Lineage (NCBI taxonomy): Eukaryota > Metazoa > Chordata > Amphibia > Anura > Hylidae > Hyla > Hyla sarda. The sequence goes on along the minus strand of NC_079192.1, from coordinate 183,372,667 downwards.
TAAATCAAAGTGTTTCTTTAAAGTGAGAGTTCTGATAAACTTGTTAATGTCCAGAATAGTGTTGTAAACATTGAAGTGGGAGAAAAACCGAGTCCTTCCGGGCTAAGTCCTTCCCATCAGTGGCAAATATTTTTGTTCACTGGTGGGAAATGCAATATATCTTTTGTGACTTAAATCAATTTTTTCCCCATATTGTTTGGTATGGAAGGTACGTGGATGACATGATTGTAATATGGTAATATACAGAACAAGAGGCGTCCTTTATAATTTACATCAATACTAACCCACACAATTTTTTTTTCACGTATTCATGGCATAAGACTACTTTTCCATTCTTAGATATACTGCTACGTGCAGAGGAGGGTTGTGTTCACACTACTACATATAGGAAACCCACATCGGGTAACACCATTCTCCGAGCCAAGTCATGCTATCCCAAACATACAATTTTAGCTGTCCCCGTGGGTGAGCTGGCTCGGGCTTGGAGAAACTGCTCATCTTAGGAGGCCTATCCAATGGAGATTGACATAGTATGTCATCGGTTATGCAATAGAGGCTATTGATATTAAACTTACAGGACCCTAAACTTAAAGTAATTTTTCCAGTAGACATGCCCCCAACCTGGCCAATCTCTTATCCCCAAGTGCCCTTCCATTTTCACATAATTCCGTCTTGGCTGTCTACAAGGGGTTTCTTCAAGTGTGGCCAAACGAGATGTGTTGTATGTGAACATGCAGTCAAAGTTACCACCATTAACATGATTTTGTCTAAAAGTTTTTCCGTCCACCAGTTTATTAATTGCCATTCTGCATATGTCGTATATAGGATATGCTGCAAAAGTTGTAACATCTCCTACATCAGCATCACAAAAAGACCACTGATAAAAAGGCTACAGGAACACTTGAGAGCGGTATATGGTACAATACATGCTAATTCTTCTAATGTTTCTAAACATTTCAGAACAGTACATTCTGGTGATGTCTCGGACTTTCAGTTTTATGGCATTGAAATTGTTCATTTACCTGATGGGGAGGGGATCGTATCAGAATCCTTCATAATAGAGTTTTTTGGATATAGTCAATGCATACGTTTTAGCCCCATGGTCATATTGCATTATTAGTTGTGTTTTTTTTGCTACTATATGCATTGCTTATTATTGTTTTTCCTTTTTGTATTTTTTGTTTATTATATGCTTTGTTTTAGTTTTTTTCTTTTGAGCTTACATTCTATGATTTTGCTACTGTGTACAGTGTTATGTCATAGACATCATTTTTAGTGGACAGGCTAAATAGGCTTTGGAATACATAGGGTTAATCCCTCATGCTCTTTCAGCGCACCTGTTTCCTTCAGTCCTATATAAATTCACACCTCTCCACCACCTATCATACATCTGAAGAAATGTCACATGACCTGAAACACGTCATGCAGAGCGTTTCCTGGGTTTTATCAAGCTGCACATGTCATTGAGACTTTCCATGTCAATGTTTTAACTTCATCTTACTGCTGGCACCTGTTTTTTATTTCTAGATTTGTAAATTACTTCTATTTAAAAAAATCTTTACCTTTCCAGTACTTTTCATCTGCTAAATGCTCCACAAGAAGTACTTTTCTTTTTGAATTTCTTTTCTGTCTGACCACAGTGCTCTCTGATGACACTTCTGTCCAGGTCAGGAACTGTCCAGTGCAGGATAGGTTTCCTTGAGTCCTTGATGTCTACTCTGCTTCTCCACGTCTTACTGTGCCTGTGCGGATGTCTGCCTCGGCCTTCTCCTTCTCTACTGTGGCCTTCTTGGACTCTGGATCTGCAGGAAATTTTATTTTGGCCTCTCTCGTCAACAGGTTCAACATCCCAGTGACCAGTCTCGCCAGACCCCTTTACATCAATTGTGTAAACAATGAAAGATTGGACTGTACCATACGTTTCCGCACGGAGCCCCTTCTAATGAGCATCGGATCTCATCACGAGAGGATTGAACTTTTGGTCCTCCCCAATTGCACTTCGAAGATTCTCCTTGGACTTCCCTGGCTTCAACTTCATTCCCCAACCCTGGATTGGTCCACTGGGGAGATCAAGAGTTGGGGGCCCTCTTGTTCCAAGGACTGTCTAAAACCGGTTCCCAGTAACCCTTGCCGTGACTCTGTGGTTCCTCCAGTAACCGGCCTCCCTAAGGCCTATATGGACTTCGCGGATGTTTTCTGCAAAAAACAAGCTGAGACTCTACCTCCTCACAGGCCTTATGATTGTCCTATCGACCTCCTCCCGGGCACTACTCCACCCCGGGGCAGAATTTATCCTCTCTCTGCCCCAGAGACTCTTGCCATGTCTGAATACGTCCAGGAAAATTTAAAAAAGGGCTTTATCCGTAAATCCTCCTCTCCTGCCGGAGCCGGATTTTTCTTTGTGTCCAAAAAAGATGGCTCCCTACGTCCTTGCATTGACTACCGCGGTCTTAATAAAATCACGGTTAAGAACCGCTACCCCCTACCCCTCATCTCTGAACTCTTTGATCGCCTCCAAGGTGCCCACATCTTTACTAAACTGGACTTAAGAGGTGCTTATAACCTCATCCGCATCAGAGAGGGGGATGAGTGGAAAACGGCATTTAACACCAGAGATGGACACTTTGAGTATCTGGTCATGCCCTTTGGCCTGTGCAACGCCCCTGCTGTCTTCCAAGACTTTGTTAATGAAATTTTTCGTGATCTTTTATACTCCTGTGTTGTTGTATATCTGGACGATATCCTAATTTTTTCTGCCAATCTAGAAGAACACCGCCAGCATGTCCGTATGGTTCTTCAGAGACTTCGTGACAATCAACTCTATGCCAAAATTGAGAAATGTCTGTTTGAATGCCAATCTCTTCCTTTTCTAGGATACTTGGTCTCTGGCCAGGGACTACAAATGGATCCAGACAAACTCTCTGCCGTCTTAGATTGGCCACGCCCCTCCGGACTCCGTGCTATCCAACGCTTTTTGGGGTTCGCCAATTATTACAGGCAATTTATTCCACATTTTTCTACCGTTGTGGCGCCTATCGTGGCTTTAACCAAAAAAAATGCCGATCCCAAGTCTTGGCCTCCTCAAGCGGAAGACGCCTTTAAACGACTCAAGTCTGCCTTTTCTTCGGCTCCCGTGCTCTCCAGACCTGACCCTTCCAAACCCTTCCTATTGGAGGTTGATGCCTCCTCAGTGGGAGCTGGAGCTGTTCTTCTACAAAAAAATTCTTCCGGGCATGCTGTCACTTGTGTTTTTTTTTCTAGGACCTTCTCTCCGGCGGAGAGGAACTACTCCATCGGGGATCGAGAGCTTCTAGCCATCAAATTAGCACTTGAGGAATGGAGGCATCTGCTGGAGGGATCAAGATTTCCAGTTATTATTTACACCGATCACAAGAACCTCTCCTACCTCCAGTCTGCCCAACGGCTGAATCCTCGCCAGGCCCGGTGGTCTCTGTTCTTTGCCCGATTTAATTTTGAAATTCACTTTCGGCCTGCCGATAAGAACATTAGGGCCGATGCTCTCTCTCGTTCCTCGGATGCCTCAGAAGTTGAACTCTCTCCGCAACACATCATTCCACCTGACTGCCTGATCTCCACTTCTCCAGCCTCCATCAGGCAAACTCCTCCAGGAAAGACCTTTGTTTCTCCACGCCAACGCCTCGGAATCCTCAAGTGGGGTCACTCCTCCCATCTCGCAGGTCATGTGGGCATCAAGAAATCTGTGCAACTCATCTCCCGCTTCTATTGGTGGCCGACTCTGGAGACGGATGTTGTGGACTTTGTGCGAGCCTGCACTATCTGTGCCCGGGATAAGACTCCTCGCCAGAAGCCCGCTGGTTTTCTTCATCCCCTGCCTGTCCCCGAACAGCCTTGGTCTCTGATTGGTATGGATTTTATTACTGATTTACCCCCTTCCCGTGGCAACACTGTTATTTGGGTGGTCGTTGATCGATTCTCCAAAATGGCACATTTCATCCCTCTTCCTGGTCTTCCTTCAGCGCCTCAGTTGGCTAAACAATTTTTTGTACACATTTTTCGTCTTCACGGGTTGCCTACGCAGATCGTCTCGGATAGAGGCGTCCAATTCGTGTCTAAATTCTGGAAGGCTCTCTGTAAACAACTCAAGATTAAATTAAATTTTTCTTCTGCATATCATCCCCAATCCAATGGACAAGTAGAAAGAATTAACCAGGTCTTGGGTGATTATTTACGACATTTTGTTTCCTCCCGCCAGGATGACTGGGCAGATCTCCTTCCATGGGCCGAATTCTCATATAACTTCAGAGTCTCTGAATCTTCCTCCAAATCCCCATTTTTCGTGGTGTACGGCCGTCACCCTCTCCCCCCCTCCCTACCCCCTTGCCCTCTGGTCTGCCCGCTGTGGATGAAATTTCTCGTGACCTTTCCATCATATGGAGAGAGACCCAAAATTCTCTCTTACAGGCTTCATCACGCATGAAGAAGTTCGCGGATAAGAAAAGAAGAGCTCCTCCCATTTTTTCCCCTGGAGACAAGGTATGGCTCTCCGCTAAATATGTCCGCTTCCGTGTCCCTAGCTACAAGTTGGGACCACGCTATCTTGGTCCTTTCAAAATTTTGTGTCAGATTAATCCTGTCTCTTACAAACTTCTTCTTCCTCCTTCTCTTCGTATCCCTAATGCCTTTCACGTTTCTCTTCTTAAACCACTCATCATCAACCGTTTCTCTCCCAAATCTGTTCCTCCCACTCCTGTTTCCGGCTCCTCGGACATCTTCTCCGTCAAAGAGATCCTAGCTTCTAAAAAGGTCAGAGGGAAAACCTTTTTTTTAGTGGATTGGGAGGGTTGTGGTCCTGAAGAGAGATCCTGGGAACCTGAGGACAACATCCTAGACAAAAGTCTGCTCCTCAGGTTCTCAGGCTCTAAGAAGAGGGGGAGACCCAAGGGGGGGGGGGTACTGTTACGCCGAGCGCTCCGGGTCCCCGCTCCTCCCCGGAGCGCTCGCTACACTCTCCCCACTGCAGCGCTCCGGTCAGATCCACTGACCCGGGGCGCTGCGATTCCGCTTCCAGCCGGGATGCGATTCGCGATGCGGGTAGCGCCCGCTCGCGATGCGCACCCCGCCTCCCGTACCTGACTCGCTCTCCCTCGGTCCTGTCCCGGCGCGCGCGGCCCCGCTCCCTAGGGCGCGCGCGCGCCGGGTCCTTGCGATTTAAAGGGCCACTGCGCCGCTGATTGGCGCAGTGATTCCAATTAGTGTGTTCACCTGTGCACTTCCCTATATCACCTCACTTCCCCTGCACTCCCTTGCCGGATCTTGTTGCCATCGTGCCAGTGAAAGCGTTTCCTTGTGTGTTCCTAGCCTGTGTTCCAGACCACCTGTGTTCCTAGCCTTGTGTGTTCCAGTGCCCCTGACTACGATCCTTGCTGCCTGCCCCGACCTTCTGCTACGTCCGACCTTGCTTCTGTCTACTCCCTTGTACCGCGCCTATCTTCAGCAGCCAGAGAGGTGAGCCGTTGCTAGTGGATACGACCTGGTCACTACCGCCGCAGCAAGACCATCCCGCTTTGCGGCGGGCTCTGGTGAAAACCAGTAGTGACTTAGAACCGATCCACTAGCACGGTCCACGCCAATCCCTCTCTGGCACAGAGGATCCACTACCTGCCAGCCGGCATCGTGACACATGCACTGAAGAGGATATATGATATGGAGGGAACAAGATAGACTGGTTATTAAAGGGGTACTTCACTGTTAGACATCTTATCCCCTATGGATAGGGGATAAGATGTCTAGCAATGGAGTACCCCTTTAAGGACTATCGGGGTAGTTAAGATAGTTTGTCTATAAATATAAGTGAGTAAAATAGTTTCAAAAAGTAGACAGATATTATGCTGATAAAAATGTAACAATTATGCAGAGAACAATAATCTAAATCTTAGTTATAAAAGACAAACAAAACAACAGAACTCTTGTGGTTTCTGTCAGTTAATATAAATATAGCCAAACTAAAAAAAATAGAGGTAAAAATAAATAAATCATTTTTAAAAAAGGATTACCCAATAAAATCTTGTGATATTTAATAATCCTCAAAGAAACAGCAAAAGCAATTGCAGTGCTTCAGCTCACCCCAGGTGCGACACGGACCGGGCGTGGACAAACGCGGAGCAAGAAAAGAAGTGGAGGTCCAGCGCAGAAACTCGAGGAATATTGAGATTTATTCACATGCCTTGTGGAACATCACAAACAAATGTGGTACAAGTGACGCGTTTCGGCCTTACACAGAGGCCTTAGTCATACAAGCTAAGCATATGACTAAGGCCTCTGCGTAAGGCCGAAACGCATCACTTGTACCACGTTTGTTTGTGATGTTCCATAAGGCATGTGAATAAATCTCAATATTCCTCGAGTTTCTGTGCTGGACCTCCACTTCATTTAATAATCCTATACAACATCTTATTAGTAAACAAATTAATTATAAAATATAGGTAGACTGATTTACATTGCATCAAATGCTGAATATATAAAGTCCTGTGATGGGATCAGTTTTTTAGAATTCATTTGTTTGTAAAGTATATTGTGTTCCAAAGTCAGTGCAAAACAATGATAATTTATGCATTTCTAATCAGTATCTAGTATTGAACAAATTATGATTTACTACCATTGACTTTGGTACACAATATACTTTACAAATGAATGTATTTTAAGAACAGATCAGAGGACTTTATATATTAACACTATGCAGTATGAATCACTCTACCCATATCTACTAACTAATTTATTTGTTTACTAATAAGTAAAAATGAGTGAACAGAGCCCAGCGAACCTGGTTTCGCTCTGAAATTTTGGTTCGACAGTGCTTGCCGAGCTGTCGAACATTACCAGGTTCGGTTTGCGTAAACCTGGCAAAGGCGGTAATAATAACAAAATGTATTAGAAACACGTGGCATTTTGGTGCCTGAATGTAAGGAGGAAGTACTAGGAACACTGAGATGACATAAGGGTAGCCCAGCATACCTTGTAGATCACATGACTCCAGGTTATCCAATCATTGCCTGCATGTATGTGTCATACAGCTCCAAGGCCAATAGGACATCAGACAGTGACCTCCTGTCACCTGAACTACTGTGTACAGTTGGTGCACTACAAATCACAGCCAGCAATGAACTAATCCATAAAAGCCATCATATTACAAATACCTAGAAAACTGTGCAAAGCATGGGATTGATTTGTATGCAGGCTTGGCATTGGGGTTGGGGGGCAACCAGGATAGTTGCCCAGGGCCCCATCTAAAAGCGGCCCCCTAAAAAGCTTTAGGTCTATACTAACACCACTGCATTTTGCTGCAACTTGTACAAAATTGTGATAAAATCGCTGCGTTTTTGCCACGGTTTTGTGCAAATCACAGCAAAATACAGTAGTGTGAGTATAGCCATAAAACTGTCCAGGCTGCAAAGAGCCCATTGACATCACACTCAGACTTACTATGTACCTGCTAAGACCTGCAATGAATCATATAGGCTAGGACTCCTGATGATGTCATCCCAGGTCTTGGCAGATACATTGTAAGTCTGTGCTGTGTATGGGCTCTGTGCAATGGATAAAGGAAGGAGAAGGTAATAGGGGAAAGTATGGAGGGAAAGGGCTGGCGGAGTTAAAATATTGAATTACAGCACATATAACACTGCCTAACTAGTGTGGAACCAGTAACAGATATTGTGCAGGGTGATTTAAGATTTTATCCCCTTGAGGGTACAGCTGTTTTTGATCTTTACTCTTATTTCATAACTCTTTCATAATTTATTTCATAACTGATCATAACTCTTATTTTTCCATCCACAGACCCATATGAGGTTATTGCTGTTTTTTTATTTGCACCACCAATTGTACTTTGTAATGACACCTTTCATTCTACCATAAAATGTATGACATAACCATTTTGGCGCAACCAATAATATATAATTTTGTGGGGACATTAAAAAGAAAACCACAATTTAAAAAATTATGGAGGATTTTAGTTTTTATGCAGTACACTTTACCGTAAAACTGACAGGTTCTCGTTATTTTGCTGGTCAATACGATTAAAATGATACCTATTTTACATACTTTTCTATTATTGTTCTGCTTGTTTTGTTTTACGACGTGATCTGTAGTACAGAAAGGAAAACGAAGGTGGGCATTATTATACAGTAAGAGGCACAAAGGGGCATTATTACAGTGCGTGGTATTAAGAGGAAAATGATTACTGTGTAAAGAACGAGCGCTTTTACTGACAGGCAGCACTGAGAAGATCACTGTTATATAGTATATGTGGGTGCTATTAATGACAGGCAGCATTCAGGAGATCACTGTTATAGTATATGTGGGCGCTATTACTGACAGGCAGCACTGAGGAGATCACTGTTATAGTGTATGTGAGCGCTATTACTGATAGGCAGCGCTGAGAAGATCCCTGTTATAGTATATGTGAGTGCTATTACTGACAGGCAGCACTGAGGAGATCACTGTTATAGTGTATGTGGGCGCTATTACTGATAGGCAGCACTGAGAAGATCACTGTTATAGTATATGTGAGTGCTATTACTGATAGGCAGCACTGAGGAGATCACTGTTATAGTATATGTAGTTGCTATTACTAATAGGCAGCACTGAGAAGATCACTGTTATAGTATATGTGGGTGCTATTACTAATAGGCAGCACTGAGAAGATCACTGTTATAGTGTATGTGGGTGCTATTACTGACAGAAAGCACTGAGAAGATCACTGTTATAGTATATGTGGGTGCTATTACTGATAGGCAGCACTGAGGAGATCACTGTTATAGTGTATGTGGGTGCTATTACTGATAGGCAGCACTGAGAAGATCACTGTTATAGTATATGTGAGCACTATTACTGACAAGCAGCACTGAGAAGATCACTGTTATAGTATATGTGAGCGCTATTACTGACAACCAGCACTGAGAAGATCACTGTTATAGTATCTGTGAGCGCTATTACTGACAGGCAGTACTGAGAAGATCACTGTTATAGTACATGTGGGCGCTATTACTGACAGGCAGCACTGAGAAGATCACTGTTATAGTATATGTGGGCGCTATTACTGACAGGCAGCAGTGAGAAGATCACTGTTACAGTATTTGTGGATGCTATTACTGACAGGCAGCACTGAGAAGATCACTGTTATAGTATATTTGGGCGCTTTTACTGATAGGCAGCACTGAGATCACTGTTATAGTATATGTGAGTGCAATTACTGATAGGCAGCACTGAGGAGATCACTGTTATAGTATATGTAGTTGCTATTACTAATAGGCAGCACTGAGAAGATCACTGTTATAGTATATGTGGGTGCTATTACTAATAGGCAGCACTGAGAAGATCACTGTTATAGTATATGTGGGTGCTATTACTAATAGGCAGCACTGAGAAGATCACTGTTATAGTACAGGTGGGTGCTATTACTGATAGGTAGCACAGAAAAGATCACTGTTATAGTATATGTGGGCGCTATTACTGATAGGCAGCACTGAGAAGATCACTGTTATAGTATATGTGAGCGCTATTACTGATAGGCAGCACTGAGAAGATCTCTGTTATAGTATATGTGGGTGCTATTACTGATAGGCAGCACTGAGAAGATCACTGTTATAGTATATGTGAGTGCTATTACTGATAGGCAGCACTGAGAAGATCACTGTTATAGTATATGTGAGCGCTATTACTGATAGGCAGCACTGAGAAGATCACTGTTATAGTATATGTGAGTGCTATTACTGATAGGCAGCACTGAGAAGATCACTGTTATAGTATATGTGGGCGCTATTACTGATAGGTAGCACTGAGAAGATCACTGTTTAACTGTGTACAGTGACTATTACTGTATAAAGAATGAGGTGACAGTATTTGGTTAGGACTACATGGCAGAAATGGGTCGCACAGTCAAAGAACGCCATGTTGTTCACCATGAATCATACCTGAATTAAACGCTTAAAATGGTAGAGTAAAATGTATGGTTTCCTTTTACCCTGGGGTTTCCTGTGCGCTTACATTTTATGATGCATTTTTAAGTGTTTAACCCCCTAAGGACTCAGCGTTTTTCCACTTTCGTTTTTTCCTCCTTACCTTAACAAATATTTGTGGGACAAAATTGAAAAAAGAAAAGCCTTTTTGTAAGTTTTTTGGAGCTTCTGTTTCTATGCAGTGCATTTTTTGGTAGAAATGACACCTTATCTTTATTCTGTAGGTCCATACAATTAAAATGATACCCTACTTACATAGGTTTGATTTTGTTTTACTTCTGGTAAAAATCATAACTCTTCTGACCCCTATAACTTTTTAATTTTTCCGCATATGGGGATGTATGAGTGCTCAATTTATAATTTTTATTGGTATCAAGTTTTTATTGCTATCATTTTTGTTTTGATGGGACTTTTTGATCGCCTTTTCTTAATTTTTTTTATGTTGTAAAAAGTGACCAAAAATACGTTATTTGGGATTTTGTAATTTTTTTACGTGTACGCCATTGACCGTGCGGTTTAATTAACAATATATTTTTATAGTTCAGACATTTACGCACACGGCAATACCTCATGTTTATATTTATTTTAATTTACATAGTTTGTTTTTTTATGGGAAAAGGGGGGGGGGGGTTATCAACTTTTATTAGGGAAGGGGTTAATCCCATTTATTAACTTTTTTTTTACACTTTTTTTTTTTACACATTCATAGCCCCCATAGGGGTCTATACCATGCAATACCTTGATTGCATACACTGATCAATACTATGCCATAGCATAGCATTGATCAGTATTATCGGCGCTCCATTGCTCCAGCCTGGATCTCAGGCATGGAGGAATCAATTGCCGATCAGATGCCGAGGAGGAAGGTACGGACCCTCCTCGTGTGTCCTCAGCTGATTGAGACACTGTGGTTTTACTGTGTTGATCTCGATCAGCCCGAATGAACTGCCGGGAAGCATTTTTTTTTACATTTTAGACGCGGCGATTAATTTTGATCGCCGCGTCTAAGGAGTTAATACCGGACATCACCGTGATTGGTGATATCCGGTATTAGCCACGGGTATTTGCCGGGACCGACACGATATGACGTTGGGTAGCACGTGAACAATTCAGGGAGCGTAACATTGTGATCTTTGGTCACGCAATCTGGGGGCCCCATTTTTTTTTTTGTCCAAGGCCACACTAAAACAGGCCCTGCCTGTATGCTTGCATAAATATGTACTAAAAGCATTGTGAATGCAGATTAGCTAATCTAAGGCTCAGTTACATGAGTTTAATCAGACATAGTATTTATAACTGGGTTTAACATAACTATGCAACTAGTACAAAGGATGATCCAGCTTCTCGGTGTGGTTTAAACAGGACTTTACTGCTTCATCCAAACAAGTCACAAAATACAAAGAACAAATAATGCTGACGTGTTTAGGGTCTAGACTAAGGGTCCTGCAGACCCGAAACGCATCAGCGTTATTTGTTCTTTGTATTTTGTCACTTGTTTGGATAAAGCAATAAAATTCTGTTTTAACCACACAGGGAAACTGGATCATCCTTTGTGCATTGTATGTTCTGCTGGTTGTAGATGCTGGCGCCCTGTCCAAGCTCAGGTAATCAGTGAGTGGATGGGGTTATACCTTCACTTGTATGCAAAGTTGACTCGTAAGTGAGTGACAAATCACCCCCAAAAAATAAATATAACCTGCAAATCTTTTTCAATAAAAAAAGACATGTCTGGTAATGGAATTGTTGGATGGGGTAGAGGACAGAGCACCCCTGCTATTTTCTTTTTGCCAATAAGAATATTGGTGACAGTACCGGCACCAGTACAGGCAGCAACAACAGCCAGGTACCTCTGATGGTGGTAGGCGTGGTGAGATTGTAAAGCCAGAGTCATAATTTAGAATTTACCTCTCTACCTAGCCACATAAAGCAGCATCCCAAGACCTGGCTATCACTAGTCCACCAATGCCTGCTGTATGCTGGCTAGTGCTAACACTAGTTCACCACTGCCTTCTAGCCATTCACTACAGCTACCACTACTCCACCAATGCCTGCTGTCCACTGGCTACAACTACCATTAGTCCACCAAAATCTGCTATACTAAGTCCACCAATGCCTGCTGACACTGACAGGAGTATTGTGCGCATGAAATGAGTTCTGGATAGCCACATTCTAAGACTCTTTTTATGAAGTCAGAATGAGGGAATATTTTCACCTTTCAAGAAGGTAAATTGGATTTTTAAAGGGACAAGCTACGCAGCCAGCTTGCCATGGCTTTTCAATAGCAAATACCTTATGAACAGGGGTCCACTCTCCACTCCCAATGCTCCCCTCCCTCTGCCTATGCTACCCCTGCAAGAAGCAGGAGCATTAGCAGCATCTTCACCAATGGGATGTACTGCTACTACCAGTCAGGCCTACAAATACATGACAACCTGACATGATCCCCCAAAAAAGGAAGACATATTTATAATTTCTTCATAATAAAAATAAAAACACGCAATTTCTACTGTGTACTGGTCCTGCATCATCACTATCCTGTTGAACCCCCCCAAAGGAGAATGCACATCACATACGGAGAAACATAGCTGCACATACACCATTTGTATTTTGATCTACTTGCTTCTCAGCATAATTAAAAAACGAATGTAACATCTGCACTACTGCCAGACACGCTGGCTGTGAGCGCTCTCATGTCATGTCCCCGCTGCCGGCGGGGCTGGGATTTGCATCGCGGGGCGCACCCGCATGCGAATCCCAGCCCGTCACTCACTTCCCTGGTCTTCCTGTTCTCGCAGCCCTGGCCCGCTTGCCCCCACCTCCTAGGGCGCATGCGCCGGAGCTCTTACATTTATAGGGCTAGTATTCATTTTATTAATTGTCTACATCTGCACCCTTTCTTTAAGTATCAGCTCCTCCCTTTGTTTCCTGCCGGATCATTGTTGCCTGTGTGCCCTAGAGAAAGCTACTGTGTTTCTGTGTTCCTGATATCTGTGTACCTTTCCTTGTTCCGTTACCTGACCCTGCACCTGTGCTGCCTGCCCTGACCTACTGCTACCTTGACCACATCTTGCCAGTTTCCTTTTGTGCCACGCCACATCCCAGCAACCTGTATTGATGAGTCGTGCTAGGGGTAGCGACCTGGGTGTCGCCTGCCACAGCAAGACCATCCCGCTTATCGGCGGGCTCTGATGAAAACCAGCGGCACCTTAAACTCCGCTCCCTGGCATGGCTCACGTCATCATCCACACAGGCCCAGAGGATCCACCACCTGCCGTGACCCATTACAACTAACAGGTTGTTAGTATACATTTTGATCAAAAAGTACAAGCCCACTCGCCACGTCAATGACACCTAGTCAGAGTGGGTCCCTAACCTAACACTGGCGTAGCGCCGGGCGGCGACCACTGCCTCCAAGACACCATACTCACAGGGGGAACGACCCAGTGGCCACGCAGCCCCTTTGTTGCCCGACCAAGCCCCTGGCTTTGGGCCACACCACCCCACAGACAAAGCATCACAGAAACAAAAAAAGTAAAACATTTAAAAAAAAAGTAAGTCATTTTTAAGGCATTCTTTTTACCCATGTGAACATACCCAAAAACTGCATCTAAAATATATGCAGTTTTACTGTATGTTTGAAATGCAGTATTTTGTTTAGCAGTTTTTACAGGCAGAACACATTTATTTTACATGTTTATAGACATTTAGCAAAAAATTTAAACAATTCAACAAGAAAAGAAAAAAAGAATGACAGTTGTAGGGAGTATGTAAAAGATGACAATCTGGAATCAACATTTCAATTCACTTAAATGGGCACTGTCACCAACTTTATTTTTTGATATGTTGTAGTACTTATGTACTACAACATATCTCTAATATACTTTTATTATTATTTTTTTTCATTAAAAAGGTTTAATTTACATTTAAAAACCGGCTACTGAAAAAGGACTGATTTTGGCCTGGCAATCAGTCCTTTTTCAATTAGACTGTACTCGCTCCCTTCCTGTCAATCAGACAGGCGGGAGCGAGTGCATTGGCTCCCCGGCCACTGGCTGAGAGGCCACTCCTCCCGCACATCACCGCCGCCGCCTCGTTGCCGCCGCTGTCCCTGCACGCCCGCTGACGGACTCTGCAGTAACTGCAAGTGTAATGAGGGAACTGGGGGGGAGGAGGGGATGGGCTAGTGCCGTAGCGGGGGGGGGGGGGGGGGGGGAGAATGGGCTAGCGGAAAAAAAAATAGGATGGTGGGAGCTACCCTTTAACAATGTCCAGTGAATAAACAATTATTTGATGTTTTTACCTGTAAAAAACTGTACATCACAAAGATGTGCCATTTCATGGTAAAATACGCATGCAGTGTTTAAGATACAATTTCAACTAAAATATACCCTTATGGAAGGTACAACACATGTAAAACCCAAACGTATAGTTATACACATTTTGGGAGGATAATAATGGTTTGTCAGAGATGCAGCTGCCTTCCTATCATCTTATCATGCGGTTTTATTATCAGTTATGTTGGTAACAGTAATGCTGACTTGCTGAACTGAAAGGCTAATGTATTATGCTAAGAAGATTACTACAAGTAGGCTGGAGGTTGAGGTTTAGATTGAGTAGAAAGTGTCTAAACAGAAAGCATTTGAGATACAAGAAACCTACTATCCATTTAAGGTATAGTGACTATCTTTTCATTGCTATATTTGAATATGTAATCCAAGTTCATGTAAATCTCCGAGCATATGTCTAAGCAGTAAAAGTCACAATATGTTCTTATCTCAATGTGGATCATTTTGCTTACTGCCTAATCCTGGTAAAACAATCCACTATATTCTTTATTATTCTCACAGAGGTTCTTGCTTTCAGTTTATAAAATGTACTTATCCCAGTTTTGAGACTGGTTTTCTTTTTGTTTTGACAGATTTGACAGATTTTAACTGTAAATAATTTCCAAATCAGAGACCCATCCTTGTCTAGATGACCTAATTTTATTATTTACATTTTTTATTACTATTAATAATTATTTAGTTATTGCTATTGGAATCAATAAGACTGTTGTAAGAAGGTTGTAAGATAATTGCTATTGTGATGGTAGATTTTGTGTATATTCTTGGTTCCTACTTGACAGAACTTCCTATACGTTTTACCCTAGGACAAAAAAATCGACAATTACATAACACATGTTGGTAAATTGTATTCACAAATATTTATTTATTAATATTAAAATGTTATTTTTATGAATACACAAGATGAATTTGCATTATCAGTGGGGTTAGTATAAGTAGGGGATTGACTGTACAGGTCCTTCTTTTTTCCTCCCATCCTGAGCCCTTTTAAAGGATAAGTATTATGGAAGAAAACTTATCCCCTATCCTTCGTTTTCTTCCATAATACTTATCCTTTAAAGGGGTACTCCGGCGATAAACATCTTATCCCCTATGAAAAGGATAGGGGATAAGATGTTAAATCGCTGGGATCCTGCCGCAGGGGACCCCCACAATCTCTCCTGCAGCACCCCCCGTTTTTCAGCTGCACAGAGTGAGGATCGCTCTATTTCTGATGACGGGCGGTGCAAGTGAAGGAGTATCGTGATGTCACGGCTCCACCCCCTGGTGATGTCATGCCCCGACCCTCATCGCAAGTCTATGGGAGGGGGTGTGATGGCCATTTCAAATTTAAGTAGTGAGTATCTGTCTTTTTTTTCTTTCATTTAGTGACAGAACTTTAATGGAACTCTTTGAAGGCTCTTGCCATTACATCCAATAAGCTGACCTGGCACTTAATTATCAAAACCCTGGTAGACCTGGAACAGTTAAATATTTTGTAAACTTGATGGAACCAAGTAAGTTTTGTGAATTTTGTGGTGTCTTCTTATTTGACAGACAGGCCTCCCCTGCCACAAATAGCCAGTAGTGCCTGCTACCTCTGCACCCCCTCTAGCTATGACCCTGAAATTATGGGTACAGTACAACTGCACCAATTGACTCCTATAGATCTTTTCAGTTGAGTTTTCTATACAAACAGATCATTATTGTTGTTTTAAAAGGTAGAGTCAAGGATGAGGCTTCTTTTCCAGTCACAGATATCATGTTATTCTTGCAGTAAGCCTCTGTTATCCAGGCCATGAGCTCTTCAGGAGATGAACCACGTCCATCTTATTCACAGACTCGTGAGCGACTTGTGCAGGTTGTTCCTCCTGATTTAATATGTTCACTTACATGTGGAGGTCGTGATTGCCGCTATGAAGGTCCAGAGGACTGGACTGTGGACCAACAAGCAATCCGTGGTCTGTACTCTTCTTGGTGAGAAAATTCCAAATAGTAATAATAAAAGTAGTAGTATTTGGCATGTTGATGCGTTCTCAGGACCTTGGCTACAGCTTGTAGCTCTGACTCAATGAACTTTACACAGGACAATATATAGGTATATACAGGTATATGAGCGAGATCACCTGAACAACTCTGCTTTACCCAATATAGTAGTCAAGTTTTGAAACTAATACTTTTTGAAATGTGAACATTTACATTGGCAAAGAATGGTTAAAGTCTAGGAGTTCAATTAAAAGGGCCATGACAGCCTGTTTAAGAATGTAAAGTTGGTGCTTGTTGACATTTTCTCAATGTTTTATGAGCCATCCAGGAGATCTCCAGCAGTAAATGCACCTCCATCTATTCAAGTGTATCAATACAATTTAGAAGCGGAGTACAGGCAGGAACAAGAGAGTGCTCGGCTCCACTCACATTGTTTAGCTCAGAGCAGCTCAGGAGCTAGAATAGTTGAGTTTTACTATGGAAACAAATTATTTAGGCTCAGTTTTCCCCAATCTGTGCCAGATAAATACAACTGTGTAAAAATACAATTCCCATCATGTCCTGCTGCCATAATGGGAGTTTTGCAGCATCTGGAAATCCACAGTTTGGAAAATAATTATCCAGGGTTAGGGGGATGGTGCCACAAATGATTAGGGGCATGATAGCACGGTGCAATATGGGCATGGAGAAACATCATTACGGGCATGGTTGCACTGTACATTTGGAGCATGGCAACACAGATTAGGGGCACAGTGGCACAGATGATTAGGGGCAGGATGGCATAGATGATTAGGGGCAGGGTGGCACAGTACACTAGGGACATTATCTCCTTAGTCTAAAGTGTCTCCCTCTGGTTATAATGGTTGTCGAATACCCTGTTGACTGTTTATGAAAAACACCCATCGTTTTGGCTCTGAATGGAATTCTTCTTGTACTTCTTAGAAATGTACAAGTACAATGTATTAAAGTGTAATAAATCTGTTAGTTTGTACACATTAGACATCACATGTTGTAGTTTGCTTTAATGTGTGTGTCTGTGTGTGCATAAGTATATATATATATATATATATATATATATATATACATGATTCTACATTATTCCTTTCATTTTAGGATTACAGATGAGATTCTGGCAACAAGCCGCCCATCTACTCGTCTTATTCAGAATTACAATATCACAGAGCAGTTCCACAAGTAAGAGCATCATTTTCTACAGAAGGATACAGTATTGTTTCACTCATTAGGATATGTTAAGTAGAGTGAACGATCAGTTTGTGATGTGAAGTTCAAATAGTGATGTCCAAAAGACAGAGTATCTTTAAAATAAAATTTCTTTTACAGTTATCCTTGTATGCAGTAGTTACTTCCTACCCTGTCCAAGGAAGGACAACAGTGAACTAGTGACAAGGTCATGGGTACCCAAGTATATTTGTTGTGCACGGTAGTAGAGACTAGCCTGTATGGGCCAATTCCACAAAAGATCTACTATAGCACAACATGATGAAAAAGTTAGCGTATCTGTCGTTTGTAAAAACTTTTTATATAATGTAGATAATGACATTATATGTATATTTGTAATATGCATTGGTTAAAAAAAAAAGTGTATTTTCTGTGTAAAACATTTTTCCAAATGACAGGTACACTTTAATGCTAGCTATAAAAGAAAGTGTTAGAACACATCTTGACATCTTTTGCATCTTGACTTGCTGTGTACGGGCTGCATAGCCACAGGCTGTTCAGAGGGCAAACGCTGACATAGAGCAAAAGCCTGAATTCTGTTCTCTCTTATATCATGTGATGACTAGGTGCATGTGTGTCGATTACCTGGGGAAGAAAAGGCATCAGGGTGCACTATGAGAAGTTAGCAAGCTGGCATAGATAGTGGGATGTTCTGGGCAATGTTCTCCAGGGAAACTTTGGGTTCTGGCATCATGTAGATCAGTTATGGCGAATCTTTTTGAGCCCGAGTGCCCAAACCGTAATGCACGCCAACTTTTCTTTCCCTCAAAGTGCCAGCACAGCAATTAAATCGGAATACTGAGGTTTAAGTTTAGAAAAAACAACTTAGGTAGGCAGTATGTTCCCCCACATTAGGTTGGCAGTATAGTTCCCCCATATTAGGATGGCAGTATAGTTCCCCCACATTAGGTTGGCAGTATAGTTCCCCCACATTAGGTTGGCAGTATAGTTCCCCCACATTAGGTTGTAGTTCCCCCACATTAGGTTGTAGTTCCCCAACATTAGGTTGCAGTTCCCCCACATTAGGTTGCAGTTCCCCCACATTAGGTTGTAGTTCCCTCACATTAGGTTGTAGTTCCCCCACATTAGGTTGTAGTTCCCCCACATTAGGTTGTAGTTCCCCCACATTAGGTTGTAGTCCCCCCACATTAGGTTGCAGTTCCCCCACATTAGGTTGTAGTTCCCCCACATTAGGTAGGCAGTATAGTTCCCCCACATTAGGTTGTAGTTCCCCCACATTAGGTAGGCAGTATAGTTCCCCCACATTAGGTTGTAATTCCCCCACATTAGGTAGGCAGTATAGTTCCCCCACATTAGGTTGTAGTTCCCCCACATTAGGTTGCAGTTCCCTCACATTAGGTAGGCAGTATAGTTCCCCCACATTAGGTTGCAGTTCCCTCACATTAGGTTGGCAGTATGTTCCCCCACATTAGGTTGGCAGTATGTTCTCCCACATTAGGTTGGCAGTATGTTCTCCCACATTAGGTTGGCAGTATAGTTCCCCTACAGACATACAGCCTTCAGCCATATACAGTGTATGGCTGGAGGCTGTATGTCTGTGCACTGCCTCACAGTGCTCCGTCCACCGCTCCTCTGGTCAGAGGTCACGACCTACTGCTATGGCCTATAGGCCATAGCAGTAGATCCTGGGATCGGAGGAGCGGTGGTCGGAGCATCGAAGCTGAGGTGTAGCTGGTAACTTACCATGCCAGCAAGCACAAATCCTCCTCCTCGATGCTCTGATGCTCCGCTCCTCTGTTCCTATGGACACACGCACAGGACGTCAGTGAAGTCCCTGCGTGCGCTACCTCCCGGCGGCCCCTGTGTTTCTAAAGTTAACACGGGGCCGCAGAAATGTAACCAGGACATCCTTGTGTCCCGAAAAGATCTTTCGGGACACAGGAATGTCCCGATTTGCCCCGTCTGGCGAACTATGGCCGCATGCCCACAGAGGGGGCTCGCTGTGCCACCTGTGGCACGCGTGCCAGAGGTTCACTGTGACTGATGTAGATGTTACTTTGACATGTACCACCTACGTAAACAATGTTGCAGACTAAGTGCACCCCTTCATGGCAAATTTATTTCTTAAAGGGGTACTCTGATGGAAAACCAAATTTTTTTTTTTAAATCAACTGGTGTCAAAAAGTTAAACAGATTTATAAATTTGAATTTGAAGGAAAGTCGTCCAGCGCTTGACTCACGTAGCAAATTCTTTATTTAGATGCCATGGAGAACGAACGGGTACATTAAAACATGTGACGCGTTTCGGCTCAAGTCACTAAGCCTTAGTCATACAATGAAATTGTTTCAAAGGTTGCTTTTTATGTGTGGAATCATTAGGTGGAGCACGCCCCCAGGGGCAGTGGCACCTGATCCAAACCACACACAATTACAAAGGAAGTACACAGGTGAGTATGTCGTTGATCACTATGCATGTCATACAAATTAAAAGACATATTCAGACATAAACTCCTACGGGAAAAACCGCAATGAATATCTCCACTGTGAAAAACTTCTCTATTGTAATAAAAATCACAAGATGAAATGCATAATTTTCCACCATATGCACACTCCATCAAAAATTATGGGTGCATAAAAATTATGCATACCAAAATATTTTTTCAAAAACAGTTGAAAATTGCAAAACTAAAAATAAAGTACAAATGAAATAAAAGAAGTAGGAGGAGGCAAAGTCAAGAAAGTGCAATACAACAAAAATGTACATTACATATTTGGCATCAAAAGATACATCCATAAATATCAAAATACAAAAATATGAGGCAAATTTATAGATTAATGTTAGATATTTAATAATGAAGAATGGTGTCAAGTCCTCTGTTAAGACCGTGAGGAAATCTGGTATTCAATTTGAGAATCCAGAAAACCTCACGGGCTAAGATTTTCTGTTTGAGATTACCCTCTCTCGAGGACAATCTCACCCTTTCAATGCCTTGCAGCCATAAAGAGGACGGATTCCCCCCATGGACCTCAGCGATGTGCCTCGAGACCATAGACACATGCCGTGACTGGAAGTAACCTATGTCTGATAGATGTTTACGTATCTTAACCTTTAGGGGGTTGGAGGTGCATCCGACATATTGAAGGTTACAGTCACGGCACGTGAACAGGTAGATGAATCCAGGTGTGCTGCAGTTAATATACTGTTTGATGTTAAATTCTCCCTTATTACTACATGAAGAGAAATTTTTCGAGTTCTGCATGTAACTGCAGCACACACACTTAGTGGCCCCACACTTGTACGATCCTGTATAATTCAAGCAGGTGGGTTTTCTCTCTGGACGGTCAGAAAAAAGACTGGGTGACAGCATCTGGCCCAGGGTAGGGGCCCTGTGGGCAACACACATGTATCCCAAAGCCAGGGCTTCTCTAACTCCTGGGTCAGTATGCAAAATGGGCATTTGTTTGTCAATTATCTTTTTGACCAATCTAAATTCTGTACTGTATTGGGTCAAAAAAATAATTTGTTTGCCCACATCACCAGTATTGGATTTGGGGTTGGTATTTATAAATTACTTCTATTTAAAAATCTTAATCCTTCCAGTACTTATCAGCTGCTGTATGCTGCAGAGGAAGTTGTATAGTTCTTTTCTGTCTGACCACCGTGTTCTCTGCTGCCACCTCTGTTGATGTCAGGAGCTGTCCAGAGCAGGAACGAATCCCCATAGCAAACCTCTCCTGCTCTGGACAGCTCCTGACATGGACAGAGGTGGCAGCAGAGAGCAATGTGGTCAGACTGGAAAGAACAACACAACTTCCTCTGGACCATATGTATTGTTATAGTAAAAAAATCACTTTGTGTTCATTGAAGGTTTGGTATACGGTCTCTGATCAATGCACAACTTCCCTGGGAACATGGCCATTGTGGAGATTCTCTTGAACCCCAGAGTGGATTTTCATACAGGCCTCAAGATTTCATGGATTCTGGCAGTAAGTGCATCTTTGTTTATAATACTGTATTTTATGAAAATGAACCACTATAAACAAATTAGGGATACCCTCTGCCACTTGGATTATCCTCCAGGAGTCCTTTGTGCAAACAGTGTCCCGCTAAATCCCACCAGTCCACCAGTTACACAGCACTAGAACTAAGAGGTATCTTCCCTGGCCAAAGGGTAGTTAATCACCAACTCTCTACTATATGTCTTTCATGGGCTAAAGTCTCACACAACTCATGCCAACTCAGCTATGGTTCCTCTCAGAGCCTTCATTCCATCCTTGACAATACTCTGGTCTTGCTTCTCTGGCATGGCCAGACCTCTAGGGTCTTAGTCACACCTTCAGGGACCCATGGCACAACTGCCCCTCAGGCTCAAAGTGACTTGCTCCTACTGGCCTCTGCTTTAGCCCACCAGTACATATTCTTTGGTGGAAAATATGAGGCCATAAAGTGGCATGCACACATTTTTTTTATGTAAGGGGAAAGGGGAAAGACATTAAAAGACATTATACAATGTATATTTTTTGAGCACAGTGTTTTTTAACATACAATGCATTTCCTGCTGTCATACTGTGCAAGTTAGTTCATAAAGTATACAAATGTATAGTTGTTGAACGTATACAGACAATTTACTTACATCTCATATGTTAGCAAGCCCGTATCTGTCCAGGACAAAACTGTAATGATTTGCCCATAACAACCAATCACAGCTCAACTTTCCAATCTTATCAAGCAGTGGGAATGTGAGTTGTGATTGCTTCAGTTTTTGTCCTGGACAGATTGATAAATCTGGGCCATAATGTATAAGAATTAAATATGTTTGTATAGTATGTGGTGCTTTATATTATATATCACTTTCTGTTGAGGAATGTCTTGCTTTATATGTCTGTTAACCCTTTCAACCCTGTGCTGTAATAGTACATCATAATGAGCGCTTTGTTCTCAAAAACTGCAGTACTACTACAGCACAGTGACAAGACCTGCATAATAAAGGTAATATGTTATTTAGGGCCCAGCCTAGGCACATGTACCATTACTTACCATTAATCATTGACTATATATCTGTTTGTAATATGTTTGTATGCATTCCAAAACATTCACACTAAAACATTGCTTCTTATGAAATTGTGTCCACACTTGTCAATGCCAGTGTCACTTTCCATGCTTGAGTTGTCTACAACATGTCACATTGTCCTTCACAGTCTCCTTCTATAATTTTGGGCTTCCTGACTTTGGGGTAGTCGCTGTGCCAAGAATTCTGGATGCAGTAAAAGTGATTGCATTTGCTCTGCGAGAGGGAAGAGTAGCGGTGCACTGCCATGCTGGACTAGGCCGCACAGGTATTGTTTATGATATATCAGTACTGATTTGTATATATGCAAAGAAAGTGATTGTAAAGGAGTTTCCAAGAAAACACATCTATCGCTTACCCTTAGGACATAGAAAGTGCAGATCACTCATACTAATACTATAGGCACCAAAAAACTTGATAGTTTCCCAAATGGAGAGGAGTATTACATTAAACAGATATATCAGTCCTCAAGGTGTCCATAGGTAAAAGATTACATAGAACTGGATTAGAAGTTTAGGTAAACAAAAAGAATTGGTACAAAGTATTAGATTATTGTGTACTACACATATAGACTCATGTACTGTTAGAGTTTAGGTGCAAAAAGTACAAATAATCTTTTTCACAACTTGATATATGACATTTTTCACCCTGTTTTTGGCATCTTTTCAGGCTGTGATTTTTTACTTTTAATAGAGAGGTTAAAGAAATCATAACCACTAAAGTTTCACAACATGTACAATGCCTTGCATAAGTATTCACTCCCTTAGACTTTTTGACGATTTTGCTACTGTTACAAACTGGAATTGAAATAGACTTAGGCTATATTACCGCCATGTTAAATAAATAGTAAAATACTAACGTAAAATAGGAATAAAATGCAGGCGCATTTTCATTCTACAAGGGTCTAATAACATGTGCAGTATCCTGCGCATATTTTATGCGCAGGATTCAAAGCTGCAGATTTTATACTGCAGATTTCATTGTAAACTAAATGACTAAAAGCTTTAAAATCAGCTTCAAATCTTGGGAATCAAATATGAATATATCCCTAATGTGCACAATGAAAGTCTATGGAAAAGTAGTGCACAGTGGATGGTTGGATGATGTCTTTCTCTCACTTTTTGGATGTAAGTGACTACGAAAGGGGGAAATTGCTCCATATAGGTAATGGATGCATGACATGTATGTAATTAAATAGGTCAATGAGAGGGAAAGGTTTAGGTTTAGTTTGCCAGAATATCTCTTTAAGGGACAATGAAAGGAATGCGAGTGTACAAAGTTGTTGTACTGACAGTTTGCAAAAGTTTTTGTCTGAAGTTTAGAAAAATGAACTTTCATATTGTGGCTCCTGGGGTTTAAGGGTATGCATTAACAGCAATATTTATTTTTGTCTCTCTCTTTTTCTCAGGGGTGCTCATTGCATGTTACTTGATCTATGCATGCCGTGTTAGTGCTGCAGATGCTATTCGTTTTTTACGTCTTCGCCGCCCTGGCTCTATACAGACAGGATCCCAAGTATCTCTTGTTTGTGATTTTGCCCTATTTTTAGGTTCACAATGGACAGTTTTCCCAAATGCAATTCCTGGCTGCCCTGCATTTACCTTAAGTCAGTATCTGGTCTGCCAACGTCACCTTCTTCATGGACAGGAAGCTCGAAGTTTGCGTCATATTCCAAAGCCTGTAGTAGTTATATGTCGGAGGCTGGCCCAGCTGGCAGGTGGTAGGAGAGCAAGAGGCCCATGGGTAGAACTGGAAAGAGAGGCTGCACATAAACTTCTACGCCAGGTCATTATGAGGGCAGCTAGTGAACGTCACTGTAAGAAGGCTCAGTCACCGGTCTGTGAAAGTGAAGACACTGAACAGGATACAAGACGAAAAAAGAGACGAGGGCTCTTGCAAAGTCAAGTCAGCTGTGACACAGGAATCCTGCAACTCCTGCTGACAAGTGACACATCAGTAAGTAACACTAAGGCCTCTTGTACATGACCTTGTGCTTAGTGACAAGCAGAAACCCTTTGACCTTATAGTATGGGTTTATCAAACTGTGTGAGAGAAAAAGTGTAGTGATTTTCCCACAACAACCAATCACAGCTCAGCTTTCACTTTGCCAGAGCTCGTTAGCTGAGCTGTGATTGGTTGTTGTGGAAAAATCCCTCCACTTTTTCTCTCACACAGTTTGATAAATCTGGGCCCGTATGTTTAATAGTCTTCTGTGAGTGCCATATTACCACTTCATACAACTTGGAGGTTGTCAATGTGTTTTGAATAACATATAACCCAATATGTACACAGGTGGATATGGTGAACAATGGGCTGTGTGAACTCAACCTTGTTAAAACGTCAGGACCTGAGCCATCAGATCCCAAAATTGCTGACATTATACAGAAAAACGTGCAAAACAATGGCCCAAAGGTAAGTAATGCATATGTAGTTTGCCAGTAAATTGCCTTACAAAGTTCTCAGATAAACTTATTCTTAAAAAATTATTATTATTTCTTTTTAAATGAGCTACAATGGCAATTACCTTTTTAAATATATAATCACTGGGTGTAATGCCAGATGACCAGTTTTTCTCCCATTGTGAAACCCGCTGTGTGGACTGGAAGTCAGTTTCTCTATTCATGGCAAGGAGAAATCACAAGTCCTATAGAAATGAATAGAGAAAGTGACTTCCAGTAATGCTTCCTTCACCATTTTTCCTCACTTGATGACAGGATCCTGTGGATAGGGGATAAGTACTGTATGGAGTTCCCCTTTAAGGACCCTAAATGGCAATTTTTTAATCTTAGAAAAGAGGAACCCCATATCAAACACTCCTTTCTTTCTTAAGACGC
Source organism: Hyla sarda (assembly GCF_029499605.1). Classification (NCBI taxonomy): domain Eukaryota; kingdom Metazoa; phylum Chordata; class Amphibia; order Anura; family Hylidae; genus Hyla; species Hyla sarda. The sequence continues at coordinate 183,347,258 of NC_079192.1, read as the reverse complement.
AATGTGACTCGCATACTAGGGAATGTGGTCTGTAAATTCAGTTAAATATACCATAAATAATGAATGAATTCCATCTTATATACTGGAATTCCATGGCCAATCTTTATGGGTGTATATCAAAACCTCATGTGATCACTTCTAATGCTCCAGGAGAACATTCCTGATACAGTATGTTTTTTAAAGGGAACCTATGACTTTAAAAATTAAGTCCATCTGTAGGTGCGATGCTACAGAACAGTAGGAGCTGAACAGATTGATATATAGCTTTGTGACAAAACTTCTAGTATAACTTGTCATTTATTCATGTGAATCTTTGCTAGATCGTCTTTCTATATACACACTTATACACAGATGGCCATCAGTCACTAATAAGGACCGCCCACATGACTACTTAGCCCAGAATGAGCAGAGATGTACCTGAATAAATGACAAGTTATGCTGGAACATTTCTCACAAAACAATATATCAATCTGCATTTTTAATATGTCAGGTGCCCTTTAGAAAATGTGGAGCGTTGTTTGTATTGTGCTGAGCTGTTTTGCCTTTTTCAGTATTTTCACTGTATTGTGTTAGTGACTGACTATTTCTGGCTGTTAACAGATAGACAGTCTTGCAGAGCCATGTCAACCTGTTACTCCACACCATGTTTTGTGCATTGCAGAAGCCATGGCTGAACTGGAAACCCCAGACACAATGGTAAAGCAGAGGGTGGATGATCTGCAGGTCAGAATGCTTATTCACTATCACCTATCTTGATTTATCTCTGGCCATAGGATTAGAATGCTTAATAGGGCCCCCTCAATTAAATCTGAAATCCCTAACAGAGTTTTATAGGTTTTTCTAAACTTGACAACTCCTTTAAGAGTGCTGTGTAGTCTTCGTATTACATATAATCCATATATCCTACTTTATACTTTTAAAGGTTCACTTAATATTGGAATTTTGGAAATGTATTTTTTTTGTTGAATTTGCCATGGTGGAGTCAAGGTGTGTTCACGTTATGTTTTACCGTTGTTTGGTGTATGCACCAGGAAAGCTCCAGCACATTTACCCAGATAAATATATGACCCAAAATAATGTCCTTTTGGCATCCACCAGGCCATTATGCATCAGCATACCTTTATACGGCTTAATAGAATAGCATATTTAACTGTGCTCTTTCATGCGGAGACATTGTTTTTCATTTGAGTCCTACAAACTACATATGCCACAGTATGCATATTAATTGAGAAACTTTGATGTGAGTGAAGACTTCTGTTTGACGATGTAGTCTCTTATTATATCTGTACACCAGTGGGTCTACAGGGCAGTTAGATATTCCAACATTTGCACCAAAGGTATAGCTCTGGTGTATGCATTTGGCTGCCACACAGTTGCATACAGTAGCCCATTGTAGAGAAAGAAAAAAAACAAAAACAAAAAAAAGCATTATTTCGAATGTGTTTTTACATGATCCCATCCAATCTAAAAGAAAACTGTGCTTTTCAGTACAGAATAAAATAAATAAAGATATATAAAATAAAGGTTTGCTGACGCATGCCAGTTGAAAGTATTCTAAATGTACACTTTTCAAATATATTGGGCCAAATGAAGATTATGGACATGTTTATAAGAGATTTATCATATGTATGCACCAAACCTACACCATGCATGAAGTGAACATGACCTAACAGCTTTTACCTGTTGGTATTGACATTCATTCATTTTATTCCTGATTAACATACAGATCCTGGTGAATGAAGAAGGAGCTTGGGCTGAGGTATCCACAGAGAGCAATCCCAAAATCCTCAGCATCCTGCTGTGGAATTGGCTGCAACAATTATCGGTGGGTCACCTATTAGACAAGGGCCAGACAAAAGCTTTTGACAGCATCTTACAAAGACTGTGCGCACAGCTGCAAATACAGCAAAAAAAAAAAAAATTATAATAAATAAATAATAAATCAAATGATACTTTTGCCCCACTATACTGTTTCTTTATAAAATAAGGCTCTACAAAGACCAATAGCCCCCCAGACTGCCAGGAAGATTACTTCCCGCCACAACTCATCTCCACAGCCACAGAACCTACCAGACAAACATCTTAGGCTCTGTACTTTTCCAGCACCGTCCTTATAGTTCACCCTACAATGCCTCAAACTGTAATAATGCCCCTAAGTGTCCCGCAGAGTAAAATGGGTAGGTAAGTGAATTGGGGGAGGGGGGGGGGAGGTAGATCTTACCTATAGCTAGGCAGCTCGCTTCAGTAAGTTGACAGGTCCACCAGTTTATAGTTTACCCTATAAGGTAGGTGCCACCAGTATGTAGTTTTCCTAGTGTATAGGTGCCCCTAGCAGGCAGTTTCCCCAGTATAAGGGCCCCAGTAAGTAGTTTCCAAGTATATAAGCCTACAGTAGGTAGTTTACTCCTGCATCTAGCCCCCAATTTGTATTTCCCTATGTAGATAGGCTCCATAGGTAGTTTACCCCTCTAGATAGTCCCAAGTATGTTGTTTTCTGCTGTAGATAAGCCCACAGTAGGTAGCTTCTCCTCTTTAGATGGCCTCCTATAGGTAGGTCCTCCATGTTAATAGTCCCCAGTAGGTAGTTCTCCCTGTAGATAGGCCCCAGCAGGAAGTTTTCCCCTGTAGATGGGTCCTAGTAGGTAGTTTCCGAATGTATGTAGCAAACGAAGATAGAAAGAAATGGAGCACTCACTCAATGGCTTCTGTGTTAAGGTTGGAGAACACAGTCCCTGTATTCTGTGGTGGGACTGAGTTCTCCAGCCTTCACACAGAAGTCATTGTGTGAGTGCTCCGTTTCTTTCTATCTTCGTTTGCTACACATGTTTCTATTTGTTTTATACACGAAGAGCACCTCCAGACACTATAGCTCCCTCCGATCCATATAGGAATTTTAGGCTTTGAATACATCTGACTCCAGTTTAATGCAAGTTGTTGTCTATATTAGACATACACGTTTAGTACTAGTGCCGTTTCCTTCCCTTTGGGTACTTTTTGTGGCTAGTTTCCCAATGTAGATAGCCCCCCTCCCAGGAGGTAAGCCCCCCATGTATATAGGCCTCAGCTGTTATTCCCCCCCCCCCCCCTATCGGTTGCTCCCCTGTAGATAGTCCTCCAGTAGTTAGGTTTCCCCTGTAGATAGGCCTCAGTAGATAGCCCCTCCAGATGCCCACCATTAGGTAGTCCTTCCCCCCGTAGATGGCCCCCCAGCAGGTTGCCACCCCTGTGAATAGTTTCCCAGTGGGTAGAGTCCCCTGAAGATCCCCCCCCCCCCAGATAGCTCCAAGTAGGTATATTTTCCATGGATAGGTCATCAGTAGGTAAGTTTTCCCAGTAGGTCTCCAGTAGGTAACTTTCCCCTGTAGATAGTTGATCCACCCCTGTAGATAGCCCCAGGCAGGTAAGTACAGCTTTTTATGTTTGTATTCAAGACTGACCACTTCTAAACACCATCTGCTTTGTAGTTTTCATATGACTTCAGCTTCAACAAGACAAGTTCCTAAATGGTTGAAATCTTTGTTGTGCTTGGATCTAAATGACAACTCATATATCATTCTGTTTAATTGATTTTCCTTTCTAGGAACCAGTACTGAGTCAGAATGATGTGAACATCTTTTGTGATGGGGATTGGAGACAAAATCTGAAGAAATTGAGTAGGGTATGACCTTGTATTACTTTACTTTTATAACCCTCTCTTACATTGAGGTGTGAAGTGATGCAGGTGGCCTATACAACACCTAAGGAGTCCCATACTTGGGTTCTATTCTAATTCAAAGGACCTGGACACCTTGGCCATCATGTTGTTGCAACTGTGTTACTCAGTGTCTGTCCACATCTGATGTAAGATCAAAAGTAAAGAAGTAATTAATATTATTTTAACACACAGACCCAGATTTATCAAACAGTGTGAGAGAAAAATGAATGGGATTCTTCCACAGCAACCAATCACAGCTGAGCTTTCACTTTGCCACAGCTCTTTAGCTGAGCTGTGATTGGTTGCTGTGGGAAAATCACTCCACTTTTTCTCACACAGTTTGATTAATCTAGGCCATAGTGTTTGGGTGGATTGTCCCATTCATTATAACACTAATACCAGCTGTGTAAAAACCCAAGTTTTAATATTATGAAAATACTTTGCTCCTACGACTTTGGTCCTATGATTTTGTGAACCCACTAATATCCAAATTAGTAAATTACGTCTATTTAAAAAATCTCAATCCTTCCAGTGCTTATCAGCTGCTGTATACTCCACAGGAAGTTGTATTTCTTTCTGAAATTCTTTTCAGTCTGACCACAGTGCTCTCTGCTGACACCTCTGTCCATGTCAGGAACTGTTCAGAGTACAAGCAAATCCTCATAGCAAACCTATCCTGCTATGGACAGTTCCTGATATGGACAGAGAATATTGGGAGAGAGAAGAAAAACAAAAGACAGGGGGCACTCCCCGGTATCGTATATCAAATGGTGTGTACCCTCCACCACACCAAAGTCATATACTAACCTGCTGGATTGTTAAACCTTGATGTGTAACTATAGTTGTAAGGAAAGTGAAGTGGATTGTGGCTGCTGCACTCTGACTGGTATCAGATTCCCGTGAGGAAACCGATATGGATAAACGTACATACAAGCAAAAAACATCTAGGAAGCGCTGCTCAAAACTTGGACACAAATGAAGGATGGAGGCCAACACAGGACAACGTATAGTTTATTTTTTACAGTAGAGACGACGCATTTAGGCACTAACTGGTGCTTTCCTCAGGTCCACCAAGATTTTCCCAGAGAGTTCTCATGATGTGGTGGGATACTGGTCCCGAGGTCCTGTGAGTTTGCTGTGCTGCCATGGTCTCGTCCTGTATACTGGCCTGGGTCCTTCATTTGCATTTAAGTTTTGAGCAGCGCCTTCTAGACCGTTTTTTGCTTGTGTGTTCACTGATGCGGACAGAGGTGTCAGCAGAGAACACTGGGGTCAGACTGAAAAGAACTTCGTAAAGAAATACAACTTCCTCTGTAGAATACAGCAGTTGTTAAGTACTGGAAGGATTAAGATTTTTAAATAGAAGTAATTTACAAATCCGTTTCATTTTCTGGCACCAGTACATTTAAAAAAAATGTGTTTTCCACTGGGGTACCCCTTTAATGTTGACTGCTTATGCCTGACCTGCTAAAACCTAGCTCCAATGCTCAGCAGCAATATATGGAGGTCTGTGCATTACTATGTTCTGACAGCGGCCCTAGGTATTCTGAGAGCATGACCAACATCATTACCGCGCGTTACGAGTAGCTATGCAAGCCCTTATCTGGGGACTGGGGAAAGTTCTTCCCTGAATTCCCGCCAACTGCAGCAGCAGAGGTACCAGCCGGGGGGGTCTAATCTAGGGGTGCTACCTGCCTACTGGGGGGAGAGGGTTAATCTGGGGGTACTACCTACCTTCTGGGGGGAAGGGGGTTAATCTGGGGGTACTACCTGCCTACTGGGGGTGGGGGGGGGGGGGTTATCTGGGGCCCCCAGATTAACTGGAATGAATGGAGGCTGAGCTGCAGTAACCTGGCATGGCCGCTTCACAGGACCATTTGCTCTGTTTACTGTGTGCTGTGCAGCAGAGCCGTGGTGCTCAAATGTAGAGTGGCACTATGGTTACTTCTACAGCAGTTCTCTTACAAATGTACAATGCATAGGGCTCCTTTAGTAGAGCACAGTTGTCTTCTCCATGGTCCTGAACTATTCACTAGTCTTCTAGTAACTTGAGCAGTAAGGGTCTGTTCACATGGCAGAATTGTCGATAACAGAATTCCACCTCAAATTAAAGCCCATGGACTTCTATGGGATTGCACACTCCCATTCACACTTCTGAATTACTGCTTGTGGAATTCCGTAAGCGGAAATTCAGAAGTGTGAATGGGAGTGCAAAATCCAATACAAGTCCATGGGCTTTAATTTGAGGCGGAATTCTGCTATCGACAATTCTGCTGTGTGAATAGACCCTTAGTTTCAGGCGCTTGCAGCACCATTCTTTACACCCATGGATCAGCATAGGAGAATTCTGTCTTAAAGAAGCAATCCATGCCTGATTTCTTCTATTAGGTGTGATGTGTGATATTATGGTATGTGTCCTTAATCCAGGACTTTCTCACAAAATCCTGAAAACTTGGTGTGGGGTCCAGATGTCTAACAAAAGAGTATTGTAAGTTTCATATGGATACTGATAGTTGCTGTGTCTAACCTAGATTTTACTGATACTTATGTGGTTTGGCCGGGTTAGGATGCAGGGTAGATGTTATTACCCTTGAGGCAGATGACATTAACCCCTTGTAATCATGATGCCAGGGTGTGGTTTAGCCTTAACCACCCCAAGGGATACCGCTGGATCCTAGGAACGGGGCAATGAAGACGCCGACGCCAAGTTACAGACAACAGTAGCTTTACTGAGGGTAGACAGTTGTTACAGTCTATGCAGTACAGCCGGGTCCCAAGGAGGTGACCAGTGACACAGAGACCTCGCAGGCTTGCTGGGACTTGTAGTTGGACTGGAGAATTTAGTGCAGGCCATGCTGGGTAGACAAATGACTTGACTTGACTGACTTGTGACTGACAGGATGGTGACTTTATCTTACTTGCACTTGACTTGTGGCTGCAGGACTTGACTTGGGGCCTCCATTACTCTGGATACACACACTAGGCATGACTTGACTGGACCTCAGCAGGAAGCAAGAGAGAGAAGCTAGCTCCACCCAGGGCTTATATGGGGGAGACTAGCAGGGAGCCCATAGGTCACCCTTGTGGTCAGCTGGTTACTAGCACCTCCTGGGTAATAATCACATGGTACATTTTATTAAAGGTATAACACACAGCATAATGCCATTGGTACATGGAGGGACACTGCCTGACAGGGCAGGGAAGGTACGGGGTAACACCATCCCGTACTGGGCCATCACACTTACTTATACTACTTTTTATAGGTACCAAGACTAATACTTTTTAACATTTTGAGTGTATTTTACAGAGTCAAGGGGAGACGCTCTGCTGTCTTCTTCAATGTGTTAGCAAACTATCTTCACTATCAATTGCTTTGGAAGAGCTGGTTTTATTGAGACTTCTCAAAGCACTAACAAAAGTAAGTTTACAATGTTTTAAGGGCACTCCTTAAAGTTCCTAAAAGAGTCTCCTCTAACAGTGCATCAGCTTCATCTCGCTCAGCAGACTCATTGAATGTTTAATACCAGAGGTAATATGGGCCTTAAGGACCAGACACTGGGATTGTTGGTTTTCAGAAAATAAATTTTCAAATACTCTATTGGGAAATTTCTGAGGAAATAAACATCAGTTTGAGTTCAGCATACTCAATGTGCCAGTATGGAGTACAGCTACAAAGAGTATTCTCTCTGGACATACAATTGAGGTCAGATTTTCAGTACCAGCAAAGATTCTTTAAATCTCATCTGCAGACATTTAACTGACTGATAATTGCCCTTAGGTGTGTATTTTAAAATCAGCAACATGCCAAGTAATGTTGTGGATTTGTTACAGATTTACCTCTATTGAAGTCAATTGGGAAGGTAAAAATCTGCACCAAAGCCACAGCATTTCCAGCCACAGCATTTCCAGCCACAGCATTTCCAGCCACAGCATTTCCACAACCAGATTGTGCACAACTTCATAACGATTTTTCTTGTGGATTTTCCTATGGATTTGCTGTGCCCTTAAAGAAGCGCTCCAAGATTTTTTTTTTTGTTAATATAGTGCAACACAGACTGTTTTTAGAGAATAAAGTAGAGGTTCTTGTGTATGCTGTATGCTTACCTGGTTTAGAAGATGTGGCAGGCGGGAGATTTCAGCCATATATTTTTTGCACACAGAATTACAGAAAATATTTACTACATTTCTCATGATTCCTCTGGAGAAGGTGTGGAGCCTGGTGTTTTTATAACTGGCTAGACTCCAGCAGCTAGTAGCTGACACTCATAATTATGTGGAGGCCAGTTCACATGATGTGCAATTTTTTTTAATGCATTTTCTAACTCAAAATGCGTTTGTTAGAGAAATACTGCCATGAAGTAATTTGACCTACTGACAACTGAGGTTTGAACATGGTCTTTTTTCAGCTTTTTTATGATTTTGTGATTTTCCAAAAGTGCTGTATAAATTATGCACAAAATGCGAAACAAATTTTGTTAATTTTTCTGGAGTTGAGATTTCTTATTTGAAAAAAGGGGTGATTTAAATGTTTAATGGTGGGATTTTTTTAAATATTTAATAACATTAAAATTTTTTTAAGTATCCCTAGGGGACTCGTATAAGAAATAATTTAATTATTTCACTCTAACGGCAGTCAGGGGAGCCCCTGATCTTTTCTGCTCATCCCTTTGAAATCTGTGATCAATGTTAATTGTGGAACCCTAAAAAAATGTTATATCACATTACAGAAAAAAAACGAATGCGATGCAAGCTCATACCTTGTATTGGCTGATCAACCTCGGCTGAATACTACCATTAATACTCAGGGTTTATAGGGATTGTGTACAATAGACACTGTTTGTGCAATATGATTATGTGCAATATGATCATGTGCAACAGAGTTCAATATGTGCAATAAGTATATTTACATTTAAGTGCAATAAATATGATGCAATATACTCTATTCTACTGCATTGGTTGCTGGACAGTTTATAATATGTGCAATATCAACCCTATATGCCCTGAGATTAACGCAGCACACAGCAAGACTGCCCTAACCACTTGGCTTTACCTCGCCATTAACTAGCTGGGCGAAATGTAATTTGTGTAATATTGTTATCTGTCTCCTGATGACGCTGAAAATACTATCAGTAGAAACGCGTTGAGAGTTATGTACTGTATATGGTAGTAGTTAGATTAGATGGCTTGTGATTTATATCTGGTGAACAGTGACCACCCACCATCTGCTACTTCCACTGTGGTGGCTTTATTATCACCTCAGTTAATTATTTTTTTATTATTATTTGGGGCATGGTTTTTGTAATTGGTGAGGGATGACATTTTGTGGCTTTTAATTGATCTCAATAAAGAATGTAGTTTTGTGCACTTCTTTTATTATTTTATTGTTTTTGTGCATTGCCAAGAAGTTACTCCTGGAGAGGGCAAAGGATAGGCCGTATCCATTATCTGCGATTACATCTCAAACTATGTACGGTGCAGGGTCCTGAGTCGGGCATCAACATAAAGCACATGTACACACCTAGGGGTCCTCATTCCTCTACAAGTATTTACAATAGATCTTAGGGTGGGAAAGGGGAAAATGTGGTTTTTATGGATTGTGCATTGGTAAAATGGAGGAAAGCACAGCCCAGAGGATAGAAATGTTGGCTGCCTTTAGAATAGGTGTTAAAGGTTACCTCTCATCAAAAAAAAACTTTTGATATATTATAGATTAATGTATGCAGAATAACTTTACAATTGCATGTTATTAAAAAATATGCTTCTTTCTATTTAATTTTCCACTTTGAAGAAATGACCACTAGGGGTCTCCCTACCAGTCCTGGCAGCAAGCATTTCAGACTCATGCTGGAGTCCTAAACACTACGAGCTGCCAGTCTGCTTTGTTCACAAAGGAGAACACTCAGAGCTGCCAGTCTGCTTTGTTCACAGCCTGTTTGGCTGTGAACAAAGCAGGCTGGCAACTCTGAGTGTTTAGGACTCCAGCATGAGTCAGAAATGCTTGCTGACAGGACTGATCGGGAAAAATACAATAGAAAGAAGCATATTTTTCATTAACATGCTATTGGAAAGTTATTCAACATTCATTAATCTAAAATATATCAAAACTTTATTTGATGAGAGGTACCCTTTAAGGGGGTCAGTGCTTCTATTAGTGATGGAGGGACATGAAGGGGACAAAACTGCTGGTTATGGGGTTAAACATGGGGAAAGAACTTCTGCCAGTGGTGATGCACTATGCTATTTGCTTGGTAATGCCAAAGAGGTATTGTTTTAGTGTTGTGCTGTGGTATTTTTTAACACATCTTGAGAGGTATTTTGTGCTGCAATGTGGGATTTGTTTTGCTGGTAGAGAGGTTTGTTGTGCTGTTATGTAAACAGTGGAATGGTATTTGTTTGGCACTGTTGCTGCATAGTGGGATTTTGTGGAGCACAGTAGTATGTCTTTTGGTGAGGTCCCAACATCTAAATAAACTGGTGAGAATCAAGTAAAAAAAAGTTTGAGAAGCCCCACATTAAAGGACCTCAGGGTTGCCATCATGAATTTGTCTTTTTCTTTGATCAACTTAATAAAAAAAATAATTGACAGCCAAATTTTTTTACAAGCAAATTAGAAAACCATAATGAATCCTAATCATAAAGTACAGTATATGTGTCTATAGCTTCACATACTGATATATGAATTTGAATTTTAAGAATTTACTTTGAGCTGTAAAAACATGATCATTAAAATTGCAATGACCTGCTTAAGTGTCAATATTTAAAAAAAAATCAGTGACGCATGAATTTTATTTTTCATGGCTGGAAAAAAGTCCAATGTTTTTACAGTCTATCCAGGAATTTCTGGAGTGGATGCCAACCCTATTCATGTGAATCATTGGTTAATCCTCTCTCCGCTGCCTTCCTAATAACCAATGCATCATATAAATACTTCAGACTCCTACTCATGATCACCAGCACAGAGTACAGTGTGCAGTGTACAGTGTACAGAGTACAGAGTACAGAGTACAGTGTGCAACTTGCAAACACATTTAAAGGGGTATTCAAGGATTTTTTTTTATATTGGACCATGCTACAGGGGCTGTAAAGTTAGTGTAGTTCATAATATAGTGTCTGTACCTGTGTTTGACGGTTTTCTCACAATTCTTCTGTGATTTTCACCCCACTATTTATTTATACCAGCATACAAAATGACTGTTGTCTTTTTCCCAGGTGGCAATGAGGCCGAGACCTAACCTCAATAGTCATCTGATGACAGGGAGCCTGTCTGCTTCAATGAGTGGAGGGATCAATCTGCAACTAATGCAACAGCTGTAGCACCCTGATTGAAAACCACAGGTCTTTTGTTTCAATGGGTGGGGTGGCTGATGTGTGAGGGGGAGGAAAATGGCATTGTGGGATTTGTAGTAAAAAAAAACATAAGTCACACAGGAAATACAAGTTCAAAAAAAGCTAGCCACAGTGTTATGGTAATCTCTTGACTTAGCCATTTAGCCCCAAGACAAGCGCAGATCCTTCCTAAGCATGTCCATTACTGTCTGCCAGGTTCATACAAAAATCACCTTATGGTGGATAACCCCTTTAATGTCTCACTTAAATTCTGACGTAATTGTGCTCAAGCTATTGTCACGATGCCGGCTGGCAGGTAGTGGATCCTCTGTGCCAGAGAGGGATTGGCGTGGACCGTGCTAGTGGATCGGTTCTAAGTCACTACTGGTTTTCACCAGAGCCCGCCGCAAAGCGGGATGGACTTGCTGCGGCGGTAGTGACCAGGTCGTATCCACTAGCAACGGCTCAACCTCTCTGACTGCTGAAGATAGGCGCGGTACAAGGGAGTAGGCAGAAGCAAGGTCGGACGTAGCAGAAGGTCGGGGCAGGCAGCAAGGATCGTAGTCAGGGGCAACGGCAGGAGGTCTGGAACACAGGCTAGGAACACACAAGGAAACGCTTTCACTGGCACAATGGCAACAAGATCCGGCGAGGGAGTGCAGGGGAAGTGAGGTGATATAGGGAAGTGCACAGGTGATTAGGCTAATTGGAACCACTGCGCCAATCAGCGGCGCAGTGGCCCTTTAAATCGCAAAGACCCGGCGCGCGCGCGCCCTAAGGAGCGGGGCCGCGCGCGCCGGGACAGGACCGACGGAGAGCGAGTCAGGTACGGGAGCCGGGGTGCGCATCGCGAGCGGGCGCTACCCGCATCGCGAATCGCATCCCGGCTGGAGGCAGTATCGCAGCGCCCCGGGTCAGTGGATCTGACCGGAGCGCTGCAGTGAGGAGAGTGTAGCGAGCGCTCCGGGGAGGAGCGGGGACCCGGAGCGCTCGGCGTAACAGTACCCCCCCCCTTGGGTCTCCCCCTCTTCTTAGAGCCTGAGAACCTGAGGAGCAGACTTTTGTCTAGGATATTGTCCTCAGGTTCCCAGGATCTCTCTTCTGGACCACAACCCTCCCAATCCACTAAAAAAAAGGTTTACCCTCTGACCTTTTTTGATGCCAGAATCTCTTTGACGGAGAAGATGTCCGAGGAGCCGGAAACAGGAGTGGGAGGAACAGATTTGGGAGAGAAACGGTTGATGATGAGTGGTTTAAGAAGAGAAACGTGAAAGGCATTAGGAATACGAAGAGAAGGAGGAAGAAGAAGTTTGTAAGAGACAGGATTAATCTGACACAAAATTTTGAAAGGACCAAGATAGCGTGGTCCCAACTTGTAGCTAGGGACACGGAAGCGGACATATTTAGCGGAGAGCCATACCTTGTCTCCAGGGGAAAAAATGGGAGGAGCTCTTCTTTTCTTATCCGCGAACTTCTTCATGCGTGATGAAGCCTGTAAGAGAGAATTTTGGGTCTCTCTCCATATGATGGAAAGGTCACGAGAAATTTCATCCACAGCGGGCAGACCAGAGGGCAAGGGGGTAGGGAGGGGGGGAAGAGGGTGACGGCCGTACACCACGAAAAATGGGGATTTGGAGGAAGATTCAGAGACTCTGAAGTTATACGAGAATTCGGCCCATGGAAGGAGATCTGCCCAGTCATCCTGGCGGGAGGAAACAAAATGTCGTAAATAATCACCCAGGACCTGGTTAATTCTTTCTACTTGTCCATTGGATTGGGGATGATATGCAGAAGAAAAATTTAGTTTAATCTTGAGTTGTTTACAGAGAGCCCTCCAGAATTTAGACACGAATTGGACGCCTCTATCCGAGACGATCTGCGTAGGCAACCCGTGAAGACGAAAAATGTGTACAAAAAATTGTTTAGCCAACTGAGGCGCTGAAGGAAGACCAGGAAGAGGAATGAAATGTGCCATTTTGGAGAATCGATCAACGACCACCCAAATAACAGTGTTGCCACGGGAAGGGGGTAAATCAGTAATAAAATCCATACCAATCAGAGACCAAGGCTGTTCGGGGACAGGCAGGGGGTGAAGAAAACCAGCGGGCTTCTGGCGAGGAGTCTTATCCCGGGCACAGATAGTGCAGGCTCGCACAAAGTCCACAACATCCGTCTCCAGAGTCGGCCACCAATAGAAGCGGGAGATGAGTTGCACAGATTTCTTGATGCCCACATGACCTGCGAGATGGGAGGAGTGACCCCATTTGAGGATTCCGAGGCGTTGGCGTGGAGAAACAAAGGTCTTTCCTGGAGGAGTTTGCCTGATGGAGGCTGGAGAAGTGGAAATCAGGCAGTCCGGAGGAATGATGTGTTGCGGAGAGAGTTCAACTTCCGAAGCATCCGAGGAACGAGAGAGAGCATCGGCCCTAATGTTCTTATCGGCAGGCCGAAAGTGAATTTCAAAATTAAATCGGGCAAAGAACAGAGACCATCGGGCCTGGCGAGGATTCAGCCGTTGGGCAGACTGGAGGTAGGAGAGGTTCTTGTGATCGGTGTAAATAATAACTGGAAATCTTGATCCCTCCAGCAGATGCCTCCATTCCTCAAGTGCTAATTTGATGGCTAGAAGCTCTCGATCCCCGATGGAGTAGTTCCTCTCCGCCGGAGAGAAGGTCCTAGAAAAAAACCCACAAGTGACAGCATGCCCGGAAGAATTTTTTTGTAGAAGAACAGCTCCAGCTCCCACTGAGGAGGCATCAACCTCCAATAGGAAGGGTTTGGAAGGGTCAGGTCTGGAGAGCACGGGAGCCGAAGAAAAGGCAGACTTGAGTCGTTTAAAGGCGTCTTCCGCTTGAGGAGGCCAAGACTTGGGATCGGCATTTTTTTTGGTTAAAGCCACGATAGGAGCCACAACGGTAGAAAAATGTGGAATAAATTGCCTGTAATAATTGGCGAACCCCAAAAAGCGTTGGATAGCACGGAGTCCGGAGGGGCGTGGCCAATCTAAGACGGCCGAGAGTTTGTCTGGATCCATTTGTAGTCCCTGGCCAGAGACCAAGTATCCTAGAAAAGGAAGAGATTGGCATTCAAACAGACATTTCTCAATTTTGGCATAGAGTTGATTGTCACGAAGTCTCTGAAGAACCATACGGACATGCTGGCGGTGTTCTTCTAGATTGGCAGAAAAAATCAGGATATCGTCCAGATATACAACAACACAGGAGTATAAAAGATCACGAAAAATTTCATTAACAAAGTCTTGGAAGACGGCAGGGGCGTTGCACAGGCCAAAGGGCATGACCAGATACTCAAAGTGTCCATCTCTGGTGTTAAATGCCGTTTTCCATTCATCCCCCTCTCTGATGCGGATGAGATTATAAGCACCTCTTAAGTCCAGTTTAGTAAAGATGTGGGCACCTTGGAGGCGATCAAAGAGTTCAGAGATGAGGGCTAGGGGGTAGCGGTTCTTAACCGTGATTTTATTAAGACCGCGGTAGTCAATGCAAGGACGTAGGGAGCCATCTTTTTTGGACACAAAGAAAAATCCGGCTCCGGCAGGAGAGGAGGATTTACGGATAAAGCCCTTTTTTAAATTTTCCTGGACGTATTCAGACATGGCAAGAGTCTCTGGGGCGGACAGAGGATAAATTCTGCCCCGGGGTGGAGTAGTGCCCGGGAGGAGGTCGATAGGACAATCATAAGGCCTGTGAGGAGGTAGAGTCTCAGCTTGTTTTTTGCAAAAAACATCCGCAAAGTCCATATAGGCCTTAGGGAGACCGGTTACTGGAGGAACCACAGAGTCACGGCAAGGGTTACTGGGAACCGGTTTTAGACAGTCCTTGGAACAAGAGGGCCCCCAACTCTTGATCTCCCCAGTGGACCAATCCAGGGTTGGGGAATGAAGTTGAAGCCAGGGAAGTCCAAGGAGAATTTCAGAAGTGCAATTGGGGAGGACCAAAAGTTCAATCCTCTCGTGATGAGATCCGATGCACATTAGAAGGGGCTCCGTGCGGAAACGTATGGTACAGTCCAATCTTTCATTGTTTACACAATTGATGTAAAGGGGTCTGGCGAGACTGGTCACTGGGATGTTGAACCTGTTGACGAGAGAGGCCAAAATAAAATTTCCTGCAGATCCAGAGTCCAAGAAGGCCATAGTAGAGAAGGAGAAGGCAGAGGCAGACATCCGCACAGGCACAGTAAGACGTGGAGAAGCAGAGTAGACATCAAGGACTGTCTCACCTTTGTGCGGGGTCAGCGTACGTTTTTCCAGGCGGGGAGGACGGATAGGACAATCCCTCAGGAAGTGTTCGGTACTAGCACAGTACAGGCAGAGATTCTCCATGCGGCGTCGTGTCCTTTCTTGAGGTGTCCGGCGAGACCGGTCGACCTGCATAGCCTCCACGGCGGGAGGCACAGGAACGGATTGCAGGGGACCAGAGGAGAGAGGAGCCGAGGAGAAGAAACGCCTCGTGCGAACAGAGTCCATATCTTGGCGGAGCTCCTGACGCCTTTCGGAAAAACGCATGTCAATGCGAGTGGCTAGGTGAATGAGTTCATGTAGATTAGCAGGGATTTCTCGTGCGGCCAGAACATCTTTAATGTTGCTGGATAGGCCTTTTTTAAAGGTCGCGCAGAGGGCCTCATTATTCCAGGATAATTCTGAAGCAAGAGTACGGAATTGTACGGCATACTCGCCAACGGAAGAATTACCCTGGACCAGGTTCAACAGGGCAGTCTCAGCAGAAGAGGCTCGGGCAGGTTCCTCAAAGACACTTCGGATTTCCGAGAAGAAGGAGTGTACAGAGGCAGTGACGGGGTCATTGCGGTCCCAGAGCGGTGTGGCCCAAGACAGGGCTTTTCCAGACAGAAGGCTGACTACGAAAGCCACCTTAGACCTTTCAGTGGGAAACTGGTCCGACATCATCTCCAGGTGCAGGGAACATTGGGAAAGAAAGCCACGGCAAAACTTAGAGTCCCCATCAAATTTATCCGGCAAGGATAGGCGTAGACCAGAAGCGGCCACTCGCTGCGGAGGAGGTGCAGGAGCTGGCGGAGGAGATGATTGTTGAAGCTGTGGTAGTAACTGCTGTAGCATAACGGTCAGTTGAGACAGCTGTTGGCCTTGTTGCGCTATCTGTTGTGACTGCTGGGCGACCACCGTGGTGAGGTCGGCGACAACTGGCAGAGGAACTTCAGCGGGATCCATGGCCGGATCTACTGTCACGATGCCGGCTGGCAGGTAGTGGATCCTCTGTGCCAGAGAGGGATTGGCGTGGACCGTGCTAGTGGATCGGTTCTAAGTCACTACTGGTTTTCACCAGAGCCCGCCGCAAAGCGGGATGGACTTGCTGCGGCGGTAGTGACCAGGTCGTATCCACTAGCAACGGCTCAACCTCTCTGACTGCTGAAGATAGGCGCGGTACAAGGGAGTAGGCAGAAGCAAGGTCGGACGTAGCAGAAGGTCGGGGCAGGCAGCAAGGATCGTAGTCAGGGGCAACGGCAGGAGGTCTGGAACACAGGCTAGGAACACACAAGGAAACGCTTTCACTGGCACAATGGCAACAAGATCCGGCGAGGGAGTGCAGGGGAAGTGAGGTGATATAGGGAAGTGCACAGGTGATTAGGCTAATTGGAACCACTGCGCCAATCAGCGGCGCAGTGGCCCTTTAAATCGCAAAGACCCGGCGCGCGCGCGCCCTAAGGAGCGGGGCCGCGCGCGCCGGGACAGGACCGACGGAGAGCGAGTCAGGTACGGGAGCCGGGGTGCGCATCGCGAGCGGGCGCTACCCGCATCGCGAATCGCATCCCGGCTGGAGGCAGTATCGCAGCGCCCCGGGTCAGTGGATCTGACCGGAGCGCTGCAGTGAGGAGAGTGTAGCGAGCGCTCCGGGGAGGAGCGGGGACCCGGAGCGCTCGGCGTAACAGCTATAATTCTGATCCTGCAGTACTACCAGACTCTGATAGTGCTAGAATTGTAAATGCAGGCTGGCACTGTTAGGGGAAAACTCATTTGCACTTCAGGTGTCATTTTTCTTCTCTGTGGGGGACATTTATCATTGTTTGCTTTGGTAAGCAAGTTCTGTAGGCATTTTGTTTTGCTTTGGGTTTGCTTATGTGTGACATATTTATCATACTATCACAGGGGGTTGATGAATTTGGCTCACATAAGCAAAAACCAATAAAATCACTTTGGAATACCATTTTCTTAGCACACATAAGCAAAAAAAAAATTTTTTTTAAATGTATGTGTGTTTATTACATTTTTTTCACCACTTTTTTCCCCCTAAATGTACTAACCCATTTTTTTTCCTTTTCATTTCAGATCCGTCTGTCCTGTGGGCTACTTCAGATTTGGTGGACTACGATGACAAGTGTTTTTTTGTTTAATATTAACAAGATTTTGTAACGAGGGCTTGTGGGGAGTTTTTTTTATTTTTATTTACTTTACAGGATTAGTAGTGGAAGCTGTCTTATAGACTGAGTCCATTAGTAAGCCAGGGCACGTTAGCCCCAAAAACTGCTAGCGCTAACCCCTGATTATTACCCTGGTACCCACTGCCACAGAGGTGCCTGGAAGAGCCAATACCAACAGGGACGGAGTGTCAAAAATGGCACTCCTGGGCTTAGGTGGTAACAGGGTGGTGTTATTTAGGCTGGGGAGGGCCAGTAACAATGGTCCTCACCCACCCTGGTAACGTTCGGCTGTTTGGTTGGTATCTGGCTGAGAATAAAAATACAGGGAACCATATGCGTTTTTCTTTTATTATTTAATTATTTATGGGGAAAAAACGCATAGGGTTCCCCATATTTTTCATTCTCAGACAAAAACCAACCAAGCAGCAACAGCCTGACTTTACCAGGGTGGGCGAAGACCATTGTTACTGCCCCCCCCCCAGCCTGTTACCACCTAGGCCAAGGAGTGCCATATTTGATGTTGGTAGCGGCTCTTCCCGGCACCTCTGTGGTGGTGGGTAACGAGGTAATAATCGGGATTAGCGCCAGCTGTTTTTGGTGCTAACGCTAAGCACTGGCTTAGTAATGGATTCTGTCTATAAGATGGCTTCCACTACTAAGCCGGTAAAGTAAATAAAAAAACATGTTATAAAAATTTTTATTCCATAAAACACTCCCTCACAAGCCCTCGTTAACCATTTTATTAACATTAAACAAACAAAAAAAACAAAAAAAACTGATCATGGTCATAGTCCACAGGATATATGGATCTGAAATGAGAAAAAACAAAAAAAACAAGGAAAATAGGTTAGTACATTTATTGTAACCCACGTGCACATTCCCCACCCGCACCTTTACAGTAAGGACATAATGGGATTTGTAGTCATGCAGCAGGGATGGGGGGAGATGTGCAAGCGGGTGACAAGCTTGTTACCTGCCCCCACTGCATGACTACAACTCCCAGCATGCCTTTACAGTAAGGACACCATGGGGAGTTGTAGCCATGCGGCGCGGGCGGGTGACAAGCTTGTCACCGCCCACCCATCTAACACACTTTCCCCGTGCCGCACAACTACAATTCCCAGCATGTCCTTACAGTAAGGACATGCTGAGAGCTGTAGTAGTGTAGCGTGGGCGAGAAGTGTGCGGGCGGATGACAAGCTTGTCACCCTTCTGTATATCGCCTACCCGCTCGTCCCACTGTGCCTGTGAAAATGAAAGTAAAAAAAGTCGCACAAAAAGTCTCACCTGCAACTTTTTGCACAGCTTCCCTCCCGACCACCCGCCCACATCTACAACCCACCCGCTAGCTATTGCAGGACTACTACTCCCAGCATGCCCTTACAGTGAGGACATGCTGGGAATTGTAGTCCCAACACCTTGCAGGCAGGTGGTAGATGTGAGTGGGTGCCAGGGAGGGAAGCTGTGCAAAAAGTCACGCAAAAAGTTTTACGTGCGACTTTTTGAAAATGCTGTCATAGGCGAGTTTGCAAGCCATGTCTGACCTTGCTTACACTTGCGACTTTTTGAAGGGGGGGGGGTTTGCGACTTTTATTTGCTTACGTGCAACTTTCGCAATGATAAATCCAGGACCACTGCGAAGTAAAAACTGAAAATTGCTTAGGTAGGGCAGATTGGTATTTTTTGTTTACCCACATAAGTTGCGCAAAAAATTGCTTAGGTGCACGTGCAACTTTTGTAAGCAAAAAAAGCTGCTTAAATCCCTTGATAAATCTCCCTTTATATATTTGTGTGACCTTGCTAAATGGTTTGTCTTTCTTTTACAGCAACCACAGGATGCCCCCCATGTGTCCCCTACTGTTTTGCTACAACTGCGCTCCATTGTACATGAGATTAGGGCGCATGGTGTCACTTCCCGGTTACAGCGCACAGCTGCAGAATCCACACAACGAAGGCAACTAAATGCAGAGAAAAAAGAGGGGAAGATCAGTTAATGGATGTATAGAAGGCTTAATGTATTTTAGACAATAGGGGTTGTCTCATGAAGAAGACAGTGCTGCAGTCAGGTGTGGTCCAGGTTTTTTATACCCTTGCAGTATGCTGTTATCTGCTAGGGTGTCTGGCCATTTTATTTCCAGATATTTCTAATATGTCGATTGATATAGTGATTTCATTTATTTATAAGATCTTTTTAATACACTTATAACTGAAGAACAGAAAATTAAAAAGGTTAAAAGCTTTGAACACCTTTGTGCCAATAGTTTTTATTGTTTATTTGCTTCCTAAACGTATAACTAAGGGCTTTCATTAAATGTGTGGTGGCCCAGTACGGGATGGTGTTGCCCTGTACCTTTCCTGCCCTGTCAGGCAGTGTCCTTCAGTATCCCCAGGGCTCCCTATAGTTGTTTCCCCATTTGTATATATAGTGTATATTAAAAGATGTATTATGCCTTTAATAAAATGTACCATGTGATTGTTACCCAGGAGGTGCCAGTAACCAGCTGACTCCAAGAGTGACCTATGGGCTCCCTGCTAGTCTCCCCCATATAAGCCCTGGGTGGAGCTAGCTTCTCTCTCTTGCTTCCTGCTGAGGTCCAGTGCAGTCGTGCCTAGTGTGTTTGTCCAGAGTAGTGGAGGCCTTAACTCAAATTAACTCAAGTCCTGCAGCCACAGTCAAGTGCAAGTAAGCTAAACCTGCAGCTTTGTCTGTCATCAGTCAAATCAAGTCAGT
Organism: Hyla sarda; assembly: GCF_029499605.1. Classification (NCBI taxonomy): domain Eukaryota; kingdom Metazoa; phylum Chordata; class Amphibia; order Anura; family Hylidae; genus Hyla; species Hyla sarda. The sequence goes on along the minus strand of NC_079192.1, from coordinate 183,327,090 downwards.
CTCTGTCAAATTGTCAAGCAACATGGCCTGCACGAAATTGCCTAGTCCTACTACAAGTCCCAGCAAGCCCTTAAGGTCTCTGAGTCACTGGTCACCTCCTTGGGCCCTGGCTGAATTGTATAGACTTTACAATTGTCTATCCTCAGAAAAGCTATCGCTGTCTTCATTGCCCCAGTGCCTAGCACAGGATCCAGTGGTATACCTTCGGGTGGTTAAGGCTAAACCATGCCCTGGCATCACAAACACAAGGGGTCAATACCTTATGACCCTAGGGTAACAACATCTGCCCTGCACCTCACACCCCACCATACTACAAATGTCCTGCCATTTTGTTATAGAATCTGTTTAACACATTTATGTAATAGGCTGTGCTGCTGCCTATCATAGTCCTAAAATAGATCGGACAGCACACTGCTCCTTGCTGTGTTAGTTCTCTCAACTCTTCCCTCCCTTTTCTCACTGTTAGAGATGGCAGCAGAGAAGGGGTGGCGCATGCTGTACAGCGAGTAGAATAAGAAAAGTGTCCTAGTCTTCACGGAGGGCAGATCATCCAAGCTTTTTGGTATTAGAGTACAGATAGGGAAGAAAGCACTCAGTAGACAGGAGAAGAAAGGAGATAACACAAGTTATATTTATAGAAAAAAGAGAGGCGACCCAGAGAGAAAGCAGGAAATCCCATACTCAGCATCAGATCTGTCAGGCAGTGGCGTACTAAGGGGGGGCGGGGGGCGGACTGACCCGCCGCCGCCGCCACCACTACTGAGGATCCCCAGCAGACAGCGCTACATTCTCCTGTATGTGCGATACACGCACATACAAGAGAAGGCATCCCCTCTGTGTGAGCCGCATCTGCAGCTTACACAGAGGAAACGTGACCTCCGCCCCCATGCAGCACGCAGTACAGGCGCCGATGACGTCACTCATCCGGCACCTGTACTGTGGAGGGGAGAAGATGCGGGCCCTGCAGCTGAGGAGATCGCTGCGTGGGATATCAGGTGAGCATCCTTTTTTTTTTTTCTCAACTCTGCATACACCTATGGGGAAGGGAGGGGGGGGGGGTTACTCTACATATACCTATGGGGAAGGGGAGGGGGGGTTACTCTACATATACCTATGGGGAAGGGGAGAGGGGGGGGTTACTCTACATATACCTATGGGGAAGGGGAGGGGTTACTCTACATATACCTATGGGTAGGGGGGGCGTTACTCTACATATACCTATGGGCAAGAGGGGGGGGGTGTAACTGAATATACACCTATGGAAAAGGGGGGGTGTAACTGCATATACCTATGGGAAAGGGGGGGTGTAACTGCATATACCTATGGGAAAGAGGGGGGTTGTAACTGCATATACCTATGGGAAAGGGGGGAGGTGTAACTGCATATACCTATGGAGAAGGGGGGGTGTAACTGCATATACGTATGGGAAAGGGGGGGATGTAACTGCATATACCTATGGGAAAGAGGGGGGTGTAACTGCATATACCTATGGGAAAGGGGGGGGGAGTAACTGCATATACCTATGGGAAAGAGGGTGGGGGTGTAGCTCTGCTTATACCTATGGGAAAGAGGGGGGGGTGCCTGCTTATACCTATGGGAAAGAGGGGAGGGGAAGGTAACTCTGCCTATACCAGTGGGGAAGGGGGGGGGGATCTGCCTATACCTATGGGAAAAAAGGGGTTTAACTCTGCCCATACCTATGGAAAACAGGGGGAGGGGGGTTTTAACTCTGCCTATACCTATGGGGAAAGGGAGGTTAACTCTGTTCCTATACCTATTGGGAAGGGGGTTTAACTCTGCTGCCTATAACTACAGGGAAGGGGGGCCTACCTAACTTTATACCTGTATGCCTAACTACTTACCTACATACCCAGCTACCTAACTATGTACATACCTGGCCTTCATACATGGCTGCCTAACTACCTAGCTAGCCCCCTATCTACCTAAATTGTCACATACCTACATCTCTGGCTTCCTGATCTACCTACCTAGTTACCTATTTACCTGGCTACCTACCTACCTGCCTGCTTACTGTGCAGGACACAAAAGAGGGCATTATTACAGTTTGTGGGACTATAGATGGAAAGATTGTGTAGAGGAGGGGAGGGCACTGAAAAAATGCAGAGTCTGACATGTTTTTCCTGCAGATGTTAAGAGATCCACATGGCGGTCTTATCCAGATGTAGAAGAAAAGGAAAGAGGACGCCGCTGATCAGAAAAGACGTAATTGTGAGTCCCAAAATGTAACTGTAATAACTTATATGGTATACACATCCTGTACACAGCTGATATCTACCGCCATAAGGTCCTGTATATAATCACTTATATTGTATACAGATCCTTTATAGTATACTCGTCTGTGTACAGTGGTTTTATTCAGTACAGTATGGCGGTATTATCAAGTTATTGTGTGGGGGTATATATTTACTCTTATATATATAAATTTTAGTTTATTGTGTGTGGGATTTAGGTGGAATAGGGGCGTGGCAGAAGATTGATGAGCTGCAGAGCCTAGTAGGGGCCCTTGCTTTTTTTTGGTCCGTGTGCCCAGAGTGTTGTCAATCCGCTCCTGGGAGGGGGTGTAATTAAGGGGGGGGGGGGGAGGAGGGGGGTAAATAAAAGGGGGGGAAGGGAGGGGGGTGTAATTAAGGGGGGGAAGGGTATGGGGGGGGGGGGGTGCCAAACAAAGGGTCCACCCCGGGTACCAAATGCTCTAGGTACGCCCCTGCTGTCAGGACAAGATAGAAGTGATTCCTCATGGGATGTAGGAAATAGCAATCGAATGAGGCCGAACATAAGAGATGGTGAAGGAAGCAGCATCTTGGACACACAAACCTCATGAATAGTATTTGTAATGTACTCCCATGCTTGGTCCTTTGGAGGTAGAGACAGTATTTAAATCCTCTCTCCTCTATTTACTCAGAAATCCGTAATTTACTGTATTTGAAAATTGATTTTCTAAATTGGCCAACCCCTTTTTGGTCATTTTACAGAAAGGCATGACACAGGAAAGTGTTGACCCTGCCCAGAAAGGCAGAAAAGCAAGGAAAAAATAATGTGGAGGTAAGTAGATGTTTATTTTTGTAACACCCCCACACAAGCCTTAATTAGAAAAAAAAAAAATACTCCAGCCGGAGTTCTTCTTAAATTCAGAATTATGTTAAAACCAAGTAAGTTATATACATATAACCAAAGATAAGGGCTTAATCATGACCAATATTGAGGTACCGTGTCAAGACAACATCATACCATGAAAGCTATAAACTGACAGTGACCAAGTAAATAATGCAAAAATATCAAATTTTATAGAACAAAGTGCAGATAAAAAACACTTAAAATGGAGCAGCAAACAGTCAGACCACAAAAAAGACTCACAGGAATAGAATTCCACACAAAATGGATAATAACAGGAGTACAAAAGAGAAAATCAATTTTGTGGGTATTATATTGCACACTAGTATCCAGAAAGCTATACATAAGTACTGGCATACATGAACATAACAAAAGTGTGACTATGATGCCCACTCAGACCATATAAGACACTGCTATCTCCTATAATCCATATACTGGATAACAAAAATGGGGGAAAAAACAGGGAGAAGGATGGCATAACTAAATGAAAAGTGGTCATAAGTGAAAACACACAATAGAGATAACAGGGTACAAAAGACAGATGGAGAAAGATCCAACACTGTATATTACCCTTGTGTCTCTGCCGCCACCGCTTACCCCCGGTCCTGGAGTCACCCAGGGGTGTCGGCATTTTTGATGAATGTGGTATATATGTGACTTCTTTCAATTTCCCTAATGTGGGAGTTAGAGACGCAGTGGTAACATACAGTGTTGGATATTTCTCCATCTGTCTTTTGTACCCTGTTATCTCTATTGTGTGTTTTCACTTATGACCACTTTTCATTTAATTATGCCATCTTTCTCCATGTTTTTTCCCCCATTTTTGTTATCCAGTATATGGATTACAGGAGATAGCAGTGTCTTATATGGTCTGAGTGGGCATCATAGTTACACTTTTGTTATGTTCATGTATGCCAGTACTTATGTATAGCCTTATGGATTATAGTGTGCAATATAATACCCACAATATTGATTGTCTCTTTTGTACTCCTATGTGTGGTGGCCCAGTACGGGAGGTGTTACCCCGTACCCTTGCTGCCTGTCAGGCAGCCTCCATACAGTGTCTCCTGGGTCTCCCTTGCATCTGTCCCCCCATGTAAATATGTTTCTAATGTATTTTACCATGTAATGTGTTCAGAAAGCGTTTTCACTTTAAGACTGTTTACCATGTGACTTGTCATGTGATTGTTACCCAGGAGGTACCAGTGACCAGGTGATCCCAGGGGTGACCTATGGGCTCCCTGCTAATCTCCCCATATAAGCCCTGGGTGGAGCTAGCTCTTTCTCTTTCCTTACAAGTCTTTGCTGAGATCAAGTCGAGTCCTAGAGAGTGTCCAGAGTCATAGGAGGCCTCAAGTCCAGTATGCAGCCACAAGCAGCTACAAGTAAGCCACAGTCTCAGTATTGTCAGTCATCAGTCAAGTCAAGTCAGTCACAGTCACCATTTGTCAAGTCAACATGACCTGCAATAAATTGACCCCATCTACTACAAGTCGCAGCAAGCCCTTAAGGTTTCTGCATCACTGGTCATCTCCTTGGGCCCTGGCTGAACTGTATAGACTTTACCATCTGTCTACCCTCAGTAAAGCTACCGTTATCCGTAACTTGGCGTCGGAGTCATTATTGGCCCCGTGCCTAGCCCAGTATCTAGCAGTATACCTTCGGGTGGTATCGGGGATAAACCATGCCCTGGCGTCACGAATATAAGGGGTTAATGCCATCTACCCGTAGGTTAACAACATCTACCCTCTTAACACCCCGTTACCACAACTTTTGGAGCCATGAAAAGGATACAGGTGTGCGCCTTATATCACAAGTCCTCTCCCAGTCTGAACTGTGTCCAATATTGCAGAGAAATATGCATGACAAAAATTGCGCCAGAAAGTGTACGGGACTTTATCAGTGGAAAGTGTTATACCCGAGGCGCTTGTGAAATAGAGGGGAAGGTGAAGAAAAGACTGTTATCTGCTACTGTGAACTGAAAGGGTCAACTTGGTCCGGTGTTTCCCGCGCGCGGTAGCTGCTCTGCACCATCAGTTCCCAGCGGTGACGCCTCTTCAGTGCTGCGAGGAGGAACCAAAGAGCCTCCGTTTGTTGCACAGGGGAAGATTTTTCCGATTGGACCAAAACAGGAAGTTCCCTGGGCGCAGCCATATTGGAAGCTCCGGCTGCTGCGCTCGTCTCTATTGTTACTTGTCAAGCACCTGCTGCAGCGCAGACTCTGCAAACACCAACAATTGCCAGTATCCAGTCTCCGGTGCCAGTAGCTATCAGTATTAACCCATTAGTGCCCGCAAGTCTGGTCGCAAGATGGATTACAACCGGGTGCCTGCAAAATAGAGGGGGAGCATCCATTACAGTACCCCAATCAGTCAAGTCAAAGCCGCTGCTGCACTACAGTAAGCATCTTAAAGGAGAACGCACCTTATTTCCCTTAAAGCAACAGCACACTCAAAATTCAACAGGATGTCTGGACCCAGCTCTCCAGATCAACCAGGCAACAGCGCCCCTTCATCTGCAGCAGAGAAGTCATCACCTGCCCCAGCAACCAGAATCTTGCCAGCCCTGCCTGCAGTCAGCATCAACAGTCCTGGTGCTCCAGCGTCTGCACCGGTATTCATCCCCGAAGGACTCTCCCTTTATGTCGCCTCCTGCTCCTATGTAAAAGTTATTGTAGAAGGTGTACCGTTGGAGGCATTGATAAATACAGAGTCACAAGTGTCTACTATACTAAAAGTGTTTTCTATCAGCATTGGGATGCTAGTTTATTCTGTGAGCCTGATGATGTTAACTTTCAAGTCGTTGTGGGTAATGGTCAACCAGTCCCCAGACATGGATACTGGAAGCCAACCATTCAGTTGGGAGAGGCTGTACTTAGCGAGTAGGGAGTGATTGCAACTAATGTGACAGATAAGGGGTCTGCTATGTTTATATTGGGGATGAACATTATGAAGAATTGTTTCACTGAAGTGGCCTTACATGCCTCTCTTCCGCATATGTCCCCTCCAGGCCAGCGGGCTGCACAGCACCACTTGAAAGTTCTACAGGCAGAGCAGAAGTTTGCCAACAAGCAAGGTGAAATCTGCAGAGTACAAGTTCAAGACATCAGGTTGGTGACCTTACAACCCAACACGGAGACCATCATCTGGTGTCGTGCATATCCTGGAGTCAAAATTCGGGACTATCAAGCCCTGCTGTAACCTATGCAATTGGAAGATCATCCTCTTGTTCGAGCTGCGAGAAGCCTTGTCACTGTAACCAACGGGAGAGTCCCGATGCGGTTAGTAAACCTGTCTGATTCTGCTACTGTATTGCCCAAATACACTCCTGTAGCCCAGCTGTACCTCCTAGAGTCGAAAGACATTGTGACAGAACGTCTGGCTGCCCCACAGCGTGAAGCTCAAGTGGACGAAGGATCCAGTGTGAGCCCTCCAGAGCCCTGGTGGGCGCAGCTCCAGGTTGGAGACGACACTACCCCAAGGGACCACGCCAATGGAATCATCAATGTTGCCAAGAGGTACCATGAGGCTTTCAGCAAGCACCCCACAGACTTCTGCCAGACTTCAATGATCCAGCACCAAATCTCACAGGTGACAGCCCACCTATCAAGGAAAGACACCGTACGGTCGCGCCCGGCATGTATCAGACTGTCAAGAAGATGATGGCCGACATGAAAGAGGCAGACGTAATCCAGGAAAGTCAGAGCCCCTGGGCAGTGCCACTTGTCCTAGTCAAGAAAAAGGATGGAACCATCTGCTTCTGTGTCGACTACAGGAAATTGAATAATGTCACACACAAGGACGCTTATCCATTGCCAAGGATCGAGGAGTCACTCACCGCCCTCCGGTCGGCTGTTTACTTCTCCACCCTGGACTTAACCAGTGGATATTGGCAAGTGCCCATGGTCATGGAGGTTTGGGAGAAGACCGCCTTCGTGACACCCATGGGACTGTTCGAGTATAAAAGTATGCCGTTTGGGCTGTGCAATGCCCCTGCTACGTTCCAGCGACTGATGGAAAGGTGCCTGGGCCATTTGAATTTTCAAAGTGTCCTATTGTACCTGGACGATGTCATTGTGTATTCTAAGTCCTACCAGGAACACCTTAGCCACCTGTCAGACTAGTGTTGAGTGGCATAGGCCATATTCGAATTCGCAATATTTCCCGAATATATGGACGAATATTCGTCATATATTCGCTAAATTCGCATATTCGTAATATTCGCGTTTTTTTCGCATATGCGTAAATTCGCATATGTGAAAATGTATTCACTTTATAGCAAGTATACCAGTGTAACTTGATAGAAGCAGCAGAAGGGAGGGATCAATATTCACGAATATTCGCATATGCACCCGGCGGTCTCACACAGTAGTATTAGAGCCTTATTTAAACCACAGAAGCTGGAAGCAGAGAGGGATGATCACTGTGATGTGTACTGTGAAAAAAAGCGAATATTCGTAATTTTTAATATATAGTGCTATATTCACGAATATTCGCGAAGATGGATGAGGCCCAGCAGAGACAACAAGAGGACTATAACCGTTATGCCTCTGCCAAACCACTTCAATTGGGCGATAAGGTTTGGCTGGGGAAGTTTCCAAGGACTCACAAGTTAGACTGTATCTGGGAGACAGAACTGTACACGTTGATGGTCATACCCTTTCCGGAATCTGATGTATACAAAGTACAAAAGCCTGGGTATGAGCTGCAAGTTGTTCACTGAAACAAGTTGTGTCTGAAAGAAGATCTACTAGTGCTCCCAGTGGCACCTTATCCAGCCGTCAGACCTGCGAGAGAGTATGCTCCAGGTGAGGGAATCCACCCATCCATGGATTTCCCCATGTTTTCCCCAACCCAGCCTGCGTTCTTCTGTGTCTCACCAGCATAGGGGCTGTTCAACCTACTCTAGTTTCTACACCAGTCCCAGCCTTGCTACCATTGGCTCCGGTCTTTATACCAGTCTCTAGAGAACCAACTCTGTCTCCAGCCTTTCCAGCACAGATGCCAGCGACTCTGGGCCCGACCAGTCCTGAACAAATACCAGCTCCTGAGTTTGCTGAGGACGAACCAGCTGCCGCCTCGGAAGTTCCAAGAGCTCCAGAAGACTCAAGATTTCCAGATTCCCCTGAGGTGGTGTTGTGTAGATCCCAAAGGTCTACTCAAGGACAGCTTCCCGCTAGATATAGGGAGTAAAAATAGTATCACACATAGTCCAACTAACTTAGTCAGTCTATATAATATGTATATGAGTTAGTCAAAATGTCTAGTTAGGACTCTATCTAACGTGTCCATTACCAGTTCATAATGTCAAAATGTTTATATGAATCTAACATTTTTCCTGTCCCCGTGTACAGGGTGCTCTCCTGGCCAGAGAGTTCCCCTGCAACTTAACTAAAGCACGTAGCGCGACAGAAATGCTGTGTATAGAGGTAACAATGGTATGTTGTATAAAATATGTATAGAGTTCTGGGGAGAAGTGTTTTAGTACAAGAGGACCCCAGTAGCTAAGGCATTGGGTAAATAGCCTCCGGCAGCCCAATCCGCAATTTATGTGTTTCAGTGTCTAGAGTGTAATGAATCCCATGTGTTTACCAATTTATTTCCCAAAGGAGCATGTATGGACATTTCTAAAGTGCAACATGGACTCATCCCCTGTTGTTAACTATCCAGTCCTGTGAAGGACATTTTATACAAATATGCCCCATGAACTGTCACTAGGCCTCAGTGGCCACTGTTAGTCGTCCGCCCTCCAGGACTGGGTGCCGAGGATGGCAGTATTCAAGAGGGAGAGTTTGTGGTGGCCCAGTATGGGAGGTGTTACACCGTACCCTTGCTGCCCTGTCATGCAGCCTCCTTACAGTGTCCCCTGGGCCTCTGGTGCATCTGTCCCGTCCCCCCCTGTAAATATGTTTCTAATGTATTATACCAAGTAGTGTGTTCAGAAAGTGTTTTCACTTTAAGACTGTTTACCATGTGACTTGTCATGTGATTGTTACCCAGGAGGTACCAGTGGCCAGGTAATCCCAGGGGTGACCTATGGGCTCCCTGCTAGTCTCCCCATATAAGCACTGGGTGGAGCTAGCTCTTTCTCTTTCCTTACAAGTCTTTGCTGAGGTCAAGTCGAGTCCTAGAGAGTGTCCAGAGTCATAGGAGGCCTCAAGTCCAGTATGCAGCCATAAGCAGCTACAAATAAGCCACAGTCTCAGTATTGTCATTCATCAGTCAAGTCAAGTCAGTCACAGTTACCATTTGTCAAGTCAACGTGGCCTGCAATAAATTGACCCCATCTACTACAAGTCCCAGCAAGCCCTTAAGGTTTCTGAGTCACTGGTCACCTCCGTGGGCCCTGGCTGAACTGTATAGACTTTACCTGTATAGACTTTATCTGTCTACCCTCAGTAAAGCTACCATTATCTGTAAGTTGGCGTTGGAGTGATTATTGGTCCCGTGCCTAGCCCAGGATCTAGCGGTATACCTTCGGGTGGTATCGAGGATAAACCACGCCCTGGCATCATGAATACAAGGGGTTAATGCAATCTTCCCCTATGGTAACCACATCTGCCCTCATCCCACCTAGTTACCACATATGTAATTATCCATTTTGTATGGAATTCTATTCCTGTGAGGTTTTTTTGCGGTCTAACTGTTTGTTGCTCCATTTTAAGTGTTTGTATCTGTACTTTGATCAATAAAATTTGATATTTTTTGCATTATTTACATGATCACAGTGTCAGTTTATAGGTTTCATGGAGTTATATACATATACTGATTTCCTGGTTCACAGAACATTCTGTAATAACAATTCCTGAGTTATTATTATATGTCCTTAACATGACATTAGTTAAATAGTAGAAGGATTATTAGGATTAGGTAACAAACCAGTTATATACATTCTTTCACTCTTGTCTCTCAAATATAAGAGTCACTCTAGATAAGAGTAAAATATATGAGTCAATCTTAAACAAATGAGTCAAATATAGGAGTGCTCTACAGGTATTGGTTAAAGCCTTTGTTTTGCTTACTCCAAGGTGGCACTCCGGAGATTTTACTGGTAATACTCTGCTGTATTTGGACCAGAAAACAGAGAGAATTATCTGAAAAGAGAAAAGGGTGTGTGAAGAGAAGGGGATGAGGTGCAGCTTTAGCCAACAACTACAGAGCAGTTATCCTGTGATGTACTTCTGCAGAGAGGGGGCGCTGTTGTGGTTAATTTTCCTATACAGTGCAGTAACATACAGACGATTTCTATGAATAAAAGAAGTAATGTTTCATTTTAATAATCTAGTACTTGTCTTAAAGGGTATCTCCCACCATCACTTTTTTTTTTCTGTCCCTGCCCATCTATCCCTAACCCCCTCCCTGCCTTTAATTTTTTTTTTTTACATATTAAAAATGCTTTTTTGTCTGCCTGGTAGTGTGCTCACTACCAGGCAGACTTCCCCAGCAGGCACCACGTCACTGATGCCTGCTGGGGCCGAAACTTCCGCCCGTAGTTCACCTATACAGGGTGCCTCCAGCTGTTTCCCCACTGCAACTCCCAGCTTGCCCTGACATCTATTGGCTGTCAGGGCATGCTGGGAGTTGTAGTGGGGAAACAACTGGGGGCACCCTGTATAGGTGAACACCGGAGCACATACCTCTCCCCGCCGCGCAGCCCGCAACCCCCCCCCCCCCCCCCGGCCCCGTGGCGCCGCTCAACTCACTCCCCCTCCCCCTTAGTTCACCCAGAGTACCCCCTCCCCGCCGCGCAGCCCGCAACCCCTCGGGCCCCGCCGCTCCGCTCAACCCACTCCCCCTCAGTTCAATTCAGTGTCCCTCCAGCTGTTTCCCCACTACAACTCCCAGGGCATGCTGGGAGTTGTAGTGGGGAAACTGGAGGCATACTGTATAGGTGAACAGTATACATAATACTTGAACATATACATAATACATGTATACATAATACAGTGAACATTTATTTATTTTATTTATATAGCGCCTACAGATTCTGCAGCGCTTACAATTATGGGTTACAAACAAAGACAAGTATCAGACATAAAATTACCTTTACCTTGTCCCCGAGCCTGCGCGCGTCCTCTTCCTTCAAAGCACTCGCTCCCGCCTGTCTGATTGACAGGCGGGAGCGAGCACAGCAGTGATTGAATTTCGACTCGTTGCCAGGCTTCAATGAGTCGGAATTCATTCACTGCTGAATGCATTCGGCCACTAGGAGGGCGACCCCTAGTGGCCGAATTTAAAAGTGATTTTAAACTGTTTTAAAATCACTTTTTTTAATTAAACTATATTAGAGATATGTTGTAGTACTTAAGCACTATAACATATCAATTTTTTGTTTTCATGACAGTGCCCATTTAAGCTTTTTCTTTGAACCATATAAATAAAATCGTCAGCTGTTACTCAGTTAATCTCCCTCTCCCTGCATACAGCATCACCGTTCTCTCCCTTCTTGCATTCAGCATAAATAACATCCCTAATAAGAGGTTCAGGTATAAAAGTTGGTTTCTCTGAAATACAAAGAGCGTCCTGAAGGGTCTGACGTTGAATGTCCTGAAGAAGCGGTTTCTCATAATGGATTCGTATCCAGGAGACTCCTGTCACGAGGAAGATTGTTAGACAATGTAAATATTTATTTCACTTCATTATGAAAATAATTGAGATACATATTCTTATAATATTCTAAAAATACAAATATATATTGGACATATAGCAGTAAGTTGCTTTTTACATTTTTTCAATGAATACTATTGGCGTATACATGGTGGGATTAGTACTAATAGCATGATATCCGTACACACCACTACATATGGAGACTGGTAGGTGGTGACACCAGTTACCATTGTCACTCACCCCCTTCCTACTCCAACTGTTACCGGCAATGGCATATACACACAGTAATAGAGAACTGCATAGAATTCATTTTACCTTTTTCTACACGCTGCCCCACTCTCACAAGTAATTCTGCTCCAACACTATGGTTGATTTCATCCGTTGCTTTCTTTCTCCCAGCTCCAAGTGCATTCAGGATTTCAGCAATAGGTCTGGCTTGGATTAACTCCACTGTACCTAGATTTATATGTAGTCAAACCAGTAAAATTATTCATTCTATTACGTTCACTTAATCCACAACCAAAATGGAGAAGAATAAGATTTGTGCTGCTAATGTTTTAACCTCAGAGGGTTACCTAGAATGATACAGTGCACAAACCCTCAGGTGTGGAAGCAAGACTAGCGTTGGAACATATCCTCCTCTAAGTTGAAAAGTTGAATGTTTCCATATATGCATAGTATGGTTGAAAAAAGACACATGTCCATCAAGTTCAACCAAGGAGATGATGGGAGGTGAGTGTGGTGAATGAAGGGAAGGGTTTATAACAGCAGTACTCAACTTGCAGTCCGAGGTCCAGATCCGGACAACGGCTGCCAGTCATACGGACCTCTGGCCTGTTCAGAGAACCGGCGGAGGAGGCATCCGCTGTCCCGACATTCATATGTATCGATGTCTTTAAGACACAAATACAAATGAATAGCTGAGCACCGCCGGAGCGAACGCTGTTCTCCCTGCCCGGCCAGCACTTTTCCTATGATGTGAGTGGCGCGATTTGCGCTGCCTGCATCATCTGCTCTGTCCAGGCATGATTAGAAGAGACCAGAGCAGTGGAGCAGCACGGGACCTGGCACAGAGAAGCAGTGTTGGGACAAGTAATCATGCGGGGCGGGGCCGGGCCATTCGGGGTGGGGGTGATGAATGCTGCAGGTGGGGTAGGGGAAATGAATGCTGCAGGTGTCTTGGGGTGGGTGAAATGAATGCTGCAGCGATCTTGGGGTGGGGGAAATGAATGCTGCAGGGGTCTTGGGGTGGGGAAATGAATGCTGCAGGGGTCTTGGGGTGGGGTAAATTAATGCTGCAGGGGTCTTGGGGTGGGGGAAATAAATGTTGCAGGGGTCTTGGGGTGGGGGAAATAAATGCTGCAGGGGTCTTGGGGTGGGGGGAATTAATGCTGCAGGGGTCGTGGGGTGGAGGAAATTAATGGTGCAGGGGTCGTGGGGTGGGGGAAATGATTGCTGCAGGGGGCTTGGGGGAAATGAATGCTGCAGGGGTCGTGGGGTGGGTTGGGGAAATGAATGCTGCAGGGGTCGTGCGGTGGGCTGGGGGAAATCAATGCTGCAGGGGACTTAGGGTGGGGTAATGAATGCTGCAGGGGTCTTGGGTTGGGGTAATGAATGTTGCAGGGGTCTTGGGGTGGGGGAAATAAATGCTGCAGGGGTCTTGGGGTAGGGGGAAGATGAATGCTGCAGGGGTCTTGAATGGGGAAAGATGAATGCTGCAGGGGTCTGGTCTTGGGGGGGAGATGAATGATGCAGGGGTCTGGTCTTGGGGAGATGAATGATGTGGGGTCTTGGGGGGAGGAGGGGAAAAGATGAATGATGCAGGGGTCTTGGGGGGATGAATGATGTGGGGTCTTGGGGGGAGGAGGGGAAAAGATGAATGATGCAGGGGTCTTGGGGGGATGAATGATGCAGGGGTCTTAGGGTGGGGTAATGAATGCTGCAGGGGTCTTGGGGTGGGGTAAATGAATGCTGCAGGGGTCTTGGGGTGGGGGAAATGAATGCTGCAGGGGTCTTAGGGTGGGGTAATGAATGCTGCAGGGGTCTTGGGGTGGGGGAAATGAATGCTGCAGAGGTCGTGGGGGGTAATGAATGCTGCAGGGGTCTTGGGGTGGGGTAAATGAATGGTGCAGGGGTCGTGGTGTGGGGGAAATGAATGGTGCAGGGGTCTTGGGGTGGGGGAAATAAATGCTGCAGGGGTCTTGGGGTGGGGGGAATTAATGCTGCAGGGGTCGTGGGGTGGGGGAAATTAATGGTGCAGGGGTCGTGGGGTGGGGGAAATGATTGCTGCAGGGGGCTTGGGGGAAATGAATGCTGCAGGGGTCGTGGGGTGGGTTGGGGAAAATGAATGCTGCAGGGGTCGTGGGGTGGGCTGGGGGAAATCAATGCTGCAGGGGACTTAGGGTGGTGTAATGAATGCTGCAGGGGTCTTGGGTTGGGGTAATGAATGTTGCAGGGGTCTTGGGGTGGGGGAAATAAATGCTGCAGGGGTCTTGGGGTAGGGGGAAGATGAATGCTGCAGGGGTCTTGAATGGGGGAAGATGAATGCTGCAGGGGTCTGGTCTTGGGGGGGAGATGAATGATGTAGGGGTCTGGTCTTGGGGAGATGAATGATGTGGGGTCTTGGGGGGAGGAGGGGAAAAGATGAATGATGCAGGGGTCTTGGGGGGATGAATGATGTGGGGTCTTGGGGGGAGGAGGGGAAAAGATGAATGATGCAGGGGTCTTGGGGGGATGAATGATGCAGGGGTCTTAGGGTGGGGTAATGAATGCTGCAGGGGTCTTGGGGTGGGGTAAATGAATGCTGCAGGGGTCTTGGGGTGGGGGAAATGAATGCTGCAGGGGTCTTGGGGTGGGGGAAATGAATGCTGCAGAGGTCGTGGGGGGTAATGAATGCTGCAGGGGTCTTGGGGTGGAGTAAATGAATGGTGCAGGGGTCGTGGTGTGGGGGAAATGAATGGTGCAGGGGTCTTGGGGTGGGCTGGGGGAAATGAATGCTGCAGGGGTCTTGGGGTGGGGTAATGAATGCTGCAGGGGTCTTGAGGTGGGGGAGATGAATGCTGCAGGGGTCTTGGGGTGGGCGTAATTAATGCTGCAGGGGTCTTGGGGTGGGGTGGTGTGGAGGAAATGATTGCAGCAGGGGTCTTGTCTTGGGGCGGAGAAGATGAATGATGCAGGGGTCTTGGGGGGAAGATGAATGATGCAGGGATCTTGGGGGGAAGATGAATGATGCAGGGGTCTTGGGGGGAGAAGAATGATACAGGGGTCTTGTCTTGGGGGGGAGACGATGAATGGTGCAGGGGTCTTGGGGTGGGGGAAATGAATGCTGCAGGGGTCTTGGGGTGGAGGAAATTAATGCTGCAGAGGTCTTGGGGTGGGGTGGTGTGGAGGAAATTATTGCTGCAAGGGTCTTGTCTTGGGGGGGAGAAGATGAATGATGCAGGGGTCTTGGGGTGGGGCAAATTAATGCTGCAGGGGTCTTGCGGTGGGAGAATTAATGCTGCAGGGGTCTCAGGGTGGGGGAATTTAATGCTGCAGGGGTCTTGGGGTGGGGTGGGGTGGTGGAAATGAATGCTGCAGGGGTCTTGAGATGGGTTGGGGGAAATGAATGCTGCAGGGGTATTGGGGTGGGAGAAATGAATGATGCAGGGGTCTTGGGGTAGGGGGGAAGATGAATGCTGCAGGGGTCTTGAATGGGGGGAAGATGAATGCTGCAGGGGTCTGGTCTTGGGGGGGAGATGAATGATGCAGGGGTCTGGTCTTGGGGGATGAATGATGTGGGGTCTTGGGGGGAGGAGGGGAAAAGATGAATGATGCAGGGGTCTTGGGGGGATGAATGATGTGGGGTCTTGGGGGGAGGAGGGGAAAAGATGAATGATGCAGGGGTCTTGGGGGGATGAATGATGCAGGGGTCTTAGGGTGGGGTAATGAATGCTGCAGGGGTCTTGGGGTGGGGTAAATGAATGCTGCAGGGGTCTTGGGGTGGGGGAAATGAATGCTGCAGGGGTCTTGGGGTGGGGGAAATGAATGCTGCAGAGGTCGTGGGGGTAATGAATGCTGCAGGGGTCTTGGGGTGGGGTAAATGAATGGTGCAGGGGTCGTGGGGTGGGGGAAATGAATGCTGCAGGGGTCTTGGGGTGGGCTGGGGGAAATG